>NW_012115600.1:2100495-2116705 GCF_000951035.1 Colobus angolensis palliatus
TGTACCCTTGTGGTGGCTTTAAAACAACACAGCTCTCTGGGTTCAATGGCTTTGAAGATCCCTTCTTCACAAATCCAGAAACGTTAGTCCTGGCAGGTTGAATGGCCACAGAGCCAAGGTTGTTCAGATCCTCCACCACAAAACACTTTGGTCCTCCGGGTGAAAACTCAGCTGTGCTCATCTGTATTCCGCTGGGTGTAGGTTAGCCGAGGATACATGAGCACCCCCAGGTAAGGATAGTCACTTGAATCTAGAAAGCACTGGTTTCTCATAACCAGAAGGGAGAATGGGACTTCTTTGGAACACAGTCGTCAACCAAGGGCCTAACGTGCTGTCCAAACAGGGATTACCGGCCCAGAAGTCCGATTCCTGCCACGTTACTGTCCTACTCCAACAAACAGGGTCCCTAGAAGGTGGAGCACTTGGTTCCTCCCCTGGGAAGCAGGGTTCCCATTGCTGGGTGAAGGCGGAGAGACCAGGGTCCCCTTGGGTGGGACTCTGGTTTCTGAGAGCTCACTCACCTGACTGGGAGGCAGCGAGGGTAGAAGGAAGGAGGTAGACTGGGGATGAGCCAAGCAGAATGGTAAGTGCTCTCAGTCACTCTGGGCTTAGGGGCCACAGGTGGGAGATGCCCAGGGGTCTCCTGAAGCCTGCATAGATGGAGAATTCTACCAGCCACCATGTAGAGAGCACCAAGAACACAGCGGGCTCCGTGCTACACACGTCGGAGATCCCCTAGAACCCTCACCACACCCAGGCGAAGCTGCAGATGAGGAAGCTGAGGCAGAGAAGGAAGGTGTCTTCCCCAAGATCACGAAACCAGTGACCAGCAGAGGTGGGATTTGAACCCCGGTCTGTCTGACACTAAAACCTTATAGTGCCATGACTTCAAAGACCAGGATTTGAGGACAGCCACCCTTCCCTTCCCATCCAAAACCCTCAGCCAACTGGAGTTTTATCTGGGCCTCATCTAGAGGATCCGTGAATCAGGAGGCTGAGCCCTGGGATGGGGGAGTTCAGTGGCTGCTGGGAAAAGCATGAGGTATAGCAGGTGTGCCTCCAGTGGTCTCAAGTTCCAGAGGGCCCCTTGGTGGTGTCCACCCTTGATGTCCACAGTGACCTGAGCTCACCTGTTTCATGTTGTCCGGGGATAATTTTTCCCCCTGGCCTGTCACCCCAGGGACAATGGGGGTGATGACACCCCACAAACCTATGACCTCAGGCCACCCTGTGTCCACTCCTCTTGTAGCTCAGCCTAAAGCGGGTGGGTCACAGGAGGGAGGGGCATCTTATGGCTCAGCCTAACGGGGAAACAGCCGCTAGGTGGGCTTCCCGGAAGTGCAATGCCCCTCCGCCACCTAGGAAAGGTACGGAGGCTTTCGAGTTTCTTGGGAAGCCCAGTAGTCCTCACAAAGGCAGCAGGATCAGATTCGGTTGGAAGCCACGGGATAGCTCACCTGGCCATGTAATACCCCAGTGTCCGGCCCCTCTCCTCGGTCCTCTGGGTGCTCTCAGCCCCCCAGCTGCCTGAATCGCTGTCCTCAGTTTCTGATTCCCTTGACTCCTTTTCCTCCTCTTCCTCCTCTTCCTCCTCAAGGCTGCTTTCCCAGCAGAAGGTCAGTGTCCGAAGAGAAACTGGGGGCCCCCCAGGGACCAGATTTGACTCTGGTGGTAAGGTGGCCCAGGAGGAGAGGTCATCTTTTGGGAGCCCTTCCAGGAAACCCGAGTCCGTGGAGAATTCAGGTGGTGGGAGAGGTTCTTGGTGCCCGTCCCCACTCGGCCCTCGGCCTGGCCCCTTCTCAGCCAAATAGCCAGAGGATCCAGCCCTGTCCCAGGAGGAGTCCACGGTGCTGGCCCAGCTTTTGTCTGAAGAATCCCAAGCAGAGGAGCCTTCGTCTGGGAGCAGAGGAGCCCTGGGCCTCCCTGCGTCCACTCCACCAATCTCCGAGTGTCCTGGAACCTGGTGCTCTTGCCCCAGGAAAGAAGGTGGCTCAATGTAGGGCTGGAAGCTGACGCCATCTTCTGTGTCCTCCTCCTCCTCCTCCTCGTCCTCGTCTTCTGCAAGGTCCTTCTTCTGTCCTGCCTGTTGGGTGGCTGGGGCCCTGGCTCTGGGCATCGGCCTGACCCCTCTGGTCAGTTCCTTTTGGGGAGGACAGAGGAGCAAGTCGTTCAGGGACTCTGGTCTGCTGGGCTGAAAGGTTGCCACAGGGTATGTGTGTCCAGAAAAGTCCTAATTTGAGTAGGGGAGAGAAGAGCAGAAAATTTAGGCTTTCCTGAAGCACAATTATCTCCATCTGAATTCCCCTAGAAACAGACCTGAGACAAGGCTTCAAGTGTAAGCAGTTTCTTTGGGAGGCGATCCCAGGACACAGCAGATGGGACTGGGGGAGCGGCCAGGAAGTGGGGTGTTATCAAGCGACTGACCACTAAGGCTACTGGCACTTAATCCTGCTGGGAACTCAGGGAGCCACTGGGGCACACGCACCTCGGAGCGATCCCAGGAGGGGGATGCTCCTGGGCTCTTTACCCACAGTCACTGTTGAGGAATGGAATTGCTGGTGGCCCTGACACTTGCAGGCTGCCACATGCAGGGGCAGTGTGGGCTCCAGAGGCCAGAGAAAGCCCACTGGGTGCAGGCACTGCGAGTTGCAAGTCCAGCTGGTGTGCTCTTAACAGGAAGGCTGAGGGTACGGGGCAGCGCACAGACATGTCTACCCGAGGCTGTCACTCTGACAGTTAGTGGGATTCTCCCACAGATCCTGGAGCCAGGAAATTTGGAAATGCTCCCTTTGCCACCCTGCCATGATGCAGGGACACTCAGAACCCATCCTCAAAGCCCCCATGCCCATCGGAGCCTTGCCTATGCCCAAGCTGCCCCTGCCAGCCCTCATCTGAACAGGGCCAACCCATATCACCTCCTGGGCTTCCCCTGCCCAAGCTGTCCCCTAGATTCTAAGGGAGAGACCCAGCAGACCAGGGAAGAAACTCCAGGGTCAGCCAGGGCACAGCTCATCCTGGGTTAAAGTGTGAACTAAAAATTGGGACTCTTTTAAGATGTCCCCTTTGGTGCCTCCTCTCCTCCTCCCCTTCTGGGTATCTCTCCTGAGGTCCAAGGCCGGGGGCTCTGCTCCCAGCAGCTGACACATCCTTAGCAGAGGTGAAGTTATTTATCTCAAAGGAACTTAAGGCACTCCTCCCTCCCGGGCCTATTTGCCATTTTATTCAGGACTAAATGAATGCATTACTAAAGGTGGAAATTCAGACACAAAGATAGATGTTTTGGTCCAAGAGTCTGGACCATCTTGATATTCTATCTGAACAACTCATAGCTCCAGCCCCACTCCCTTACTCTCAACCCCTCCCCACCTGCCGCATACCCCCAGATTTGCTATACCAGGGCCCGTGGCATCTTTGCCCGCTGAAACCAGGGGTTCCCCATGAGGCTTTTCCAGATCACACCCCCTGCGGCAATTACTAACAGCAGTATCAGAAGTGATGGCAGCACCAGGAAAGCCCAGTTGGCTTCTAAGGAAGGAAAAATAACAATGAGAGAAACAACAGTGGCTCTTGTCTACAACTGCACCTGTGCTGAGTGCTTCCCATACATTACCCTATTTCATGCTCACAAGAATAAACCTATCCTGCAGACTGTGCAAACCAAGGTTTGGGGCATTATGTAAGCTGCCCAAAGACACACAATGAGTGTGGTTTTAATCCCGGCGAGTCTATCTCTAGGCCCATACTCTTAACCACTGTGTCACAAAGCTCCCAAGGCCCAGAGGGAAAGTTCCCCCTTCTGCACCACTTGGTACCCACCTGGAACCTCCAGCAGGAAGCATGTGGGCTTAGAGAACTCGCTGTATTTCGGGACACTGAAGGTGTAGATAGTTCTGGCACTGAGGCAGTGGCGTTCGCTGGCAGCTGGCTGGAGGGTGATCCGGACAGGCTGGCCGTGGGGAGTGACTGGAAATAGGGTCTGTTTGGAAAAGAAGCAGAGAGTGGCAGAGCTGCTGTGGGGACTGGTTTCACACAACCAGGACAGAGTGGGGTTGGCAGACATGGTAGGGTGTTTTTTTTTTTTTTTTTTTCTGTAGGGGATAGGGTCTGGCTCTGTTACCCAGGCCAAAGTGCAGTGGTGTGATCACAGCTCACTGCAGCCTCAAACTCCTGGGCTCAAGCAATCCTCCTCCTTCAGCTCTCCAAGTAGCTAGGCACTACAGATTCACAACCACCATACCTGGGTAATTCTTTAAAATTATTTTTTGTACAGACAAAGTCTTACTGTTGCCCAGGCTGGTCTTGAACTCCCAGCCTCAAGTGATCCTCCCTCCTTGCCTGAACCTTCTATTCTTTTCCTGCATTAAAGTTTAAGCATTGAGGAAGCACTTCCCAACACTACCTGAGTTCTTTTCATCTGAATCTCGATGTAGGGATAGCCACGGTTCAAAAGTAGCCTGCCACTTGGGGTCCTCCTGGTGTTACACCCCCATTAAGGTCCCTACTTTGAGAAGCAGATTCTTCAGGCTTTCCATCTTGGGGTCTCCCAGTCTATCAGCAGTGAAGGAAACCTCTACAGATGTCTGTCTGGTATGGAAGGCACAGGCCACGTGTGATTACTGAGTATGTGAAATGCATCTGGTCCACACTGACAGGTGTTCCAAGTACAAAACACACATCAGATTTTAAAGAAGTAGAGAAAAAGAATGTAAAAGATCTCAATCACTTTGATCAGAATTGCTCATTGAAATGATACCATTCAATTGGATGAAGTAAAATCTGTTATTAAAATTCGATTTACCTGTCTCTTTTCACTTAACATGGAACACTTAAAACTGCACATGTGGCTTGCGTTATGTTTCTTTCTATTGGGCAGTGCTGGTCTAGAATATTTGTGAGGTTCTTCAAGGCAGAAACCACACTGGATTCAGATCTATAATCCCCGGAACCCAGAGTATGCAAAAGATCGGGAGTGTAAATGTTGCTTTAGTGGAAGCAAGAACAATCAAGAACAGGGGCCCAGGGACCAAGTCTGGCTGGCCAGTTGTTTATGTAAAAAGTTTTATTTTTTGTTTTTTTGAGACAAGGTCTCACTCTATTGCCCAGACTGAAGTGCAGTGGCGCGATCAGGGCTCACTGTAGCCTTGCTTCCTTAGCTCAAGCGATCCTCCTGCCTCAGCATCCCGAGTAGCTGGGACCACAAGCATGCGTCACCACACCCAGCTTTGTTGTTGTTTTTTTTTTTTGTTTTTTTTTTTGTAGAGACAGTGTTTCACCATGTTCCCCAGGCTGGTCTTGAACTCTCTAGGCTAAGGTAATCCTCCCACCTCGGCCTCCCAAAGTGCTGAGATTACAGGCCTAAGCCACCACACCTAGCCTGTAAACAGTTTTACTGGAACCCAGCGATGCCCATTCATTTACATATAGGCTGCAGCTCCTTTTGTGCTGCAACTGCAGTGTTGAGTAGTCCTAAGGCCCACGAAGCCGAACATATCCACTATCTGGCTTTCTTCAGGAAAGTTTGCCAGCCCTCGCCATAAATAAATGCAGCTATACACACATGCCTACACAGAAAACAAATCTGAAATTGGATAGACACCAGAGTGATGTGTGGTCATCTCTGGGTACTTTTGGTTTGCTTCTTAGAGCTTATCTGTATTTTTCAGTTTTTCTGTCCTGAATCTGTTGACTTGGCAAGCAGGCCTCTTGTAGGTCATCATACTTTGGCCAGATTTTATCAGGGCTGACTGCCAGAAGTCAGGGGTGTTCAGGGAAGGCTTCCTGGAGGAGGTGTGCAGGAGCAGGCTGGGAGGGTGAGAAGAACCTGAGTAAGAAGGAGTGGAGGAGCAGGCCTAGCCTGGGGGCAGGAAAGGAGCTTCCCACCTTGTTTCCGGCCCCCTCCTTCCAGAATGCCACCTCATACTTCAGATCCAGTGGGGGCATGCAGGGGGGCAGCTGGTACGTGGCATTGGCACTTAGGATCTCCTCCGTCTGGGTGAGCACCAGGACAGGTGGGGCCGGCTCCACTGTAGAAACAGAGCAGGACCTGTCAGTAATCCCGACGGGCCACACAGCCTCCATCCCTCAAGACCAGAGAGCTCTCTTGGAAATGGAAAAGCAACTAGCATGTTTCAAACACTTCTTGTGCACCTAGAACCTTATAATCTGTTATTTCAGCCTTGTACTGACCCTGGGAGGGAGATACCACTATTCTCATTTCATAGAGGGGAAAACAGGCTTAGAGATGAGAGGTGACCCAGGCAAGCTCTCTGCTGACCTGCCTTCTCTCATGCCATCCCGTCTGCCTGGGACGGGATGTCCCACATGTCACTGGCCTGGCAGATCCTGCCCATGTGGATTCATTTCCTATCGCTGCCATAACAAATGACCACACACACAGTGGCTTAAAAATAATACAAACTTATTGTCTCACAGTTATCTAGGTCAGAAGTCCAGGTGGGCTCAGCTGGTTCCTCCGCTCTGGGTCTCACATCTGGAACCACTAGGGATGAAGACACTTCCAAGCCCCCTTGGGTTGTCAGCAAAACTTAGTTCTTTGTGGCTGTAGGGCTGTGGTCCCTGTTTCCTGGCCGGTTGTTAGTGGGAGCCTTTCAGCTCTGGAAGGCACCCACATTTTTCATCACGTTACCACTCCATCGTCAAACCAGAAACGGCACCATGGAATCCTGTTTATGCTTCCAATCTCTCTGACTTCCCCTTCTGCCGCTTCTCTTCTGCCTCCAGCTGGAGAAAGTTTTAAAGGCTCATGGGATTAGATTGGGCCCATCTGGATTATCCAGGATAACCTCACTATTTGAAGATCTATGTCTCAGTCCATTCTGTGTTGTTATTACAGAATATCACAGGCTGGGTAATTTATAATGAACAGAAATGTATTTGGCTCATGTTTCTGGAGACTTGGAAGTCAAAGAGCATGGCACTGGCATCTGGCGAGGGCCTTTGTGCTGTGTTATCCCATGGTGGAAGGTGGAAAGGCAAGAGAGGGTGAGAGTGAGCCAGCAAGAGAGGGCAGAACTCACTTTTCTTTTCTTTTTTTCTTTTCTTCTTCTTCTTCTTTTTTTTTCTTTTTTTTGAGACAGAGTCTTGCTCTGTCATCCAGACTGCTGGAGTACAATGGGGTGATCTCAGCTCACTGCAACCTCCGCCTCCTGGATTCATGCAATCCTTCTGCTTCAGCCTCCTGAGCAGCTGGGGACAGGCGCCTGCCACCACTCCCAGATACGTTTTTGTATTTTTTAGTAGAGACAGAGTTTCACCATGTTGGCCAGGCTGGTCTCAAACAACTGACTTCAAGTGACCCACCAGCCTTGGCCCCCCAAAGTGCTGAGTGGCATAAGCCACTGCCCCTGGCCAGAACTCACTTTTTAACAATCCATTCTTGATAAACACACTCCAGAAAGACTGACATTAATCTGTTCATGGGGGCAGAGTTATTAAGGACTAAATCACCTTTTAACAGGGCCACTTCTTAATGCAATCACAATGATGATGAAATGTCAATAGGAGTTTTAGAGGGGACATTCAAACCATAGCAGTCTATAACTTTAATTAAGATTCCTACTGCCGGCTGGGCGCGGTGGCTCACGCCTGTAATCCCAGCACTTTGGGAGGCTGAGGTGGATGGATCACAAGGTCAGGAGATCGAGACCATCCTGGCTAACACGGTGAAAGCCCGTCTCTACTAAAAATACAAAACAATTAGCCGGGCGTGGTGGTGGGCACCTGTAGTCCCAGCTACTTGGGAGGCTGAGGCAGGAGAATGGCGTGAACCCAGGAGGCGGAGCTTGCAGTGAGCCGAGATCTGGCCACTGCACTCCAGCCTGGGTGACAGAGCAAGATTCTGTCTCAAAAAAATAAAAATAAAAAAGATTCTTACTGCCGGGCAATACTGACATCTAACACATTCTCAGCTTCTGGGGATTAGGGCAGAGCACCTTTAGAGGATCATTCTGCCTACCATGGTCTTCCCTCTGTCCCCCACCCAAAATCCACATCTCTTTCTTTCTTTTTTTTTTTTTGAGATGGAGTTTCACTCTTGTTGCCCAGGCTGGAGTGCAATGGCATGAACTCAGTTCACTGCAACCTCCGCCTCCCGGGTTCAAGCAATTCTCCTGCCTCAGCCTCCCGAGTAGCTGGGATTACAGGCATGTGACACCACGCCTGGCCTGGCTAATTTTGTATTTTTAGTAGCGATGGGGTTTCTCCATGTTGGTCAGGCTGGTTTTGAACTTCCAACCTCAGCTGATCTGCCTGCCTCGGCCTCCCAAAGTGCTGGGATTACAGGCGTGAGCCACCATACCTGGCCCACATCTCTTTCAAATGCAAAATCCATTCACTCCATCCCAATGTCCCCCAATGTCTCATCTCATTACAGCATCAACTCAAATTCCCAAATCAATAGTATCTAAATCAGAGTCAAATAGACTCTGGGCATAGTCCAGTCAGTACAACTCCTGGGACACAGTTTCTCTTCATCTGTAGGCCAGAAAAACTAAAGTTATCTGTTCCCAACATAAAATGTGGGACAGGCACAGGATAACAGTTGCAGACAATCTGGCTTAAGTATGGTGAAATGGAAGGGACAATGGGGTCATGGTCCAACACAGTTTGAAAATCCAGCCAAGAAAACTCCATTAGGTTTCAAGGCTTGGGAAGAGTTCTCTTTCACTCTTAGCACTGCCCTTTGAGCTTCTGGTTTCACCATCTGAGTCATCCTTCCTTTTCACTAAAGGTAGCAGGTGTTTGCAGCTAAGTAGTTTTACCAGTCTGCATCTCACCAGTAGAAACTGGAGAGTCCAACAACCTTCTTTGATTTCATATGCTCTGTGTTCCATTTAGCCCAAGATAACAGTGTTTCTGTGGATGTAAAGTTCTCAGGAACTTTATGGATCTCCTATGGATGTCATGGGGGAATCCACTGCATTATTAGATAAAAGCCAGGTGCATAAGTCTTTTTTTCAGATAAGCCCTTCTCTAGTTTTGGCTCCAGCTGAGATGGCTGAGGGACAATGCTCTTCAGCTTCCTAGAAGTCCCCTGATTTGATTGAAGGGGACTGTGAGTTATAATCTTAATCTCCTCAAAAAGCCTTTTGAGCGACTGAGTACTTTGATCTTTTATCTTCCTGAAGTTTGGTACAATCACATACTTGTCTGTTTCTCTATGTCACACTTTTCGCAGCAATCTCTTTTTTTTTTTTTTTTTTGTTGAGATGGAGTCTTGCTCTGTCACCCAGGCTGGAGTGCAGTGGACTGATCTTGGCTCACTGCAACCTCCGCCTCTTGGGTTCAAGTGATCCTCCCACCTCAGCCTCCTGAGTAGCTGGGATTACAGGTGCCCACCACCACACCCAGCTAATTTTTGTATTTTTAGTAGAGATGAAGTTTCCCCACATTGGCTAGGCTGGTCTCAAACTCCTGACCTCAGGTGATCTGCTCACCTCGGACTGATTACAGGCATGAGCCACTGTGCCCAGCCACAATCTCTTAATTTTATTGTTTTTTGCATAGGTTGAGAACTTCCCAAATCATCAAGTCCTGGTTCCTTTCTGTTTAAGTTCTTCCTTCATTTTCTCTCTTGCCTCTTGCATGTTACTATAAGTGGCAGGAAGAAACCAGGCCGTGCCTTCCACATTTTATTTGGAAACCTCCTCTGATAAGCATTCAAATTCATCATTTACAAGATCTGCTTCCCACAAGACTGCAGGACACAATTCTGCTAAGCTTTCTGCCAGTATGCAACAAGGCTCTCTCTCTCTCGAGTTTTCAATAACGCGTTCCTTACCTTGTGAAGCAGTGCCTTGAGTGTCAGTGTGTCTACTAACAGGCTGTTCATGATGATTGAGGTATTCTTGGAGGGGATTTAGCTTTTTTTAAAAATGCAGCTTGTTTCTTTCTGCACTCTGATTCTTTAACTTCCACATTCCTACTGACAGTCTGTTGAGGGCCCTCTAGGCTTGCCCAATGGCTTGAAGATGGAGAGGGCAATGTGACAAGGAATACGTCAGCCAGAGAAAACTAAATACAACACCTTTCAAGTTCTAACTAAAATGCCACTTCTTCCATGTAGCCTTCCTTGATTCCCAGCCAGCAGGGATCTCTGACCACACTAGTCACCTTTGCCCTGTGTTTGTAGTCAAGGTAAACACGTGGCTTCTTCATGATGCCATTACATGTTTAGGAAACATCCATTGGATACTGACTAGGTATCAAGCTTTGGGAAGGGAGCTGAGGGGAATGGGGAGACGAGGCCTCCTTGTATCCTGACCTCCAGGAGCTGAAAGCTTTGGGGTAAATGAAATATGCAAACTACCAAAAGAAAGTGATCAGGGCCACAGCTGAGGCAGGAAAACTGTGGAGGCAGTGTAAAGGCAGGAAGGGTCACCCTGGCTTGGGATGTGGGGCTGAAGAATCAGGAGAAATTCAGGGAGGACGTGAAAATTAATGAAAACATTTTAAATCTCTTTGTGTCTTTCCCTTTATTCTTCTAATGTCTTATTCCTACCCTTCCAGTGATTATTGTGGTTTGTCTACCATTCTTTTAGCCAGACAGCCTTCCTGTCTGCCTTGTTATCCCTCCTTTCCTTCTCATCCATCCATCCATCCATCCATCCATCTATCCATCCTTCCCAACCACCCTTCCTTTCTTCTCAATCATCCTTTCTAACCAATATTTTTTCCTTCCTATGCCTCTTTTCTTATTATTCATTTATACTTCCCATCTTTTATCTCGCCAGTCAGCCTTCTAACCTACTCATCCATTCTTCTCATCCATCCATTCATCTTTTCTCTTCTACCTTTCTACACATCCTTCCTTCTTGTCTCTCCTTCCTTCCTTCCTCACTTCTCCTTTGCCCCAGCCCTTCCTTCCCTGCTTGGATGTCCCGCTTTTCTACTATACTATCTACCCACCCGTCTCATCCACCCGTCTGCCTTTTCTTCTGCCTTCTGTGATGGTTAAATTTTTTCTTTCTTTAAGGCAGGGTGTTGCTCTGTCATCTAGACTGAAGTGCAATGGAACAATCATGGCTCACTGCAGCCCTGACCTCCTGGGCTCAAGTCATCCTCCCACCTTGGCCTCCCAAATAGCTGGGACCACAGGTGCACACCACCATACTCAGCGAATTTAATTATTTATTTATTTATTTATTTATTTATTTATTTTGTAGAGATGAGGTCTCCCTATGTTGCCCAGGCTGGTCTTTAACTCCTGGGCTCAAGGGATCTGCCTACCTCATCCTCAAGGGATCTTCCCACCTTGGCCTCCCAAAGTGATGCGATTACAGGTGTGAGCCACAGTGCTTGGCCTGTGATGGTTAATTTTATGTGTCAATTTAACTGCACTAAGGGATATCCAGGTAGATAGTAAAACATTATTTCTGGGCCCATCTGTGAGGATTTTTCCAGAAGAGATTAACATTTTAATCAGTAGATTTGGTGAAGATCTGTCCTCACCAGTGTGGGCAGGTATCATCCAATCCCCTGATGGCCCAAAGAGAACAAAAAAAGGAGGAGGAATGGCACATTTACGCACTCTCTTCCTGAGCTAGCACATCAGCTTCTCCTGTCCTTGGACATCGGAGCTTCCTGTCCTCAGGCATTTGGACTCTGGGACTTATACCAGTGGCCCCTCTGATTGTTGGGCCTGTGGCCTTGGACTGGGGGTTACACAAGTGCTCCCCTGGTCTTGAGTCTTCAGACTCAGATGGAATCACACCACAAGCTTTCTTGGTTGTCCAGCACATGACCGCATATTGGGGGATGTTTTTGTGTCTGTAATTGCATGAGCCAATTCCCAAAATAAATCTCCTCTTATTATAATTTTTTTTTTTTTGAGACAAAGTCTTGCTCTGTCACCCAGGCTGGAGTACAGTGGCATGATCTCAGCTCACTGCAACCTCTGCCTCCCAGGTTCAAGTGATTCTCCTGCCTCAGCCTCCTGAGTAGCTGGGACTACAGGTGTGTGCCACCACACCTGGGTAATTTTTGTATTTTTAGTAGAGATGGGGTTTCACCGTGCTGGCCAGGCTGGTCTTGATCTCCTGACCTCAAATGATCCATCTGCCTCAGCCTCCCAAAGTGCTCTGATTACAGGTGTGAGCCACCATGGCTGGCCTCCTCTTATTGTATCTGTATAAATCCTATTGGTTCGGTTTCTCTGGAGAACCTTGACTAACATACTTCCTATCCTCCATCTCTCCATCCACCCATATTTTCTTCCTAATAGGCATCCATCCTTCCATCCAACCTCCTTCCTTCCCATTTTTCCATCGCTTCCTCCTCCATCCTCCCTTTCTTCTTGCCCATCTATCCTTCCCTCCTTTTATCCATCCACCAAGCCAGCTTCTTCCCACATGAATCATCTCTTCTTCCTTCTCTACCATCTTTTCCTGCTGCCCTGTAATCAGTCCGTCCCTCTTCTCTCTTAAAGCCTTATTTTGTCCTTGAACATTGTGAGAAGCCTGGGCAGCAAGTTACAGCTCTCAGCTCTCTGAGGACACTGTCAGGGCATTTATCCTCCGCTTGTTACCCGGCCCTGCCCAAGGTCAGAAAGCTCCAGTTCATATCTATGTCCACCGGTTACTAGCAGTGTCAAGTTTCTTAGCGTCTGTGAGTCTTGGGTTGATGGAAATGAACCTCACAAGTTTGCTGTGAAGATTAAAAATAGACTGAAAAAAAGGGTGCCCTCCTCATCCAATGTCAATTGGTGATTTCTGCCAGTAAGCATGAGACATTTTTTTTCCATCATCTTTACCGCCCCCCAACCCCCCACATTTCTGCAGTGTATAAAAAATACTTTTGCAAACAGAATTTGTTTTTTTGTTTGTTTGTTTATTTTTTTCTTTTGAGACGCTCCATCGCCCAAGCTGGAGTGCAGTGGCGTGATCTTGACTCACTGCAACTTCCGCCTCCTGGGTTCAAGCAATTCTCCTGCCGCAGCCTCACGAGTAGCTGGGATTACAGGCACCCGCCACCAAGCCCGGCTAATTTTTATATATTTAGTAGAGACGGGGTTTTGCCATGTTGGCCAGGGTGGTCTCAAACTCCTGACCTCAGGCGATCCACCTGCCTCAGCCTCCCAAAGTGCTAGGATTACAGGCATGAACCACCATGCCCGGCCCAGAATTTGTTTTAAACATTGTTTTTAAGGAGAGAGGTTGAACATAAAAAATAGGAATAAGCATATAAAGTGCCTTGTGTAGTCCATGACCGAAATGGTGCTCAACTGAAGATAATGAACATTGTTAGCTGAGGGTGCACGCTGGAGCTCCCCTAACTCCCTGACAGGCTACCAGACATGGCCCTGGGCGGTTGCTGGTCCCACGCCCCATCTCAAAGGGGCTGGCCCCAGGGAGCTGCCCTCTGCTTTGGGGAAGTGGGAGACAGATGGTCAGGAGAACAGTACCACTGAGCACAGCTCCTGGATGGGATGGAGAGCCTCCCACTCAGTCCCTTACCCACAGACCTACCTTCAAAAAGGTAATCCACGTATTTGGACTCCACCCAGGGGGACTTGGAGCTGGGAGAAACCGTCTGCACGCGCCCCTTGAACTTGTTGTACAGGTCCTGTTTCTTCAGGCACATCACAGAACACAGCAGCTCCTTGGTTCCTGCACACTCTTCCACTTTGCGCCACCGTCTGGGGGTGGGAGAGCTGGGGGAGGAGATGGGAGAGCTTGGGCCATGGATTCCGCCTCTCAGGGTCAGGGAACTTAGAGAACAGGTGATCACGCGTTCCTCCGTTTGGCTGGACTGACTTTAGGTCCATCCGTCCAGACAGGCAACCACTGGCTGAGACAGGATAAGAACAGCCTGGTCAGGAGCTCAGGTTCTGGAGCCAGATGGATGGGAGTGGGAATCCCAGCCCTGTCTCTCCCTAGCTTTGGGACCACGGGCAGGTCCCTGCTCCTAAGCCTCAGTTTCCTCATCTGTAATGCCTCCCTCACAGGGCTGTTGCGGTGGCTGCTATTCCTAGTACTAGCGGCCATTACTATATGTTTGTTCATTCAGGCGTTTATGGGTCACCTACTGCATGCCAAGGACCATGATGGGTACTCTGTGGATGTCAGAGGGGAACATGCAGGTTCATGACTCCAACCTGGAGGCTTCAGAGAGCTGCCTGGCCCTTCTATCTCTTTTGTCACGTGAGGACACAGCGTTTACCCTTCCACCATGTGAAGATGCAGTGAGAAGGCACCATCTTGGAAGCAGAGAGCGGCCCTTACCAGAACGGAGTCAGGTGCCACCTTGACCCTGAACTTCCCAGCCTCCAGAACTGTGAGAAGTAAATTGCTTTTTTTTTTTTTTTTTTTGAGACGGAGTCTTGCTCTGTCGCCCAGGCTGGAGTGGCGAGATCTCAGCTCACTGCAAGCTCCGCCTCCCAGGTTTACACCATTCTCCTGCCTCAGCCTCCCGAGTAGCTGGGACTACAGGCGCCCGCCACCTCGCCTGGCTACTTTTTTGTATTTTTTAGTAGAGACAGGGTTTCACTGTGTTAGCCAGGATGGTCTTGATCTCCTGACCTCGTGATCCACCCGTCTCGGCCTCCCAAAGCGCTGGGATTACAGGCTTGAGCCACCGCGCCCGGCTGTAAATTGCTATTATTTATTAATAGCAATTATTAGAATTACCCCATTCTAAGGTATTTTGTTAAAGCAGTACAAATGGACTAAGCCAGAGACCCAGGGAGCCTAACATTTTATTTTTATTTTATTTTATTTTTTAGTTTTTGAGATGCAGTCTTGCTTTGCTGCCCAGGCTTGAGTGCAGTGGCATGATCTTGGCTGACTGCAACCTCTGTCTCCTGGGTTCAAGTGATTCTCCTGCCTCAACTTCCCGAGTAGCTGGGATTACAGGCCAGCGTCACCACACCTGGCTAATTTTGTATTTTTAGTAGAGACAGGGTTTCGCCATGTTGGCTAGGCTGGTCTCCAACTCCTGACCTCAGGTGACCCACCCGCCTTGGCCTCCCAAAATGTTGGGATTACAGGCATGAACTACCGTGTCTGGCCTAACATGTTTTTACAAGATCACTCTGGTCAACCAGCAAGGAGGCCACAGCAGGAGTGTGAGACAGGATGATAGTTGAGGCAGTGAGAAAGGGCTGGATTCAGGATCTATTTTGGAGGTGATAATAGAACTAATGGAACTTGCTAATGGATTGGATGTAGAACGTGAGGAAAAGGAGAATCAAGGACTGCTCCTGAGTTTGGGGAGTGACCGAGGGTGAATGGAGAAGGCTGAGATGGGGGCTGGCATGAAGAACAGATTTTGAGAAAGAACCAATTCCTCTGTTTTGTTTCTTCATGGAAAATGTTATACTATGCAAATATTCACACCAAAGGAACCAGTGTAGTTGTGTTAACAGCAGAGAAAATACAGACTTCAAAGTCCAAAGCAATGCTAAAGATGAAAAGAATCATTAGATAATGATAAACGATTCCATTCACCAGGAAGACAGAAAAATTCTAGCTTATGTGTGCCTGCTAAACAGCTTCATCCTCTATAAAGCACACATAGACAAACGACAGGTAGAAAGTGAACGGCCACACTTACAACAAGAAATTTTAATACCTCTCACCCAGTAATTGATGAATAGACAAAGAAAAATAAATACATAAATAAATAAAGAACAACACAGTTATCGAGTTCATCTAATGAACATATACAGAACTAACAAACAAATTGGTTGAACCACATGTGAACTATTAACAAAATATTAACACAAAGCAATTCTTAAGAAATTTTAAAGAATAGGTATCTCATAAAGTATTTCCTCTGACTGCAAAAAATCCAGTTAAAAGTTAATAACAAAAAGAGAACTAAGGGAAGTTTGGAAATTTAAAAATATATATATATTTTGAGACAGGGTCTTGCTCTGTTGCATAGGCTGGACTGCAATGGCACAAACATAGCTCACTGCAGCCTCTACTCCTGGGCTCAGGTGATCCTCCTGCCTTAGCCTCTGAGTCACTGGGACCACAGGTACATGCCATTACACCTGGCTAATTTTCTTTTCTTTTTTGAGACAGAGTCTCACTATGTCACCCAGGCTGGAGTGCAGTGGTGCAATCTCGGCTCACTGCAGACTCCTCCTCCTGGGTTCAAGGAATTCTCCTGCCTCAGTCTCCCAAGTAGCTGGGATTATAGGCAGCTATCACCACACCTGGCTAATTTTTGTATTTTTTTTTTTTTT
>NW_012115600.1:2116950-2132253 GCF_000951035.1 Colobus angolensis palliatus
CCATCGCACCTGGCCAGTTTTTGTATTTTAGTAGAGATGGGGTTTTACCATGTTGCCTAGGCAGGTCTTGAACTCCTGACCTCAGGTGATCCATCTGCCTCGGCATCCCAAAGTGCTGGTATTACCGGTGCTGGGATGAGCCACCACGCCTGGCCCAGCTAATATTTAAAAATGTTCTGCAGAGATGGGGTCTCACTTTGTTGCCTAGGTTGGTCTCAAACTTCTGACCTCAAGCAATCCTCCCACCTTACCCTCCCTAAGTGCTGGCATCACAGATGTGAGTCACCACATCTGGCCTTAAAAATATTTTTAAAAAAACTCATAGAAGAAAGAAAGAATTATAATGGAAATTAATAAATAGCTGAAAGTGAATGATCACCAAATAATACAAATAAAAACATATAATACAGCTAAGTAATACTTAGAGGAAAACCTATAGTTTTAAATATTTATAATAGAAAATAAGAAAGAATAGAAATTAATAAGCTAAGCAATAAATGATAAGAAGCCAGAGGAAACATGTCACAAAAACATATCCATGAACAGATCAAAACTGGAACCCTCATACTTCAAAATGGGCTAAAAGACAGTAAAAAGTGATACAGGACATGAAAGAACAACGTAAAACCTAATTAGCAAAACTCAGACACAGAAAAGAATTATATATGTTTCACAAAAGCAACACTCATTTCAGAAGTGAAGAATAAATCAGAAAGAATACAAGAACAAAGTAACACAATAGATGATGCCTTAAAAGAAACAGAAGGCAAGAAGAAGGAAAGTTAAAAACATATATAAAAGCTAAAATTATAAAACTTCCAGAAGAAAGCATAGAAGAAAAATCTTCTTTACCCTGGGTCAGGTGAATATTCCTTAGGCCACCAAAAGCGTTAACTGTTGAAGGAAAAAAATCTAATATATTAGCCTGCGAGGGCTGCCATGGTAAAACACCAGAGGCAGGGTGCCTTCAGCAACAGAAATTTGGAGGCTAGAAGTCCAAGATCAAGGCATCAGCAGGTATGGTTTCTACTGAGACCCCTCTCCTTGGCTTGCAGATAGCTGTCTTCTGGCTCTGTCCTCACATAGCCATCTCCTTGCTCTGTTCTCACATGGCCGTTCTTCTGTGTGTGCATTCCTGGTGTCTTCCTCTTCTTATAAAGACACCAGTCCTATTAGATTAGGGCCAACCCTTATGATCTCATTTTACTTTAATTACCTCCTTAAAGACTCATCTCCAAATAGTCACTTAGAGGTTAGGGCTTCAACATATGAATTTGTGGGGTAGGGTATAATTCTGTCTATATCACCTGATAAACTGGATTTTATCAAATTAAAATATTTTTCTCTTCCAAAAAGAAAAAAAAAAACCACCAAAAAAGCCTAAAGAAAATGAAAAGGCCAGTCACTGGGGAAAAAAAATCACAATACATACACCAATAAAGGATTTATATTAATAGATAACTCAATAATAATAAAACAAGTGATCTAATAAAAAGTGAACAAAATATTTGAATAGTAACTTCACAAAACATATATAAATGGCCAATAAGCACATGAAAAGATGTTCAACATCATTCATCATTAGGGAGTTATAAATTAAAGCCATAATAAAATACTACTACATACTCACTAGAATGGTTAAAATGAAAAAGACTGATAATACTAAGTGTTAACAAGCACATGGAGTAACTAGAACTCTCATGTATTGTTGGTGGCAATGAACGATGGTACAGTCACTTTGGAAACAGCTCGACAGGTCCCTGTAATAGTACACATTCATTACCTCATCTCTTAAATCCTACTCCTAGATCCATTTTCCTTCTCCCTCCCTCCCTCCCTCCCTCTTTCTTCTTTCCTCCTCTCTCTCTCTTTCTTTAGAGACAGAGTCTCACTCTGTCACCCAGGCTGGGGTGCAGTGGCACAGTCATAGCTCACTGCAGCCTAAAACTCCTGGGCTCAAAGGATCCACCCACCTCAGCCTCCTGAGATGCCAGGGCTACACGTGTACACCACCATGCCTGGCTAATTTTGAAATTTTTTTGTAAAGATGAGGTCTCACTTTGCTGCCCAGGTTGATACTCCTAGATCTTTATCTAAGAGAAATGAAAACATATCCACACAAAGACTTGTACATGAATATTCACAGCAGCTTAATTCATGATAGCCCTATTATGGACGAATTGAGTTCCCCCAAAATTCATATGTTGAAGCCCTCATCTCCAATGGTACTGTATTTTGAGATAAGATCTTTAAAGAGGTAATTATGGTTAAATGAAGTAGTAAGGCTGGGTCCCTAATCCAGTAGGACTGGTGTCCTTATAGGAAGAGGAAGAGACACCAGAGTGAACACACACAGAGAAAAAGCCACGTGAGGACACAGCAAGAAGGCGGCCATCTGCTAGCCAAGGAGAGAGGCTTCAGGAGAAACTAAACCGAGCAACGCCTTGACCTTGGACTTCCAAACTCCAGAATTTTGAGAATATAAAAATCTGTTGTTTACCCAGACTGCAGTACTTTGTTATGGCAACCCTAGCAAACCAATGCAGATTTGGGCACCAGAAATGAGGTGTTGATGTAACAAATACCTAAAAATGTGGAAGTGGCTTTGGAATTGCATAATGGGTAGAATCTAGAAGAAGTTTGAAGTGCATGTTAGAGAAAGCCTATATTGCCTTAAAAAGACTATCGGTAGGAATATGGACATTAAAAGTGATTCTGGTGAGGTCTCAGGTGGAAAAGAGGAATGTGTTATTGGAAACTGGAGGAAAGGTGATCCTTGTTATAAAGTGGAAAAGAACTGCTTGAATTACCTTCTAGTGTTTTGCAGAAATTAGAAGTTAAAAGATCATTGGCTAGCCATCTCAAAAATTAGAATATAAAATAAACAGCAAAAAGAGAATTTAAAAGACATAAACTTGGATGCTTAGCTGAAGAGATTTCTAAACAAAATGCTGATGGTACAACCTAGTTTATTCTTACCGCTTATAGTAAAATGTGAGAGAAGAGATATATGAAAGGAATTGGTAAGCAAAAAGGAACTAGAACTTGAAGCTTTGGAAAATTTTCAGCCTATCCACATTGAAAAAAAAAAAATGAGAAAGTATGTTCTGGGGAGGATACTAAGGTTGTGGCTAGAACAACCTTTTGACAGAGATCAGAGGTGCAACTCATAGACTTAATCAGCCATTTAAGCAGAAATTAGAAATCCTGATGGGATTATACCAGCAGAGGCACTGCCAGCTTTGACTAAAGGGGACGGAGATGGGACAGAATGAAGGAAGGCTGTCGGACTTCTGGGATTCTACAGGAAGGGACAAGAACTGGAGCTATTTGGCTGTGAACACACAATATCCTTCAAGAATAGGGAAAAATTACCTGGAAGATGATTCAGAGATCAGCAGGGTTGTCACTACCACCAAAGACCTGGAGGCAACACTGTCCCCTCCGCAGTTTCAGCAGGTAGGGTTACCACCCAGGGCAAAGGGGATGGGGCTGCCACCCAGTGGGCTCAGAGGGCAGAGCACTGAGCCAAAGAGGGCTGTTCTTGAAACTTAAAATCTAATGGAATTTGCCCTGCGAGGTTTTAGACTTGCTTGGGACCTGTCACTCTTTCCTTCTTTCCTATTTTTCTCTTTTGGAATGGGGAAGTCTACCCCATGCCTGTCCCATCACTTTACTTTCAAAGCGCATAACTTGTCTGGTTTCACAGGTCCATAGGTGGAGAGGAATTTGGCCTCAGGATGAGTAACACCTCCAGTCACACCCATATCTGATTTAGATGAGACTTTGGACTTAGAGTAGATGCTGAAATAGGTCAAGAGTCTTGGGGCTAGCCAGGTGCGGTGGCTCACGCCTGTAATACCAGCACTTTGGGAGGCCAAGGCGGGTGGATCACCTGAGGTCAGGAGTTCGAGATCAGCCTGGCTAACATGGTGAAACCCAATTTCTACTAAAAATATAAAAAATTAGCCAGGTGTGGTGGTGCACGCCTGTAATCCCAGCTACTCAGGAAGCTGAGGCAGGAGAATCTCTTGAACCAGGGAGGTGGAGGTTGCAGTGAGCCAAGATCACGCCATTGCACTCCAGCTTGGGCAACAAGAGCAAAACTCTGTCTCAAAAAAATAAATAAATAAAATAAAAAACAGTTTTGGGGTTGTTGGAATGGGGTGAATGTATTTTGCATATGAGAAGGACACACATTTTGGGATTCTAGAGGGCAAGCATATAGCAGCCCTAGCAAATGAATACCTGCCCAGAACTGGAAGCAATCCAAATATCCACTGATGGGAAAATGGATTAACAAACGTCATACGTAGTCATACAGTGGCATTACTACTCAGCAATAAAAAGGAATTAACTACGAATACATGTAGCAATATGGGTGAATTTCAGAAACATTATGCTGAGGGAAAGGAGCCAGACACAAAAGGGAACATACTATACGCATCCCTATATATGAAATTCTGGAACATGCAAAGTTCAATCCACAGTGGCAGAAAGCAGAAAGCAGGTTGCCTAGATCTAGAGGAGGCCTGAATGCAAAGTGGATGAGGGAACTTTCTGGGGTGATAGAGATGTCTTACATCTTGATTGTGGTGGTTGGGTATGTGGGTGCATACTTTTGTCAAAACTCAACAAATTGTATACTTTAAAATGGGAACATTTTATTCTATATACATTTTAACTCAATAATGTTGGTTTTAAAAGAAAATTGGAATTAATTCAGCAAGGCAGGCTATAATAAGAAATGTGTATTCTTAGTTACAAACATGTCAGCTAAAGGCAGACTAGAGTTTCAGGAAAAAATAAACGTAACCAAGAGGAAGGTTACAAATGAGATGTTGAATAATCTCACACATGAAAGCACACACTTTTTTAAAAAATCAAGAGTGAAACCTATTTCATTTAGAAAGCAGAATAGTAGATAGATAGACAGATAAAAGGCATTTGAAAGAAAAAGACAAATATTCTCTCCTTTTTCTTTGATTTGAGATGAGGTCTCACCATGTTGCCCAGGCTGGTCTCCAACTCCTGGCTCAAGTGATCCTCCTACCTATGCCTCACGAAGTCTTGGAGGTGTGAGTCACTGTGCCCAAAAGACAAATACCGAACACAGAAAAACGAGATTTAACATACAAATGATATGAGTCCCTAAAGAAGAAAATAAGAGAATAGAACAAATACTAAAACTGTAATTTAAGAAAACTTTCCTAAAATAAAAATGACTTGGAACTATGTATTAAGTGAGAATATTGAGTACCTAAAAATATCAACTCGGAATGAATGAGCAATACCAACACACAGTCAAATAAAATTACTAGATTTTAAAGAAGAAGCAACAACCCTTTATTAGTCAGGGTTCTCCAGAAGAACAGAACTAATAGGTTATATGTATATACGAAAGGGAGTTTATTAAGGAGAACTGGCTCACCTGATCACAAGGCGAAGTCCCACGATAGGCCATCAGCAAGGTGGGAAAGAAAGAAGTCATAGTGACTCAGTCCGAATCTGAAACCCTCAAAACCAGGAAAGTTGACAGCGCAGCCTTCAGTCTGTGACCAAAAGCCCGAGAACCCCCAGCCAACCACTAACTTAAGTCCAAGAGTCTAAAGGCCAAAAGAACCCCGAGTGTGATGGTCAAGGGCAGGAGGAGCAGAAGGAAGCATCCCGCATGGGAGAAGGAAGGAAACTGGAAGACCCAGCAAGCGAAGCTATCCCACCACCTTCCACCTGCTTTCCAGCCCGCCTGGCAGCCAGTTGGGTTGTGCCCACACTGAGCGAGGGTGGGTCTTCCATTCCCAGTCCACTGACTCAAATGTCAGTCTCCTCTGGCAACACCCTCACAGACACACCCAGAAACAAAACTTTAACAGCCATCTAGGCACCCTTCAATCCAATTGAGTTGACACCTGATATTAACCCTCACAAACCCTTTGGACAAAAAAAGCAAGAAACTATTAAGAGGCAAGTATATATGTTTTGGGACAAAGGAAATGAGTAATTATGGGTCATTCTAGTTCTATCATCTCGCCTGTCCTTGAGAAACAGAATTCTCAATGTGAAAGAAAGAAAATACAGAAGTAACATAAAAGTCAGGTAAAAATCCTAGGAACTAAATTTAGATGGGAAGCACCAGTATAAACTCACTAGGCATTTTATCTTAAAAAATATGTACATGTGTGCCGGGTGCAATGGCTCATGCCTGTAATCCCAGCATTTTGGGAGGCCGAGGAGGGCAGATCACTTGAGGTCAGGTGTTCGAGACCAGCCTGGCCAACATGGTTAAACCCCGTCTCTACTAAAAATATAAAGATTAGCCGGGCGTGGTGCTGGGCACCTGTAATCCCAACTACTTAGTAGGCTGAGGCAGGATAATCTCTTGAACCCAGGAGGCAGAGGTTGCGGTGAGCCGAGATCATGCCACTGCACTCCAGCCTGGGCGACAGAGTAAAGCTCTGTCTCAAAAAAAAAAAAAAGTATGCATATGTGTATGTCTATGTGGTATGCACACATCACTCTGTTAACTGAAAAGACCAACAGCAATAGCTAAGCGGTGATCAGCATAGCTAGCATGCAGTCTATATAACCATTATAAATAGTTATATATATATAGTTATATATATAAAATTATATATAAAATAATATATATATAATAATATATATATAAAAATATATATACCAGAGAGACCTGAAACATCTTGTCATAACAGACACCTGGGAAGATATTTGTTAAATCTGGAAAGATTTAACTTGACCGCTAGGGTCAAGTTAAAAGGACTCAGGAGCAAGCTTGATGAGACTCCCACTGCGCAAAGATGGGGCACTTCAAGCTTCAATGACCACAGTACGTTGCAATAGACTGAAACCACCAAATATATTTAAATGCTTGAGTTCATAACGATAATAATAAACTAGCAATCACCTTTGGGAGATGATAAGGAACCAATTCATTATCTTGAAAATTGATAAAGGAAAAAAATCAAGCATTTATCTTCTCTTGCCTATTTGAATAGTAGGACTGGATATCAAATACCAGATGAGAGGATACATCTCTTTATAAAATAATTCCAACTAACAAATGAAAAAATTATAGAATTAGAATATCACTATTTTACAACCCTCACAGTTGTTTAAAAAGTATGAAAGAGGTGAAAAATATCATAGAAGTCCAGAGGATAGATTTTCTTTCTTTTTAGGATCGTGCTCTGTTGCCCAGGTTGGAGTGCAGTGGTGTGATCTCAGCTCACTGCAACCTCCATCTCCTGGGCTCAAGTGATCCTCCCCACCTTGGCCTCCCAAGTAGCTGGGAACACAGGCACACACCACTACACCTCACTAATTTTTTATATTTTTTCTGTAGAGACAGGGTTTCACCACGTTACCCAGGCTGGTCTCGAACTCCTGGACTCAAGCAATCTGCCCACCTACCTTGTCCTCCCAAAGTGCTGGGATTACAGGTGTAAGCCACCATGCTTGGTCCTAGAGGATAGACTTTCAACTCCTTAATAAATTTATTCCAGCCATACTACACCCAGCTGTGTGACCTTGAGCAAAATACACCCTTGGCGCTTCAGTCTCCTTCTCTGTAAAGCGACATACTGAACTTGTCCTCACAGAGCTGTTGTGAGATTAAATTCACTACGTGTGTGACACAGTGCCAGCCACACAGTAAATATTAGCTGTTTTCTGCCACCTGATAGTGCTCTAGCTTTTGAAAGCTCTCTTGCAGTCTGTCCCCGCCCAAGCCAGGCCCGCATCACTTACATGTGGATTCCACACACGGAGGGACAATGTGATAGGAGAGGAAGGGCACAAGTGTTGGAGTCAGACCTGAGTTCCCCTTCTGGCTCCATGACGTCCTTCCTCAGACAAGACACAGCACCCTCTGAGCTCAATCCCCTCACCTCTAGAAAGAGGAAAACACAGAGCCTGCCTGGTCACATTGGGAGAAGGAAGTGAAATATTCACATAAGGCCCTTAGCCTTTGGCCTGGCACAGGATGGGTCCTGAAGACACAGTGGTCTCCTCCCCTCCCTGCTTTTTCCCCTCCTCACCAACTCCAGGAGAGTCCTCTCTAGCTTCTGCTTCTATCATCTCACTGTCCTGCTAAAGAACTTCGAACAATTCCCATCTATGTTCGAAGATGGTGGATCTGCTTCCATTGTCAGGTTTCTCTGGATTCGCTGTGCTTGCCTGGGCTTCCAAATTGAGAATGATCCCATCGGGAAAAGTGTGACCATTCGGCCAGGCGTGGTGGCTTATGCCTGTAATCTCAGCACTGCGGGAGGCTGAGGCGGGTGGACCACCTGAGTTCAGGAGTTCGAGATGAGCCTGGCCAACATGGTGAAACCCCGTCTCTACTAAAATTACAAAAATTAGCCAGGTGTGGTGTCGCATGTCTGTAATCCCAGCTACTCTGGAGGCTGAGGCAGGAGAATCACTTGAACCTAGCAGGCGGAGGTTGCAGTGAGCCGAGATCAAGCCACTGCACTCCAGCCTGGGTGACAAAGCAAGACTCTGGCTAAAAAAAAAAAAAAAAAAAAAAAAGAGAGAGAGAAAGTGTGATCATTCAGGGATGCCTCATTGCCCAGGTAACAGCTCCTCTGCCGTGTATCTCGTTGCCTCACTGATCAGCTGGGACAGCTCCAAGCACCTCATCCAGCCACTTGAGAATTTCATCCTCTGGCCCCCACAGCTCCATCCACGCCCTACACCAACTTTCCTCCAAGACTTACTCCCGCCCCGGCAGACTGGTCACCTGTATGCTGCTCTTCATTCAACATCTTCCCCACTTCCAGACCTTTATCAAAAGCCCCTCTCCAAATGCCAACCACATGCCATCTCACGTGGGGCCCAGAGAGCTAGCCAATGCTGCCTACACTGGGTGCAGCTGTCCCAGGGAAGCCCCTCCAGCCCCCACCCGCCCCCTCAGTCTTCCCATCCACCAGCCGAGAGAGTCCCCTCTACCTCTGATAGGCCACAGAATAGGTCACATCCTGGGGGTTGCCAAGGCCTGGGAGCCACATCAGGTACACACTGAAGTTCTGGGAGAGCAGTGTCACATTCTGAGGAGGGGCCAGACGGGGCCTCCCTGGCGGAAAGAAAGGGGTCATGAAGCCTGTAGCTCCTGGCTGGTCTTGACGCAGGCCATCCCAAGCTGAGGGGCAGCACGAAGGGCAGGCAGATGCTCACTGAGTTTGAGGAACCAGGAGCCACCGACTGGCTGTACTGCAGCCCTTGGGCCATGAGAGAAGACCCTGCACCAGGAGGGGAGGCTCCTGTACACTCTGGGACCTGACGGTTCCAGCAGAATACCACGGAACAGGAACCTAATGGCCTCCAGGAGGGAGCAGCCTTGAGGCTATCAAGGACCAGGGGCTCTGTCCTGTTCTCAGCCACATCCCAGAGCCTGCCTGCCATGGCCCCAGCACATAGTAGGTACACAATAAACATCTGCTGAGTAAATAACATGGGTTGCACCAAAGGCTTCCTGACCGGTCTCCCTGCTTCCAACCTTGTGTAAGGCAGATGACACAGCAAAGGTTGCTGCCTAGGCATTAGAAGTAGATGCCACGCTCAGATGGCCCAAGCCAGTGGCCAGAGATAAGAACTTAGAGGCATCTCTCCCTCCTGGCAAACTGGGTTCCCCATTTCCCACCCATTCCTTTAAAGGGACCATTCAAATATTTGCCCTCAAACTTAACCTGACCCACACTCTAGTCCCTTATATAATATACTTCCCATTGCCACAAGCTCTCACTTTCTTTTTGCCTGACTCTTCATTCCTGCTTCATGTAGACCAGGATGGAGGATGACCCTCCCTACTCATTGCACCCTCCCTGCTCAGGATCTGTAAGTAATAAGCCTTTGAACTTGTTTCCCATTGAGGTGATGTACTGAATTTGCACCTTCCGTCTCAGGAACCCGGGCCCAGCCCAGGCCTGGTTTTCCCTGGGTTGCCGGGAACACAGGCTGGCTCCCAGTGCCAGAACAATGGTCAGACAGGCATAAACTTGGACATGGATCAGACAAGAGTCACAGGGACGTCTGCCAGTATAAACAAGTGTGAAGGACCCCCAGCCATGGGTTAGACAGCTAGGCCATTAGGCTGCCCGCCAGGTAAGAAGTATTTCATGGGCCTGGCGCAGTGGCTCACGCCTGTAATCCCAGCACTTTGGGAGGTCGAGGCAGGCAGAACACCTGAGGTCAGGAGTTCAAGACCAGTCTTGGCCAATGTGGTGAAACTTCATCTCTACTAAAAATACAAAAATTAGCAGAATGTGATGGCACAGGGCTGTAATCTCAGCTACTTGGAAGGCTGAGGCACGAGAATTGCTTGAACCCAGGAGGCCGAGGTTGCAGTTAGCTGAGATCATGCCACTGCACTCCAGCCTGGGCAACAGAGTGAGACTCCGTCTCAAAAAAAAAAAAAAGAAAGAAAAAAGAAAAAAGAAAGTATTCCATGAAGGGCACACTGTAAGTACCCACGCCCAGCTCGCCAGCATTGTTCATTAGGGCAGGCTTGCCAGCCATTCTGCTACTGGAACCCTAATTTAGCTGGAGGCTCTCAAAAGCCCTTGTCCCAGGGTAGAAGATCACTAAATCCACATTTGCAGGCATGTTACTATGGAAGTTTAGGTGACACCTATATTCATTATTTATTTCACAGTTTCATTTTTGTACTCACATTTCAGATTTGTGAATGCAGTTTTTTTTTCCTGAAAATTCATTTTAACTTAAAAGTATGTATTTAATTCCCCTGATGTAATTAATGGACTATGTGCATATTTATACCTAGATGTGCTTACATGTTAATAATGTATTTGCCTAGTTATAAGAATTTCACATTGGACTCCATAGTAGTAAAAATAAATAAATACAGGTCGGGTGTGGTGGCTCACGCCTGTAATCCCAGCACTTTGGGAGGCTGAGGTGGGCAGACCCCAAGGCCAGGAGTTCAAGACCAGCCTGACCAACATGGTGAAACCATGTCTTTACTAAAAATACAAAAATTAGCCAGGTGTGGTGGTGCATGCCTGTAATCCCAGCTACTCAGGAGGCTGAGGCAGGAGAATCGCTTGAACCTGGCAGGTAGAGGTTGCAGTGAGCAGGGATTGCACCACTGCACTCCAGCCTGATGACAGAGCGAGACTCTGTCTTAAATAAATAAATAAACACAACATCTGTCATATACATTTTTTTCTGGGGTTTAAGAAAATATCTGACAGCTTTACCTACTTCTGCAGGTTCATCCAAGCCCAGATATTACTGAAAGAATATATTGACGTAGGGTATGTGTTATTTTGTTTTCAGTTCTGCTCTAGGTCATAACTGTGTAAGAAACACTGTCATAATCAGTTATACTAAAATTCATGAGCCCAAATGTAAGATGAAAAGTCTGCACTGTAGTCTAAGATCACTGCCCTATCTATAATTACGTTCTCATTTTGATTTACAGAAGAGCTTTATGGTAGAAACACCAGAAAACATCTCATACTATTAAAAGGCTTTTTCCCCTTTTTAAAAAAACAAACAGGTCGGGCATGGTGGCTGATACCTGTAATCCCAGCACTTTGGGAGATAGAGGCAGGAGAACCATTTGAGACCAGGAATTTAAGACTTACCTGGGCAACATAGTGAGACCCCATCTCTACAAAAAAAATTTTTTTTAAAATTAGCAGGGTACAATGGTGAGAGTCAGGAGGCTGAGGTAGGAGTTTCGCCTGAGCCCAGGAGTTCAAGGCTGCCACGATTGCGCCACTGCACTTCAGTCTGGCCAACAGAGCAAAACTCTGCCTCTAAAAAACAGACAAATATATAAAACACCTTGCCTTCAGTCCATTCTCCACATAGCAGGAAGGATTAAAAATGAAAATCAGATCATGTTCCTCTTCTGCTTTAGCCCTCTAAAGGCTTCCATCTCACTCCAGGTAAACTACAAAGTCTTTATTATTTTTATTTTATTTCGAGACAGAGTCTCACTCTGCCACCCAGGCTGGAGTGCAATGGCACAATCTCAGCTCACTGCAACCTCCACCTCCTGGGTTCAAGTGATTCTCCTGCCTCAGCCTCCAGAGTAGCTGGGATTACAGACATGTGCCACCACACCTGGCTAATTTTTGTATTTTTAGTAGAGACTGGATTTCACCATGCTGGCCAGGCTGGTCTCGAACTCCTGACCTCAGGTGATCCACCCACCTTGGCCTCCCAAAGTGCTAGGATTACAGACCTGAGCCATTGCGCCTGGTCTAAACTCCAAAGTCTTTACAATCACCACCAAGGCCCTATCCAATCTGACCCACCACTCCTCCCTTGCTCCCGTATCTCCATCCACACAGGACTTTTTGCCCTTCCTGGAGCACCCCAGCCACACTCCCAACTCCAGGCCTTTGCACACGCTGTTCCCTCATGCTGTTCTCTCTGCCTTAACAGTTCTACCCCTGGATATCCACCTGGCTCACCCCTTTGCTGTTTTCACACTCCTTTGATGTCACTGTCTCGAAGACACTTTCCCTGACCACCTTTAACTGACTTCTATTCCCCTCCATGGCACATTCTTCTTCTCTGTTAATCCTCATCTTCTGAATATGCATCTGATTATACCACTCCCCAGTTTCATGCCCTTTCCTTGGCCTCAGAATAAAGTCCACACTCCTTATTGAGGTGTGTGAGGCCCTGCCTGACGTGGCCTAGCCTGGCCATGCCATCTTGCTGCTCTCTCCCCCAACAGTACCCTACAGGCTCACCAGGTAATCTTCCTTCTCTATGTTGCCAAACCACTGAATTCTTCTGGATGTTTTTAAACCCAGTTGTCTTTGCCTGGTATTCACCATCTAGTCTGAAATATTTGATTCAAATGTCCCTTCCTCCAGGGAATCTTCCTTGACATATCTACAAGGAGATGATGATGATGATGATGATGATGATGATAATGATGATGATAATAACAGCAGCTAAGGCTGGGCATGGTGACTCACGCCTGTAATCCCAGCACTTTGGGAGGCAGAAGTAGGCAGATCACCTGAGGTCAGGAGTTTGAGACCAGCCCGGCCAACATGGTGAAACCACGTCTCTTCTAAAAATACAAAAATTAGTTGAGCATGGTGGTGCATGCCTGTCATCTCAGCTACTTGGGAGGCTGAGACATGAGAACTTGAACCCGAGAGGTAGAGGTTGCAGGGAGCCGAGATTGCGCCACTGCACTCCAGCCTGGGTGACAAAGTGAGACTCTATCTCAAAATAAATAAATAAAAGAATAATAATAATAATAATAGCAGCTAATGTGTACTGTGTTCTATGAGCCAGGTTCTGTGCTAAACAGTTTACCTGCACTTTCTCGTTTAATCCTCACCACATCCCCAGGAGGCAGCTATTCATTATAATAATTATAATCGTTACAGATGGGAAAACCAAGGCCCTCTCAGCTATTAAGTTGTAGAATCAGATTCAGGCCTAGTCAACTCCAAAGTCCGAGCTCTTGACCGTACTTTGTCCTCCAGGTTCTCATGGGGTCTATTCAGCTTTATAATTCCAAGTCTTCCATCTGTTGACCACTAGTCAGACAAGATCTGTTGACCACGGTATGCCAGGGATTTCAAAGAACACAGCTTCATTCCTGCCCTATAGGAGCTCATGGTCCCATGGAGAATTCAGGGCTCTGAAATGTCCCATGGGCCATGATGGAAATCCATACAGGTTGTAGAATGGCATCAGGGAGGGAGGACCCAGTTCTACGGATGGCTCTCCCCAGCCTGGGCTGCCTACCCATGACCTTTTAGACCCAAAAGTGGGTGCCTGCTTCTACCTTATCCTGTGTCCTCTAGCTGGGACTGTATCACTACGAGGCTAGTGCTATTACTACTCCCAGCTTCTGGACTTCCTAACAGGTGACCAGCAGGAGACCAGGCTGTTTGCAAGGTATCCTATCAGCAGGACAGTCCGCAAATTCAAGCTAGGTCACAGGAGAAAAACAGCAGCTAGAGCAACTTTCCTCTATGAAGCCTTCAAAGGATGCCAGGCACTAGTTTGGGTCTTTACATGCAAAACCTCAATGATCCTTGGGACAGACCACCCTATGGGGTGGTGTCATTCATTCTGCTTCCATGGAAAGGGCACTAGACTTAGAGACAGATGCTAACTAACTTGCCTGAGGCTACACAGGAGCCAGTATTTGAAAGTCGATCTGGCTGTACTTACTCCTGAATCATCGCACCACAGTCAGTGTTGTGTATATTAAATATTTATCAGATGAAAGTACAAGAAGGTCTGGGCTTGACAGTGAAAGGGGAACAGAAGACCCCACCCTCCCTCCACACACAGGTACACTGTTCCTCATCAGTCACAGAGAATGCTGCTGTGGGCACTGTGGGCTGGGGCATCCCTGGCTGGCCTGGTGACCAAGTGGATGGACAGCCTATCCCAGGTGCCTACCCCAGAGGCCAAGCCTAGCCAGGCTTGCTTCAGCCCGTCTTCTCTCTTCTGTGTGCCTCACCTCTGCCGTCCTTCTTAAGCAATTCCCTGAATTGCTCAGAGCCTCAGTTTCCCCATCGGAAAAGTGATAATAATATCTACCTCCTAGGATGGCTGGACTGTGAGGCTTCTAGAATAATGTGGTGCCTGGCACAAAGAAGTTGCTCAATAAATATTGACTTTTATGATGATTGGATTATGCCCAGGGACCTTACCAGCTCTTTGAACTGTGAGTCCAAGACTAGGAAAATATCCTGGGGGCAATTTCTGGACCTTCTCCTCCCTGCTTTGGTTGGAGTGGTGAGCGGTGAGGTTTGGTGGCTGGGTCCTACGGCAAGGAATTTTGTACCCGACACCTTACTTAACAGTAGAGGTGGGGGAAAAGAAGAAAACGTGTCTTGTTAGGAAGTAGGGCACAGGCGAAACCAGAGCTCCGTCCCACCGGAGGCCTGGCAGGAATGGGAAGGGACATCAATCGGTCCCACCTTCCCTACTGCCCACACTTTAGGGTCGAGTGTGGTTTTCACACAGGGATCAGTGCTTTCTTTAGGAAACATTAAAAAGCACTTTATTAAAAAAGAAGATGCAGTATAAAACTGCCGCTGTCTTTTTTCCTGTTCTCCTGAAGCTGGAAGCATTAGGAAACTGGATTAGTTTCCTGCGGGAGAGGAATTTCAAAGATCTGGTTCTGTTCCGTCCTGGGAAGAAGCTAAGTGGGGGCGCGTAGGCAGGGCCGATTCTCACCTGGCCCGGGTGGCTGCGGACCCCGTGCCTGTCCCAGGAGCTCCGGGTCCGAGGGTGGGCGCGGCCCGGCCCGGGGAGCCCTCTTCCCCC
>NW_012115600.1:2132499-2133278 GCF_000951035.1 Colobus angolensis palliatus
GGTCCCAGGGGACAGCCCCGCCGCGGGGAGGGAGCGCGCCGGCCCCCTCGCTCGAAACCCGCCCGTACCTCCGCTTCATCTGCGCTTAGTTTGGTTTTACTCAATTTCCGGGAAAAAATATCAGTAAATCCGTGCACGTGGGAAGGGCAGGGGAGGGGAGGAAACCGGCTGATGATCAATAACCCACGGTCAATCCAGTGCTCCAGGATGGGCCATTTTGGCAGGACTAGGGAGAGTTCAAGGCCGGTTTGGCTACGCGGCCTCAGATGCCATTGGTGGGATCCGACCGCGTTTCCGAGCCCGTTTCGCGTTACACACGCGATTCCCTTTAACGCCCCCGGGGATCCCGGCGGGTCCATGCTGCCGTCCTCCACGTACTTCTCTCCCGGAGAGCGGCAGGCCCCAGAGCTTCAGGTGCTTGTTCTGGGGAAAGCTGTGTTTCTGACCCCGAAGCCCGTGGTGTTCAACTGCACAGTAGTTAGTAGCTTCCCAATAAGGCACACGCCACGACGCGCGATATTCTGCGGCCCTTTAGGAGGACGTTGCCGAATGGTGTGTATCGACACTGAGGTGTTTGCAACACACTGAGGAAAAGAAAAGCGAGTACTAAAACATAGGCCCATTAAAAAAGTGTGTGTGGGCCGGGCGCGGTGGCGCAAGCCTGTAATCCCAGCACTTTGGGAGGCCGAGGCGGCCGGATCACGAGGTCAGGAGATCGAGACCATCCTGGCTAACACGGTGAAACCCCGTCTCTACTAAAAACACAAAAAATTAGCCGG
>NW_012115600.1:2135088-2136943 GCF_000951035.1 Colobus angolensis palliatus
ATCTCCTGACCTCGTGATCCGCCCGTCTCAGCCTCCCAAAGTGCTGGGATTACAGGCTTGAGCCACCACGCCCGGCCGCCCAGCCAATTTTTGTATTTTCAGTAGAGACGGGATTTCGCCATGTTGGACAGGCTACTCTCGAACTCCTGGCCTCAAGTGATCTGCCCACCTCGGCCTTCCAAAGTGCTGGGATTATAGGCATGAATCACCGCACACGGCCCTGAAATGTTGACTTTCATCTCCACCCAGCAACTGCAACTCTTTCAGACCCAGAATCCCACTGCACTTGGAGCGGTTCAGCAGCGGGGGCAGAAATATCTTCATTTGCCAGCTGCTCCACCCATGGGCTCCTGTGCTATGCATCTGAAACTGGCACCTGCTCTTTTTTGACAATTTGTTTGTCACGTGTTTGTTCTCTTGTTCCTCTTCCCCCACCTCTCCCACCGCCCATAGTTTCGAGTTAGGAAATTGTATGTTCAGATGCCTTGATCCTTCAAGAGACATTTTGTGACTATGAGCTTGGCCAAGTTGGATCTTTCAAAACCTTAAAAAAAATATGTCATCTATAGATGCTGGTCAGAAAATCTCAGCCAGTTACCATGACCTTGCTTCTACTTAGGTCCTCAATATATTGCTTCAATTTCTTTCAGGTATCTCACATACTGACAATTCATCCATTCTGGAATAAAATGAATATATCTCTATTGAGATCTCTTTATCCCAAACATCTGGTTGCATGAATCTTTATTGAGTCTTTGTTATATAGTGCCACTGCAGTTTACATATAGTATTTAATCTTCACAACAACCCTATGAGGTGGATATTATTAATATCCCCTTTTAACAGATGAAACTGGGAGAGATTATATTCCTTGCTTAGGTCACACAGCTAATTATAGTGACAGGGCTGTGATCTGGAACTCAGTCTGTCTGTCCTCAAAGCTTGTGGTTTTAAAACTTCTGCTACCCAGGCTCTTGCTTTCTTAAAGGCAAACAAGAACAAACCTCCCCAGTCTTAATCACTTCCTGATTTGCAAAGGTCATGGCGCTAACCTCTCAACTCTCCTGAGCGAAACGGTGGGCGCGCTGGAGAGCCAGCTTCCTCTTTGGGTTGGAATATTAGGTACGAAGCAGTGGTGCTGATAAATATTTCACAACTGGTTGGGGGTTTAGGGGATGGGGTAAAAGTCCTGCTTTCTTGCGTTTGCCAACCTTCGTGGTGCGAATATCCCCACTGTGGCTGACTTGAAGCTAGCAAACGTGAGGTCACTGAACACAGAGATAAGAAGAAATGTGCCCGGGCGCGGTGGCTCACACCTGTAATCCCAACACTTTAGGAGGCTGAGGTGGGCAGATCACGAGGTCAGGAGATCGAGACCAACCTAGCTAACATGGTGAAACACCATCTCTACTAAAAATGCAAAAAAATTAGCCGAGCATGGTGGCGGGCACCCGTAGTCCCAGCTACTCAGGAGGCTGAGGCAGGAGAATGGTGTGAGTCCAGGAGGTGGAGCTTGTAGTGAGCCGAGATTGTGCCACTGCACTCCAGTCTGGGTGACAGAGAGAGACTCCATCTCAAAACAAACACAAAAACAAAAACAAAAACAAAAAACAAGAAGAAATGTGCACAACTGGCTCCTGAGCCTGTATGAGCCAACTCCAGCACACCACTGGGTGGAAGAAGCCAATTTCCTTCACTGTTGGAGGACCCAACATCTGTCGCACCACAACTGAGCTTTTCTATGTTTAGAACAAACCATATCACAACCCCTAAGGGCCTGTGGGGCTCATGTTAAAAGTCTCTGGTCGGCCGGGCGCGGTGGCTCAAGCCTGTAATCCCAGCACTTTGGGAGGCC
>NW_012115600.1:2137481-2212085 GCF_000951035.1 Colobus angolensis palliatus
CGAGACTCCGTCTCAAAAAAAAAAAAAAAGAAAAGAAAAAAAAAAGTCTCTGGTCCTTGGCTTGAGGCTCCAAATCTTTTATGCAGCTGTTAAATGTTTTCACAATGCAGCCTCCATCCACTTTTGAAATTCCCCACCAGTTCTCTGTGTTCCGGCCACAGAGGCTTCCAGTTCCCTTCTTTCTCTTGCTCCCTGGCCTTTTCAAACACTAGTCCCTGTGGCAGGAATTTCCTTCCCAGGCTTATCTTCCGCTAGTCTTCCAGCAGGCCCCTATTCTTGCTTCCAGTCTCAGCTCACATGCCACTTCCTCAGGGAGCCTTTCTTAACCACTATCTTTGATTTGTACCCAATCTCCATGTATGTCTCTGACTTATTCCATTTTGTGCTGCTGTAACAAAATACCACAGAGTGAGTTATTTACAAAGAACAGAAATTTATTTCTCACAGCTCTGGAGGCTGGGAAGTTCAAGCTCAAGATGCGTTCAGGTTACAATCCAGTCTCTCTGCTTCCAAGACAGCACCCTGAATGTTTCATCGTCTGAAGGGGAGGAACACCATGTCCTCACATGGCAGAAGAGGAGAAAGGGGGAGAGAGAGAGAGAGAGAGAGAGAGAGAACCCACTCTCACAAGCCCTTTTTGTGGACGCATTAATCCATTCAGGATGGCAGAGCCCTCATGACCTAAACACTTCCCACCAGGCCCTACTTCCCAACACTGTTGCATTGGGGATTGAGTTTCCAGCACATGAATTTTGAAGGCCACATTCAAACCATAGCAGTCTCTTTGATACGAATTAATCACAATATCATCATTTTTGTGCACTGAATATCTTACTTCTTGGATACATCTCTAATGACTCGCTCAAGGCCTGGCACATAGTAGATGCACAATGAACTGTGAGTAAGCAAACCTTTGCTGAATGGGGCTCAGTCAAACACAATTTCATATGCCCTACACAACTCAGCCCCACTCCTGGTTCTTATCTGCCACACCTTAGCCACTCACTAAGTGTTTACTGACTTGAACTTGGCATATGACTCATAGTTAGAAGACCTCAATGTCTCTTTTGAAAGTATGACTCCACTGTCATACTCCCTCCCATAGCTGGGATTTTACAGTCTTCTGTTGTCTCCAAGAATAATGTTTAAAAAATAATGTTGGCCGGGCGTGGTGGCTCAAGCCTGTAATCCCAGCACTTTGGGAGGCCGAGACGGGCGGATCACGAGGTCAGGAGATCGAGACCATCCTGGCTAACACGGTGAAACCCCGTCTCTACTAAAAATACAAAAAACTAGCTGGGTGAGGTGGCAGGCGCCTGTAGTCCCAGCTACTCTGGAGGCTGAGGCAGGAGAATGGCGTAAACTCAGGAGGCGGAGCTTGCAGTGAGCTGAGATCCGGCCACTGCACTCCAGTCCGGGCGACAGAGCGAGACTCCGCCTCAAAAAAAAAAAAAAAAAAAATGTGGCTGGGCACAGTGGCTCACGCCTGTCATCCCAACACTTTGGGAGGCCGAGGTGGGTGGATCTCCTAAGGTCAAAAGTTTGAGACCAGACTGGCCAATGTGGTGAAACTCCATCTTTACTAAAAATACAAAAATTAGCTGGGCGTGGTGGCGCGTGCCTGTAAAAAAAAATTAGCCGGGTGCGATGGTGTGTGAATCTTGGGAGGCTGAGGCAGGAGAATCGCTTGAACCTGGGAGGTGGAGGTTGCAGTGAGCTGAGATCATGCCACTGGCCTCCAGCCTGGGCAATGACAGCAAAACTCTGTCTCAAAATAATAAAATAAAATAAAATAAAATAAAATAAAATAATAATAATAATGTGCAACGGGGTAAACAAAACCTCATTACCGTGTGTGTGTGTGTGTGCGTGTGTGTGTGTGTGAGAGAGAGAGAGAGAGTTCACAGCCTCTCCCTCTCCTGTCTACTAAGATAATTATGTGTGGGCTGGCAAAGTGTCCCATAGGATTGGGTTAATGGACATGGGAAAAGGCAGGAGAGGAGGCAAAATGTAAGAGCCAACTGGGACTGGGTTTTAACAGACGGTTTTGGGGGACACGTGGATAGAAAAGGAGCAAGTGCAGGGACCAGCTGCTCTAACAGCTGAATGTGAGCGTGAATATGAGATGCATAAAAAGAGAGGTGGAGAAAATGGATTTCCAAATTTTTGACTGTCAGGACTGAACTCTCTTTTGGCATTTTTCCCAAGATTTCAATCCAAAGATTTTGAAGACATCTTTGATTTCTAAAGATTTTAAACCATTGTTGTTTTGACTATTATTCTTCTTGCTGTTGTTTTAATGTAATGCTGGAAGGAGGCAGAGTCCAGTACAAGAACAAGGAGACCCATTTGTATGTGGGAGTGGAATTTAAGACTTTACCAACTGCAAGAACACAAACTCCAAACTGACATAAGTGCGAAAGGAATTCTGCAAGGTCCCCAGATTGAGAAGTTCAAGGACGGATGTGGCTCTGGGACGGTGCTAGCGGAAACAGATTCCGATTGGCCTGGCTTGGGTCACATGACATTCCCTGAGCCAACCAGTGTGGTCAGAAGAATGGGCTACTGTCATTGGCCTCTCTGGGTAGAATGCCCACCCTGGGGGAGAGGGGAAAGGGAGTACGCAGATTGACAGCTCCCCCGACTACAGGGAATGGAGGAAGATTGGTTCTCCAAAGGAATGGATCCTACAGAGACAAAGAGCATACACCCACTGCCGGGTTGCAGAGGAGGAGTTCTTAGAGATCATCCACACCAACTTCCTACCCTGAAAGTCTACACTCTTCAGCATCCTGAAGAGACCAGCTGGATGCTGCTGCTTGGACTCATGGTGGGGGGGAAGAGATTCCCCTATCTTTTGGGGCTGACAATTCTGTTTTTGAACAGTTCTAGTTAGGAACATCGCCCTTACTTTGACCTGCCTCTTTGTAATTTACCCTTGTCATCTAATTCTTCTTTTTGGGGCCTCACAGAAGAAAATAAAGCCCTTCTCCCCATGGCAGAGATGTTAAGTCTCAAGATCCTTCTTGTAGATGGTGCACAGATGACAGCCAGTTTCCTGGTGTCAGAGCACCAGCCTGGGAACCAGGAGACCTCAGTTCCAGCCCTCACGCCGGCTTTAATGCAGCGAAGTGGCCTTGCTTGGAGGGAGGTATACACTGTTCCCATTTCACAGGTAAGGATACTAAAGTAAAGGGAGGTTAAGGGACATGCCCGAGGTCACACAGGTGGAAATGGGGAAGCTGGAACTCACATCCAGGACCACACAATTCCAAAGCTTCCTTTCTTTATCACTTTGTGGTCTTGAGAAAGTTACATCCTTTCTCTGGGCCTCAGTTTTCTCATCTGTAATTTGGGAACTTTTATGTGCATTAGAATCCTCTGGCTGGAGTGCAGTGGCGTGATCATGGCTCATGGCAGCCTCAATCTCCTGGGCTCAAACGATCCTCCTGCCTCAGCCTCCTGAATAGCTGGGACTACAGGCACATGCAACCAGCTAATTTTGTTTATTTTTTGCAGAGACTCGGTTTTGCTGTGTTGCCCAGGCTGGTCTTGAACTCCTAGGTTCAAGTGATCCACATGTTTGGGCCTCCCAAAGTGGTGGGATTACAGGCGTAAGCCACAGCTGGAGGGCTTGTTAAGACACAGGTTGCTGGGGTTCATCTCCAGAGTCCCTGGTTCCATTTTTTTTCTGAGGTACGGCTTAAGGATTTGCATTTTAACCAGTTTCCAGGTGATGTCGGTGATGATGGTGCAGCTAGTCAGAAACACTGTAGTATTTGATTCTAGCTCTAACATACCATGATGTGGGGTGGTGGATATATTTTACCTTTCTGTTTAGTTTGGGCTTAGACCCCTATTTTTATTATTTACTTATTTATTGAGACAGAGTCTTGCTGTGTTGCCCAGCCTGGAATGCGGTGGTGCAATCTCAGCTGATTGTAACATCCATCTCTTGGGTTCAAGCAATTCTCATGCCTCAGCCTCCCAAGTAGCTGGGATTATAGCTGTGCGCCACCATGCCTGGCTAATTTTTTTGTATTTTTAGTAGAGATAGGGTTTCACCATTTTGGCCAGGCTGGTCTTGAACTCCTGACCTCAGGTGATCCACCCACCTCAGCTGCCCTAAGTGCTGAGATTACAGGCGTGAGCCACTGCGCCCAGTCAATTTGGGCTTAGACCCATTTTAAATGGTGTGTGTGTGTGTGTGTGTGTGTGTGTGTGAGAGAGAGATACAGAGAAAGAAAGACAGAGAGAGAGAGAGAGAGAGAGAGCAGGCAGCCAACATTTTGCTCTGCAGTAAACTTAATTCCAACAATTGTCGAAGGAAATTCAAATAGGTAAAGAAGTGAAGAGAACAGTTTGAAAATTTGAGTGTAAGCTTTGACTCCCTCAAAACTTAACTAACAGCCTACTGTTGATCGGAAGCCTTATTGATTACATAAACAACATATATTTTGTATGTCATATATATATATATATATACTGTACTACTACATATATTATATACTGTACTCTAGTAAACTAGAGAAATGAAAATGTTATTACAGAAACCATAAGAAAGAGAAAATACATTTACTATTCATCGAGTGGAAGTGGCTCATCATCAAAGCCTTCTTCCTCATTTTCTTCATAATGAGTAGGTGGCGGAGGAGGAGGGTTTAGTCTTGCTGTCTCAGGGGTGGAGGAGGCAGAAGAAAATTCATATATAAATGGACCCTCACAGTTCAGACCCATGTTCAACGGTCGGTTGTATATCGGTGGTTGCCAAGGGCTGGCGAAAGGGAGGGAAATGGGGAATGGCTGCTGGTGGGTAGGATTTATTTTCCAGGTGATGAAAACATTCTCAGATTAGAGAGTAGAAATGGTTGCATGACATTGTGAATATATTGAAAACTGTGCATTTTTAAAGGTGGGTTTTACAGTATGTGAATTATATCTCAGTTGGGGGGTGGTTTCTAGGGGCGCAGAGTTTGAGGAGGCAGAACTGGGATTTGAACCCAAGGCCATGTGGCAGCCTGGGAAAGAGCCTGTGATTTCAGATCTTGGCTCAGCCCCTGATCTTGGACCAGCCTTTTCTGTCTCAGCAGGCGGTGAGGCGTGGTGGGGGTCGGACATTCCCTCCAGGCCCTGGCATGGAGGACTCCAAGTGTGGCCCTGCTCAAAGGATCCGAGGGAGCAAAGGTGCAGGAGTGCCAGAGGAGGGGAGGGCCATTCTTATTCAAGAACCCCCTCTCCTTTTCCTGTAAGAACAGCCAGGCTCTTTCCAGCCCCACCTTTATCTGCCCCTTCCAGGCCTGCGAAGGCCGCTGATGCTTGACAGCTGTTCCCAGGCTGCAGGACTTGCAGGGGCAGACACGGTGCGCGCCCAGACTTTTCTGGGAACACGTGCGCGAACCTGCTGCCGGGCAGCTCAATGGCTGGGAGCCCAGCCCTAGCTTACAAATGGGGCTCTTCTACACCCTGGTGGGGCCTCCGGTCCTACCTGCTGGATGTTGTGGGCCTACTACTTGCGCTACATCCTCCTGTGATTCTCCTCCCTTTAGAAAATTCTTTCTGGCTCATGCCTGTAATCCTAGTACTTTGGGAAGCTGAGGCAGAAGGATTGCTTAAGCCCATGAATTTGAAGCCAGTATGGGCAACAAGGTGAGACCCCCGTCTCTATAAAAAAATAAAAAGTTAGCCAGGCGTGGTGGCATGCAGCTGTTGTCCCAGCTACTTGGGAGGCTGAGGTGGGAGGATCTGTTGAGCCAGGGAGGTCGAGGCTGCAGTAAGCTAGGATTGCACCACTGCTCTCTGGCCTGGGCCAGAGTGTGAGACCCAGTCTCAAAAAAAAAAAAAAAAAATTATTTTTCTTCTTATCTCTATCTTTCTAATAATACATTTTGAATTACACAGGCAATAGATGAATACATTTTCCTTTCAACACATTAAAATAACACTGACTCATCATTCCCCTATCCTTTCTCCCCTCCCTCTCAAAAGTAACCATTATTATTATCAGTTTGGGAGCAATATTTTCAAATTTTTTCTATGGGCCCATAGAAAATACATGATACTGTGCATCCCTGTGTGTGTGTTTCTTTGTTTTGTTTGTTTGTTTGTTTGATACTGAGTCTCACCCTGTCACCCAGGCTGGAGTGCAGCAGCATGATCTCAGCTCACTGCAACCTCCGCCTCCCAGGTTCAAGCTATTCTCCTGCCTCGGCCTCTTGAGTAGCTGGGATTACAGGTGCCCACCACCACACCCAGCTAATTTTTGCATTTTTAGTAGAGACAGGGTCTCACCATCTTGGCCCGGCTTGTCTCAAACTCCTCCCCTCGTGATCCACCTGCCTTGGCCTCCCAAAGTGCTGGGATGACAGGTGTAAGCCACCTCGCCCCGGCCCTGTGGGTGGTTTTTATATGAATTGTGTCATACTCGGTTATTCTGCTGCCTGCTTCCAGTATTTTATTCAACAGAATTTCCTGGAGAACTTCCCACAAGGGTACATGGATACCGCTTGCTTCACTGCTCAAGGTACCTTCCATGGTTCATATGTGCCTTATTTTATAAACTGTTTCTCAATGGATGTGTGGATGTTTAGACTATTTCCAGCTTTTCGCCATAAGACACCCCAATGATTACCTTTGTAATTGGCCCGTAATTGAGCATTTGTTTTTCCGAGATGGATAATAAGGAAACGTGAGTCTGCTGGGCCATAGGGTGTGTGCCTTTTATTTTATTACTTTATTTTATTTATTTATTTTTTTGAGACAGAGTGTTGCTCTATCACCCAGGCTGGAGTGCAGTGGTGCAATTTCAGCTCACTGCAACCTCCGCTTCCCAGGTTCAAGTGATTCTCCTGCCTCAGCCTCCCGAGTAGCTAGAACTACAGGCATGTGCACCACCACACCCAGCTAATTTTTATATTTTTAGTAGAGATGGGGTTTCACCATGTTGGTCAGGCTGGTCTCAAACTCTTGACCTCAGGTGATCCACCTGCCTCGGCCTCCCAAAGTGCTGGGATTACAGGCCTGAGCCACTGCTCCTGGCTTGGTGTGTGCATTTTAAAATTTAGCAGATACTGCAAGTTGCTCTCCATGGTGGCTGAACCAACTTCCTACCAGTAGGATATATGAGAATATCCTTTTCCTGACATTCTTGTCAATCTTAGATCTCAGCCAACTTATAATGTTTTGCCAAGAGAGGTTCCTCACTGTTGTGTTCATTTGTGTGTTCATGGGCTTTTTCCAGAAGTTCCAGGTTGCTGGTGTAGGGGAAGAACTCAGGAATTGGGGTCAGGCAACCTGACTATCCACTGTGTGATCAACTGTAGACCCAACCTTGTCTCCATCTGTCTAAGAATCTTGGTCATGAGCTTCCTTTTGGTCCTCTGTTTCTTTATTTTTGAGGTCAAAGTTTCTTCCTCCTGTAGACCCAACCTTGTCTCCACCTGCTGTGTGACCAACGATAGACCCAACCCTGTCTCCATCTGTCTAAGAATCTTGGTCATGAGCTTCCTTTTGGTCCTCTGTTTCTTTATTTTTGAGATCAAAGTTTCTTCCTCCTCTAAGAGTCTGTTCTTCTTCCTCCTCCGCCTGCTGGGACTCTGAAATCCCTGAGTAAAGCAAGGCGTTCAGAAGCTCCCCCACTGCAATGCTCACGTGTTCCCACTGGTGGGCAAATCTTTAACTCTCCTGTTGCTCATTTAACGAATAGCACTCCAGAGATGTTCTGAGCAGCATACAGCAGATGACAGGGACAGGCAACCAGATGGAAAGGGATTTATTATTAATTTTTCATTCACAAAACTATACTTTAGAAAAGTGAAATGTGCTCAATGCCGAAAATTGGGAAAGTATAGAAAATTATAATGAATAAAAATAAAATATAATCTCACTCCACAGAGAGACTTGCTGCTACCATTTGTGAGTTCAGTACATAGGTAGTATTTTATGGATATGTTTAGTAGTTCACATTATATCATGAGTGTGTCATTTAAAATATTTTTTAAAGTTTTAACTAAAAAAATTTGTTTTAGAGATAGGGTCTCGCTCTGTCACCCAGGCCGAGTGCAGCAGCACCATCACGGCTGCCTGAAGCCTTGAATTGAGCTCAGGTGATCCTTCTGCCTCAGCCTCCCAAGTAGCTGGGACTGCAGGCATGCACCTCCATGCACGCCTAAGTATTTTAATTTTTCAAGAGATGGGGTCTTGCGATGTTGTCCACACTAGTCTTAAACTCCAGGTGTCAAGCGACCCTCCCATCTTGGCCTCCCAAGTTGATTTTTTTTTTTTTTTTAAAGACGTGATCTCACTCTGTCATCTGGGCTGCAGTACAGTGACGCAGCCTTGGCTTACTGCAGTCTCCACCTCCCAGGCTCAAGAAGCCCTCCCACCTGAGCCTCCTGAGTAGCTGGGACCACAGGTGTGCACCGCGACTGGCCAATTTTTTGTATTTTTTGTAGAGATAGGGTTTCACCATGTTTCCCAGGCTGATCTCGAACTCCTGAGCTCAAACGATCCACCCATCTCAGCCTTCCAAAATCCCTGCTGGGATTGCAGGCATAAGCCACCATGCCCAGCTATTTTATTTTATTATTATTATTATTTTAAACGACTATTTTCAAAAAGGCTGTACCAATTTGGGTTCCCACTAGAAGACGTGGATAGGTGAATTTTTAAAAGAGCACTGTGGCCCTCATCAACCTGGACACACACTCTAGGCTCTAAGGGATGAAACAGCTGTGCTGGGAGGGAGCTCCCCTGAGAGGGTGGTCAGAAGAGCCCCCAGGCACCACCTCCACCACGAAAGGCACCCCTCTCCCCAAAAGCTTGGATAACCAGCTGCATTTCCTAAGAGTGAGCACCAGGGGGCACCACATACCAAAGGAAAGTGGTCCAGACCGGGAGACCGCGCATTAGACCTCTTAAGAGAGAACTTTTTTTTTTTTCTTAGCCTGGGGTCCTCCAAGGCAGAGAGAAGCCCAGCTCTCCTGGCTTCCTTGCCATTCTCCTTACCTGACGTCCTGCAGCCTCTTGGGAGACTCTCGGAGGTACCCATAGGAGGCTGTGGGAGACAGAGGGTCATGTTCAGAAGGGAAATGGCAGTGTATGGCGTCACAGTAAGAGCTGGGGCAGCTTCCCCGTTGTGTCTTTGATGTCTTTGCATCACCATTCCAAGCCTCATGTGTCAAATGGGAGTGACAGTTTCCTGTCTCGCTTTACTGTGTGTGTGCGTGTGTGTGTGCGTAACTTATGCCAAAGTGCTTTGAAAAAACAAAGTGCTTTGAGAAGTCCTAAGGATGTCTGCTGAGTTGAGACTAGGGTGTAGGGGGTGATATGTTTGGCTGTGTCGTCATCCAAATCTCGAATTGAAGCTCCCATAATTTCCACGTGTTGTGGGAGGGACCTGGTGGGAGATAGTTGAATCATGGGAGCAGTTTCCCCCATACTGTTCTCATGGTAGTGAATAAGTCTTATAAGATCTGATGATTCTATAAAGGGTTTCCCCTTTCACTTAGCTCTCATTCATTCCTCCTTGTCCGCGGCTTCGTAAAACGCGCCTTTTGCCTTCCGCCATGATTGTGAGGCCTCCCCAGCCACGCGGAACTGTGAGTCCACTAAACTTCTTTTTCTTTGTAAATTACCCAGTCTCTGGTCTTTATTAGCAGCAAGAAAACGACTAATACAGGGGGTAAGGGCACATGGAACAAGACTGGTTACTACATTAGTCCAGGAAAGACAATGGTGGTGGCAGCTGTGAAGGTGGTGAGTCGTGACTGGATTCTAGGTATATTTCAAGGGGAGAACCAGTGAGATGTATTGAAAGATTTGATGTCCGGGGTGAGAGAAAAAGGGGGTCAAGGGTGATACTAAGGCTTTTTGTCTTGAGCCAACAAAGATTAGAGATGCCTTTTACCTAGTGGGGAAGATAGTGGAGGGATGGTTTGGAGGTACATATCAAGAATTCCATATATGGACATGATACATTTGAGATGCCTTTTAGGTCACTGAGTGATTGAGTAAAGACAGAGGTCAGAAAACTGAGCCTTAGGCTGGGCTCAGTGGCTCACGTCTATAATCCTAACACTTTAGGAGACCGAGGTGGGAGGATCACCCAGGAGTTTGAGACCAGCCTGGGCAACATAGGGAGATCCCATCTCTACAAAAAATTAAAAAAAATGTTAGTGAGGTGTGGTGGCACACATCTGTGGTCCCAGCTACTTGGGAGGCTGAGGTAGGAGAATCACTTGGGCCTGGGAGGTTGAGGCTGCAGTGAGCTGTGATCACACCACTGCACTCCACCCTGAGCAACAGGGCAAGACCCTGTCTCAAAAAAAAGATTTAGCCTTGATTCCTTTTCTCAGGGCCCTGTAAGGATCACAGTATACAATAGATTGGACTAGATCGGAGATGAAAACATAACACACACATGCAGCCACATCCCTTCCAGTGCCACTGGCAGACGCCACAAATTCATCACAGCACTCAGGAATCCTCTCAACCCAGAGCTCTAGGCAGCCTCTACCAACCAAGTGGAGATGATACAAAAATGAAAACTCTCCATCATCCTGCACTGGGCGAGAGACGCAGGAATGCAGTTAAAACCATGCGCTTTTGTGCTAGAGAGACCCGGGTTGGGTAGCTAATCTAGCTACCAGCTAACTTGAAACCTCAGAAAAAAACTGTTTCTCAGTTTCTTCATCTGAAAAATTAGATTAATAGTAGTCCCTATCTCATAGGGCTATTGTGAACACTGAATGAGATCATCCAATAAAATTATTTAGCATAGTGCCTGGGACACAGTCACCTCTTCATCAGTAAAAGCGGCGGCGGCAGCAGTAGTAATAGTTCTTGTTGCATGGTGTTACTCTTGCTTGAACATTCCAGATACATCTGTCTTATGTTCTGTTTCTGACATTGGACAAATAGTGTAATGTTGGGACTGTCCAGCAGGAGGCACTGCTGACATGTACTTCTCTATTGCCCACAGAGGTCCAGGAAGTGGGAGGCAGTTTTCCCTGGAGCAGTGTCCTCTGATGATTGCCCTGGCAGAGGCCTCAGCTTTTCCTCCTTGTACAGTAAACCAAACTCTTGGCTCCTCCCAGAGAGCAGTGTCTCAGCTTTCTTCCTGGGTCTGTTCCTCTCTTCTCAGATCCTGTTCCTGGCCTTCTCCTGCTTATGGGCTCCAGCCAAGCCGCTGAATCTGGCAACCCAGGCCCTGGCCAACCTTTCCTTCTTGTCCAGTCCCTCAGTGGCCGCCAAGTTCCCCAAAGCCAGCAGGCACATGCAGGACGTGCCTGCTTGGAATCGGTGTCCTGCGTCCTCTCTCTTCCCCTTCAACTCTGTAAAATCCCTTTTTCCGACTCTTCCTCTTCAGAGATGGAGCCGAGCAGGACTAACCCTGCTGTGCAGATGGAACAAAAGGCAGGGACCTGTTCCACGATGCTCCCAAGCTCAGATCACATCGAGCTAAAGGGGAACCTGGGAGGTGAGTCTCCTGAGCCTCAGGCACAGGTGAGTCACTCACCACTCGGATCGCACTCATCTTCAGACTCGGGTGTTTACTGGGTGCTCACTGGGCATCTTCTGTCTCTCGGCCCTGTCAGGGCTTGACCAAGATGAAGGGAGACTGTGCTGAGCTTCTGGAGGCTGAGACTGTGCTGGGCCTTGGGAGGCTGAGACGGGGGCTGGGCCTCGAGAGTGGGACAGGGGGACTGAGCCTCAGGAGGCTGAGATGGGGCTCGGCTGGGGGATGGCTGCTGTGGATCGTAGGAGATAGACAGTTCTACCTACCCTGCGATAGGGGATGGGCAGCCAGAGTACTGTCAAAGGACAGATTTCTGGATGCTTGTGGAGACCCATGAAACCACAGGCTCCCTAAAAGCACGTGTCTTTTTAAAAGGGTCCATCTTGGATCCATCTTTCCCCATGCTCACTGTTGAACATGATTCCCCAGCCCTCTACAGCCTCAATATCCCTTTCTTGGCCCAAACAGAATCTCTTTCCTGATTCCCCCATCCGCCCTAGGGCATACATCCCCACCTCCCACACACCCCTGCTGCACACACCCCCCTGCTACTTAGCATCAGGTGAACTGGGAAGGCCCGGGAAAGGACCCAGCAGGTGGGGGAGCAGCCTCTGAACCACCTCCCTTTCTTCCCCGTGCCCTCCTGCCTCAGCCACCATCTCCTTCCATGTACCCCTCCCTTCATTCTTCCTCTTGGTGTGGCATTCACAGCCTACAGAATATCTGTCCCCAACCCTTATCACTGTCCACTCCCAGCCTGGGTTTTATATAAGGAAGATGCCAGGACTTATCGCTTGATAAACTCCAGCGTGCCTTTACCTCCCTCCCTCCCTCCTGCATACGAAATCTACAATCTTTGGCATGTGTTTGTTACACAGAATGCCACCAGTGGGTCATCAGCTGTCACTGTGAACAAACAAGAAAAAGAAAATGCAAAGCAGGCCGCTGCTTGGTGCGCCGGTGCCCCAAACCACAATGGCACACCTGGTGGTTTTCCGTGGAAGGTGGCCTGGGTTCAGCCCACGTGTTGGCCTGGGGACATTGCATGAGTCAGCTGAGGTGGATAGTTGTTCTTATTTATGGTGATAAAAATACCTCTCTTTTTCCTTTACATAAAAGCAATACACATTAGCTGTGGAATAATTAGAACTAGAAACTTTAGCTACAACAAGCAAAAACCAAAGGCATACCTCTAACGCCTCCCCTCCCCGCCACCCACTCACGCTCCTAGAAATGATCACCGTGAGCTGCCTGGGAGGTACGTGCAGACCGCACGCCTTTTTTTTTTTTTTTTTTCACTTATACAAAATGAGCTCATACGTACATATTGTTTTATAACCTGCCTTTTTTGTTGAACAATATATTTTGAGTAAAAATTGCTAACATTTCTTTAGACTTACTGTGGGCCAGCCCTGTGCCAAGAGCTTTGCTTGTACATCAAGGATGTCATTTAGTCAACCCTAAGAGGTCAACTATTTACTGCCCCCATTTTACAGAGAGGACATCAGAGGGTCAAGTATTCTGTCTAGCCCAAGAGGCAGTAAGAGGTGGAAATCCCTGGCCCGGGAGGCAGAAGGCTCCAGGGCCTCAGTGACTGACAAGTCACTCAATGGTTCAGGGCCTCGGGCTTCTCATCTGTAAAGTAAGGGGGGCTGGGGCTGGGCCAGAGCAGCCTTCTCCACTGGGGAGGGGGCAGCAGACCCCATTCCCACTTACAGAGGCTACCCCCTCTGAGGCCTGCCTTCCTCCTCATTCTGAGTCTGACGCCCACTAAACCTTGTGCCAAGCACTGTTCTAAGTACTAACGAGGTACGTATTCTTTCTTTCTTTTTTATTAATTTTTTTAGGGACTGGGTCTTTCTCTGTTGCCCAGGCTAGAGTGCAGTGGTGCAGTCACAGCTCTCTGCAGCCTCAGCTTCCTGGGCTCAAGTAATCCTTCCACCTCGGCCTCCCAAGTAGCTCAAACTACATGCATGCTTCACCATGCCCAGCTGATTTGTTTTTGAGACGGAGCCTTGCTCTGTCACCCGGCCTGGAGTGTGGTGGCATGATCTCTGCTCACTGCAACCTCCACCTCCCAGTTCAAGGGATTCTCCCTCCTCTGGAGTAGCTGGGATTACAGGCAGGCACCACCACACCTGGCTACTTTTTGTATTTTTAGTAGAGGCGGGGTTTCACTATGTTGGCCAGGCTGGTCTTGAACTCCTGACCTCAAATGATCTGCCTGCCTTGGCTTCCCAAAGTGCTGGGATTACAGATGTGAGCCACCATGCCTGGTCTCAGCTAAGTTTTTTTTTTTTTTTTTTTAGAAACAGAGTCTTGCTATGTTGCCCAGGTTGGTCTTGAACTCCTGGCGTCAAGCAGGTCTCTCACTTGGCCTCCCAATACACTGGGATTACAGGCGTGAGCCACTGCACCTGGCTGGTAGGTGTTATTTCTGTCCCCTTTGTACACAAGAGGAAACTGAGGCACAGAGAGCTAAAGTAACTTGCCCAGCGTCACTCCCTTAATAGGGGCAGAGTGAGGACCCAAACTCAAACTCTTCTGACCCCAGAGATTGTGTTCTTAACCATTACCAGTTGCTTTTTTGTTGAACAATATATTTTGAGTAAAAATTGCTAACATTTCTTTAGACTTACTGTGGGCCAGCCCTGTGCCAAGAGCTTTGCTTGTACATCAAGTACATCTTCCCCACGGGAAGAAAAACATTTTGAGCCGGGCGCGGTGGCTCAAGCCTGTAATCCCAGCACTTTGGGAGGCTGAGATGGGTGGATCACGAGGTCAGGAGATCGAGACCACCCTGGCTAACATGGTAAAACCCCGTCTCTACTAAAAAATACAAAAAACTAGCCGGGCGAGGTGGCGGGCGCCTGTAGTCCCAGCTACTTGGGAGGCTGAGGCGGGAGAATGGTGTAAACCCGGGAGGCGGAGCTTGCAGTGAGCTGAGATCCGGCCACTGCACTCCAGCCTGGGCAACAGAGCGAGACTCCGTCTCAAAAAAAAAAAAAAGAAAAACATTTTGATATATGTGTTCCTATGACTTAGGAAACATATATATCGATATTTAACTGAAATAAAAATTTCCCAAAGTAAAAACATATCCTTACTATGCAAGATACCTTCTAATCAATTAAAAGAAAATTTTGGCAACAGCCACTGCATGTCCTGCAAGACTCGTAATGGGTCGTAACCTGTAGTTTGAAAATCAGTGCTAAGCCTATCCCTCTCTTTCCTAGGGGAACCCTCTTTATTGGGTCCAAAGGCTTTCGCTTGATCCTAGGAAGCAGCTGGCATAGGGACTGCGACCCCATTTCAGAGGAGAGGGAAGTGAGGACCAGAGAAGGGTAGGGCAGGTCCTGCCGAGGTCACGCAGAGAGGACTGGAATTAAGATCTAGAAACAGGCAGATGGCAAACCTGGGCAAAGCCGGCCTTCCGCGCAGGGAGCTTTCTTCAACACAGCCCCTGTCATGTTGGTAAGTACCCCTTATTGAGCACCTACCCTTTGCAGGGTGTCACATACAAGGCTTAGCTCAGTTAATCTTCAAAGCAACCCAGGCAACAGAGAGTTAGGAGCCCCATGGTGTAGAGGTCGCAGCTAAAGCTCAGAGAGGCGGAGTGACCAGGCTGAGGCCACACAGGGTGCAGGAAGCCATGTCTGGTTTTGGCCCCACTGTGTTTCTAGAATCAAGCTCAGGGCCTGAAACATGACAGGGCTCAGGAAACATGTCTGTCTGTCTGACCCCAAAGACTTCTCTTTCTGCCATTGCTCTGCGGTTCCCACTAGCCCCCTTTCTGGGAGGCATGGCCCTGGGGCGGGGCAGGCGCCAGGATGCTTGGAGGCTTGCTGGGCGAGGGTCCCTGGGGTGACACTCTTTGCTGAGTTTCGGTTCCAGGTCCCTGCATGCTTGCCTGGCCCTGCCCTGTCAGCTGAGAGGGAGGGCGGGACGGATCTAGACCGCTCCCCTGGGCTGGGGTGGAGGAACCCGCCTGGCGCCTGGGCTCACACGGCCTCTCCCGGCTCACCTCTCACTCCCAGACTGGCTCTGGGTCTCCCAGGGGGGCCAGAGAAAGGCCAGTCCTACCTCCAGCCTGAGTTTGATTCCCATCCCTGGGGCTCCCTCTCACTTCCCCAGCCCCAGGCACAGGCAGTTCCTACCCCTTCCCCATAAGAGAAGTGGTTGTGGGTGAGAGGGTTGAGTCTCAGGGTTAACCCCAGGGCTGAGCAAACAGACTTGGTCTTGCACTCTGTTCCTTTTGGGCTGTGCACTGTCGGTGAGTCTCCAGTCCCCACCCCCAAGGTACAGTCCCTCAGGTAGCCCTACCTTCCCTGAGCAGGAAGGGGTCTGAGCTCCTAGCAGGAAGCCCAGAGCTGACTCAGGAGATGGTTCTAGACCTGGGAGGGGAGGAGGGGAAGGAAGCAGGAGAGCTAGAGGCCAGGGCAGAAAGCCAACAGCTGGCTTGGACAGGGCATTGTGTGGTTTGGAAGGTGCCGTGTGTCCCAGGGGAGTGGCATTTTCACCTCCACCCTCCTCTCTGCCCATCTGGACCCCACCCCTCCACTTCAGCTGGCTCCACACTCCCTCCCTGCAGGAAGTCTTCTCAGGTGGACACCACCCCACACTGCCTGGCATCACTTTGCATCCCCTGGGAGGGAGGGGGTGTGGCTGAGACGAAGCCCAGTGATATCTCACAGGTGTGAGCCTCCGCATCGTAGAGGCCCTCTTCCAACCCAGGCGCAAAGTGCTGGACCCCTCTTTGGAAATGGCCTCAATTTCCAAGTGAAATACCCACACACACATACACACACGCCCCTATCATTACTTGGGAATCCTGTCTTGGTTTTGGCTAGGAACAGATGTTTCCAAATTAAATTCTGGAGGATGTCCATCCATTTTTACCCGCCCACCTAACCGTCCTACCTCAGATAGATTTGGGATCACACGATTTAAGGATCAAATGATACAAATCCGATTTATCGAATGCACTTTCTCAGATCCTTTATAGTTAATGCATATTGTGAATCTCTGAGCATCTGCAGTTTCCCAAATTTGCTTGACCTCAGAATTTTTTTTTTTTTTTTGGAAACAGAATTTCCCTCTTGTTGCCCAGGCTGGAGTGCAATAGTGCGATCCCGGCTCACCACAACCTTCGCCTCCCGGTTTCAAGCGATTCTCCTGCTTCAGACTCCTGAGTAGCTGGGATTACAGGCATGCAACACCACGCCCGGCTAACTTTGTATTTTTAGTAGAGACGAGGTTTCTCCATGTTGATCAGGCTGATCTCGAACTCCCGACCTCAGGTGATCTGCCCGCCTTGGTCTCCCAAAGTGCTGGGATTACAGGCGTGAGCCACTGCGCCTGGCCTTTTTTTGTTTTTTTTTAAATATAGTAGAGCATCTCTTGGGTCTAGAATGCTATTGAGCACCTATTGAGAAATGTTAGGGTACAGAATATTCTAGAAAGTGCAGACCCACCTCTAGAAAGTGCAGACCCACCTTAGCAATGAGTTATAATAACACAACATACTTCCATAGACTGGGGGCTTACTCTATGTCAGACTTTTATGTGCTAGATATCAGCCCATTCTCAAAACAGATGGTGAGACAAGCATTATTCTGGAAGGAGGGAAGAATATCTAGGTCATTTGGGTGAGGTAATTTACCATAAGCTGCCAAGCTATGGATCTTGCATTACCTGAATGATAGTTCAAATATTTATTGCCCTAGATAGCACAGGCATTGACCCATGTACTGGAGATGGGAATGTGCCGAGATCCCCCGGTGGGCTGGGCATTAGCCCTTCAGTCACTGGACTGTGGAGAGGTCTGGAAGGCTTGAGGGTAGGGGATAGTACCCCTGGAGAATCAAGAAGGTTGAGAGACCCTTGGGGGACTCAGGACAGCAGCTGCTTATGAACCAGTTTGGAAGCATTTCAATATTTTGCCAACTTTGTGGATGTCCCAGTGCTGACTGTAGGCCTGGACCAGACCACCGTAAACACCCTTCCTGCCCACTGGGAGGAAGCAGAATGCTGGTTTCTGTCCAGCAGCACATTTTGGTTTCATTGTCAAACTGCGAAACAACCCAGGGTAAAGATTAGGCAGATATGGGTGTGAATCCCAACTCAGATTCTTTCTAGGCACATGGCTTTGCTTTGGACAACTTCTGGCCTTTTCTGAATCTCAGTTTCTTTACCTGTAAAGTGGGAAAACATATTGCTCGCCTCATTGGGTTGTTGTGAGGATTAAATGAGGTGTTGCCTGTGAAGCCCAGCACCTGGCATATGTTGATTGCCCTGCAAGTGAGAGCTCTCACCAATAAGGACTGTTGATGTTAATTGTCAACAAAATTGTGAGCTGTTTCAGCGTTTTGTTGTTGTTGTTGTTTTGTTTTGTTTTTTTGAGACGGAGCCTCGCTGTCGCCCAGTCTGGAGTGCCGTGGCCCAATCTCGGCTCACTGCAACTTCTATCTCCTGGGTTCAAGCAGTTCTCCTGCCTCAGCCTCCTGGGTTGCTGGGATTACAGGTGCCTGCCACCATGCCCAACTAATTTTTTTGTATTTTTAGTAGAGATGGGGTTTCACCATGTTGACCAGGCTGGTCTTGAACTCTTGACCTCAAGAGATCCGTCCCCCTCAGCCTCCCAAAGGGCTGGGATTACAGGCATGAGCCACTGCGCCCAGCTCAGCCTTTCTTTTGGGAAGAGAGCATAGGTTTGGGACTTCATCTGCCAAATCCTTCTTTCTAGACACTGTCAGACTGTAGATTGAGCAATGAAACTGGAAGGTAACATGAGAAATATGACCATGAGCAGCTTCAAGTTGTTGTTAGATTGGCTTCTGCAACATGCCACCTTGCACAGGTACCTCATGAACTTGGACAGAAGTACATTTAGCTAATCCGAATTTAGCAATGGAGTGTTCCTGTATAGGTCATCCAATTAAAGTACAGCAATGTCTCCGGCTGTTTATCTAGTTAGAACTTGGCCATGTTCTGATCCTGTGCAGGCTGCGCAATAAGGACTTGGATCTGTCGTGTGCTGGTCGATCACACATACAGAGCTGCTGGTTTGATCTCTGCCAGAGCTGAGTTATCATCATGAGTTAAGAGAGCTCTGTAAGGCCAGGCTCCATGGTTTCCAGCTGTAATTACAGCATTTGGGGAGGGCAAAGCAGGAGGATAGCTTGAGGACAGGAGTTCAAAACCAGCCTGGGCAACACAGTGAGACTCCTGTCTCTACAAAAAAAAAATAGCCAGCCGGGCATGGTGGCTCACGCCTGTAATCTCAGCACTTCAGGAAGCCGAGGCAGGCAGATCACGAGGTCAGGAGTTTGAGATCAGCCTGACCAATATGGTGAAACCCCGTCTCTACTAATAATACAAAAAATTAGCCAGGCATGGTAGTGTGTGCCTGTAGTCCCAGCTACTCGGGCGGCTGAGGCAGGAGAATTGCTTGAACCTGGGAGCCGGAGGTTGCTGTGAGCTGAGATTGCGCCACTGCACTCCAGCCTGGGTGACAGAGTTAGACTCCATCTCAAAAAAATAATAAAAAATAAAAAATTAGCCGAGGGTGGTGGGACACACCTGTAGTACCAGCTACTCGGAAGGCTGAGGTGGGAGGATCTCTTGAGCCTGGAGTTCGAGGCTGCAGTGAGCTGTGATTGCATCACTGCATTCAGCCTGGGCAACAAAGTGAGACCCTGTCTTAAAAAAAAGCAAATTAATATTAATATTTAATAATAAAATTACTTGTGTTGTTTATAACAAGTATTATTTGTTTTATTATTTCCTTGACAAAAACACTTTTTAAAATGACATATGCCCTTTGTGAGAAGGTCTCTGGAAAGGACACGCACTGGATAGAAAATTGGGAGCGGTTTATTTCAAACAACAAAAGCAGCCCACAGTCCTCATGTGGACCTTTGCAGAGGGCCTCACAGCCAGGAACTTCCTCTGACCCCTGGGTGGCCTCGACCAGGCCCTTCTCAGTGGGAGCGACCTTGGCTATTTGTGAGTGAGCTGCCTGCCCGTTGTCCATGGGTCAGTCCATGGGTGGTTTGGGTCCTCTGGCCAGGGTGGCACCTACCTCAAGGCCAGTCACCTGGAGATAGGGGCCAGGTTGTGCAGACTCGCCACCCGCTTCCTGGAGCAAAGAGTTGGGGGTGATCCCCAGAGGAGATGTACGCATGGCATACTCCCAGCCCAGCTAACGGCCCCGGCATTCTTATGGCTGTCCAGATGAGGCCTGGTTAATTACTGACCAGCGGACGGCGGCGACTGAATCCCTGGCATAAGCTGTTGCGTCTAAACAGTCCAGGGCGTCCTTGCAGCCTGCGGGCCAGTTTCTTTGCCCACCCTGCAAAGAGGTAGCGTTCACCATTAACCACAGAAAGAAGGATTTGTGTTCAGTTCAAGGAAGTCTTACAATTCTCCAGGGGTGTCCAGACTCTGAGATGGGGCCTCGGGAGCCACAGAGTTTCTTCTGCACAGCAGAGAAGCATGCCGGCCCAGCTCAGCATGATCCAGCTTCAGAGGCGGAGTGCCAATGGATGGGGTGTTTGGTCAGTGAACGAAAGGCAGCATGTGTGGCTGGCTCCCTGGGCAAGTAACTTTCCCTGCCTGGCCTCGGTGTCCCTATGTGTCAGATGGGGATGCTGGAAGACATGATTTCGAGGGTCCCTCAGTCCTTGTTTTTAGGCCTCATCCCCCTTGTCTGGCCATGCCCAATTCTCCCTTTGCTCCTCAACCAACACCCTCTTTCTCAACCAGACAGGCATCCTCTTGACCCTACTCCCCTCCGCTCCTCCACAAAGCCCTCTCCACTTTCCTTCTCCTGTGCAAGCTCTGTCCAAGCTGCAAGATCTGACTAAATCGCTTCTCCAGGAAGTCTGAAGCCACCTCTGGCTACATCGATGCTCATGAATCTCCCTCTCTCTGGGTGGTTCCACATGCAAAGCCAGAACCTCTGAACTTCTTCCAGGTTTCTGGAAGAGTAACAGTTAATACTAGATAGCACTGCCTGTGTGCCAGGAACTGGAGCAAACGCCAGGCACATGTTAACACATGTCATCCTCACAGCTCTGCTCTCATTCCCGATTTACAGATGAAGAAAGTGAGTCCGGAGGGGTTAAACAACTTGCCCACAGACACACAGCCAGTATGTGGTGGCTGTAGTTGGCTTCGGAACCTTGCTGCCCAGGAGGGCAGCCTCCAGCCCTGAGTGGCCATTGAGCACTAGAGATGTGGCTGGTGTGAACTGAGACATGCCATGAGTGTGTAATGGACACCAGGTTTTGAATGGTTGGTGTGACAAAAAGAATGCACTATATCACATTAAGATTCTTATACTGATTTCATGGTGACATATTTTCCATATATTGAGTTGAGTAAAATATATTGTTAACATTAATTTCACTCCTATCTTTACTTTTTGATATGGCTACAAGAAAATTTAAAATTATATAGTTAAAAATTAGGGTTAGAATTATGTAGTTAAAATTACGTAGACAGTGCTGTTCTAAAATCTGTGTGCACAAGCACTATGCTGTACTGCCTGTCTCTTGGGTAAAAGTGGCGATAGTGGTGATGGGGGTAGTGACGGTGATAGAGGTAGTAATGGAGGTGGTGATGAAGGTGGTGAGGGTGATGGAGGTGGTGATGGAGGTGGTGAGGGTGACCGAGGTGGTGATGGAGGTGTTGATGAAGGTGATGAGAGTGATGGAGGTGGTGAGGGTGACAGAGGTAGTGATGGAGGTGGTGATGGAGGTGGTGATGGAGGTGATGAGGGTGATAGAGGTGGTGACAGAGGTGGTGATGGAGATGGTGAGGGCGATGGAGGTGGTGATAGAGGTGGTGATGGAGGTGGTGATGGAGGTGGTGAGGGCGATGGAGGTGGTGAGGGTGATGGAGGTGGTGAGGGTGATGGAGGTGGTGATGGAGGTGGTGAGGGTGATGGAGGTGGTGATGGAGGTGGTGAGGGTGATGGAGGTGGTGAGGGTGATGGAGGTGGTGAGGGTGATGGAGGTGGTGATGGAGGTGGTGAGGGTGATGGAGGTGGTGATGGAGGTGGTGAGGGTGATGGAGGTGGTGATGGAGGTGGTGAGGGTGACAGAGGTGGTGAAAGAGTGGTGATGGAGGTGATGATAGAGGTGGTGAGGGTGATAGAGGTGATGATGGAGGTGGTAAGGGTGACGGAGGTAGTTATAGAGGTGATGATGGAGGTGGTGAGGGTGATGGAGGTAGTGATAGAGGTGGTGATGGAGGTGGTGAGGGTGATGGAGGTAGTGATAGAGGTAGTGATGGAGGTGGTGATGGTGGTGGTGATGATGATGGTGGTGATGGATAGAGGTGGTTATGTGATAGAGGTAGTGATGGAGCTGGTGTTGGTGATAGAGGTGGTGAGAGGTGGTGATGGTGATGGAGGCAGTGACAGAGGTGGTGATGGTGATAGAGGTGGTGATGGAGGTGGTGAGGGTGATGGAGATGGTGATGGAGGTGCTGAGGGTGATGCAGGTAATGATAGAGGTGGTGATGGAGGTGGTGAGGGTGATGGAAGTAGTGATAGAGGTGGTGATAGAGGTGGTGATGGAGGTGGAGGTGGTGATAGAGGTGGTGATGGAGGTGGTGATGGAGGTGGTGATGGAGGTGGTGATAGAGGTGGTGATGGAGGTGGTGATAGAGGTGGTGAGGGTGATAGAGGTGGTGAGGGTGATGGAGCTGGTGATAGAAGTGGTGAGGGTAATGGAGGTGGTGACAGAGGTGGTGACAGAGGTGGTGATGGTGATGTGATGGATAGAAGTGGTTATGTGATAGAGGTGGTGATGGAGCTAGTGATGGTGATAGAGGTGGTGAGAGGTGGTGATGGTGATGGAGGCAGTGACAGGTGGTGATGGTGATAGTGATAGAGGTGGTGATGGAGGTGGTAAGGATGATGGAGGTGTTGATGGTGATGGAGTTGGTGATGATGATGGAGGTGGTGATGTTGATGGTGATAGAGGTGGTGACAGTGATGGAGGTGATGATGGAAGATATGGTAGAGGTGGTGATAGTAGTGAGGTTGATGGGATGTTACTGGTAGTGGGGTGGATGATAGATGAAGCCATCTTACTATGGTCTGAATGTTTGTGTGCCCCCAAAATTTATATGTTGAAACCTGAACACCAGTGTGAGGATATTAGGGCGTTAGGAGGAGGGCCTTGGGGGGTAATTAGATCATGAAGACACAGCCCTCATAAATGGGATTAGTGCCCTTATAAAAGAGGCCCCAGAGAACTCCCTTGCCCCTTCCGCCAGGTGGGGATGCTGTGAGGAGCCATCATCTATGAATCAGAAAACAGGTCCTCACCAGATGCTGAACCTGCTGGCACCTTGGTCTTGGACTTCTAGCCTCCAGAACTGTCAAATACAAATTGCTGTTGTTTAGAAGCCCCCCAGTTTATTAGCATTTTGTAATAGCATCCTGAACAGACTAAAACATCTCATTACAGCAGCTAATATTTTAAAAGAAATGCATGTTCATGCACCTAGTGAACAAAATATGCTGTGCACCTACTGTGTGCATTTTGCTGAAAAATACATGTCCACTGTAAAAAAATGCAAACATTACAGAGAAAGTGAAAATTTCTCTGTATTCTTTTATTCTTTTACTTCAGACATTGCCACTATATACAAGGGAGTACAATCTTTCAGCCTTTTTTTGTTTTGTTTTTTGTTTTTGTTTGAGATGGAGTCTCGCTCTGTGGCCCAGGCTGGAGTGCAGTGGTGTGATCTCAGCTCACTGCAACCTCCGCCTCCCAGGTTTAAGTGATCCTCCTGCCTCAGCCTCCCGAGTAGCTGAGATCACAGGCGTCTGCCACCACGCCCAGCTAATTTTTGTGTTTTTAGTAGAGACGGAGTTTCACCATGTTAGCCAGGCTCGTCTTGAACTCCTGACCTCAAGTGGTCCACCCGCCTCGGCCTCTCAAAGTTTTGGGATTACAGGCATGAGCCACTGTGCCCAGCCTTCTGGCCTTTTTATGTATACAGAAACATGAGGAAGATTAAAAATCAATGGTTTAATAATATTTATGCAGTTCTGTTACCTGTTTTCTCACCTGGCAATCTGTCATGTCTATTTTTCTCATCAGTATATGTGGATTTGTTTTATTCTTTTTACCAGCTGCATAGTATTCCCCTGCATAATTCTGTCAGAGTCAATTGATGCTCACTCAAGTTGTTCCTAGTTTTTACTATTATAACCAGTGATACAATGAACATCTTGTATAGAGGTCTTTGAACTTTTGTGCCAGCATTTCCATAGGATCGAGTTGTAGAAGCAGAATTCTTGACTAAAGTGTCTACACATTTGCTATTTTGCCTCAGATTGCAAATTGGTCCCTCAGAAATTACCCTCTTGAACATGCTATGTGCAAGTTCCTACTTCATCCTATTTTAGCTTCATCCACTTTTGCTAGGACAGGTGCAGTAGCCTGTGAACAGCCTTCCCACATTCCCCTTGCTCCCCTCCATCTTTTGTCCTTACAACAGCCAAAGTTGCTTTTTTGAAATACAAACCTGACTACATCATTACCTCCCACTTCCCCCAACCCAAACCTTTGGGGGCACACTGCCTTTGTGACAGTGCTTTCCCATGCCCTGTGAAGTCCCACGGGACCTGGCCTCTGTTAGCCTGGCCAGCTTCTCTGATGCATGCTTCCTCTCTGCCTCTGCAGCCATGTCAGTTATCGAGTCTCCTGCACTCTGTTCTTTCCCACCTCAGGGCCTTTGCCTGAGCTGTATCTGCTGCCTGGAACACCCTTTCCAGCCCTCATCCTGCCCTTTGCTATTTGACTCCTGCTTATCCTTTACCTCTTAGTCCAAAGGGCACCTTCTCAGGGAAGCCCTCCCTGACCTGAAGCTTAGACTAGTCCCTCAGGGGATGCCATCCTTCCTTCAACACACCTTTTGCTATTGGTGAGTACGTGTTTGTGTGATTATCCTCCTCCTTGAAGGAAAGGGTCACTCCTCACAGTACCCTCAGGCCCCAGAGCAGTGTCTGGTTCCCAGACACTCAGTAAAGATTTCTCCAGAACAATTTTTTAATCATATAATTGTTCATAAAATTTTTACCTATGAAATAGGTTTTTGTTTGACCCTCTCTGCAACCTTGCAAAGGAAGCAGGGCTTGCATTTTATAGAGGGGGAAACTGAGGCATTGAGAGGCAAACTTCTTCATCTGAAATCATTCCAGGTAAATGGCCAGGGCGTGGGACTCAAACAGAGCTCTGCCGATTCCAGCTCTTCCACCGACATTTTTCACACCTGCGCTCACGTGGTGCTCCGAGTCCCTCCTTTACTATCTTCAGAGAATTCCATCTCTCAGTTTTTCTCTTGCTTCTATTGCTACGTCTTCAATCTGGCCTTTTATGATTCTGAACAATAAGATACTCACAGAAGTGTTAGAGGGAGTCAGCCCCTTGCAGACGGGGCTCAGGTGCCTTATCTTAACACACAACAGAACGGGGGTGCAGAGAGTGCCCATCACCTGCTCATGGGGACGCCCACAAAGCATGTTCATGCACCTAGTGAACAAAATATGCTGCACACCTACTGTGTGCGGGTCCCTGCTCTCAGCACTGAGGACGCAGCAGCAAACAAGAGACACTCAGTCCTTGATCTCAAGGAGCTGACATTCTACAGGAGAAAGACAATACATAAACTCAGTAATTTCAGAATATGATGTGTGTTATGGAGAATTTTTTTTAAAGGAAAAAGGGATACAGAGTGACTGACCATAGTGGTCAAAGGGGTCTCTCTGAGGAGCTGACATTTGAGGTGAGATGTGAATGATGGGAAGGAGGGAGCCATGGAAAGTTCTGGAGGAAGAGCATTCTAGGGAGAGGAGAATGTTAATGCAGGGGGCACAGCCAGAAGCCCCAGGTGCCTCGTGCGGAGTGAACAAGGCTAACAGTGGGGGATGAAGCAGAAGGAGAGGAGGGCAGGGGCCAGAGCAGACAAGATCTGGAGGCCGTGGTGAGAACAGTGGCTTTTCCTCTATTGTGACATGAAGCCAGAGGACAGTTCTGAGCAGGGGAGTCACACGATCTGATTTGCATTCTGAAAATACCACTCTGGCTGCTGTGTGCAGAAGGGCCATAGAGGGGCAAGGGTGGGCAAGATGGCACGTTAGAAGTGGTTGGTAGCACGGACCAGGCTGGTGGAGGTGGTAGAAGTGATGAGTTCGATGCGGGACATATTTTTACAGTGGACCTGGCCAGCCTTGGTGGCTCACGCCTGTAATCCTGACACTTTGAGAGGCCGAGGCTAATGGATCACTTAAGGTTAGGAGTTCGACACAAGCCTGACCAACATGTGAAACCCCATCTCTACTAAAAATACAAAATTAGCCAGGTATGGTGGCACACGCCTGTAATCCCAGCTACTTGGGAGGCTGAGGCAGGAGAATTGCTTGAACCTGGGAGGCAGAGGTTGCAGTGAGCCAAGATGGTGCCATTGCACTCCAGTCTGGGCAACAAGAGCGAAACTCTGTTTCAAAATAAACAGTGGACCCATGAGAATTGCTGATGGACAGGATGTGGGGCGTGAGGGAAAGGAGATGAATCCAGAGTGCCTGCTGGGGTTTTGATCTGAGCACTTGGAGGGAGGGGACAGCTGAGGCCCGGCTGGTGAGCAGGTATGAGGGGGTGGGGCTCAGATTTTGATTGGGGACTTGTGAAGTTGGAGATGTTAATGAGACACCCAGGTGGCCCAGTAGAATGGACAGGGGGATCTGTAAATCTTGGCTGGGGCAGAGGTCCAGAGAGGTACGCACTTGAGAGGCATCGATGTAGAGACAGGACAGGAAGGCCACCCGCCTCCTGACTCCCCACCAGATGCTCCTTCCTTCTCTCTCACTCCTGCAACCTTCCAGGCAGATCTCCCGGGAACAGGCAGCCAGGTGGGCCCCTGCGGAGATGCAGGGCCCTGCCTTCTGCTTTCCCCTCCTGCCCTGGCTCTGGTCCCTTGGCAAACAGCCCCAAGCCTTCTGGGCTGCTAGATTTCAGAAAGGCGTTCCAGTTTGGCAAAGTAAACACAGTCGAGGAGAAAAGCAACACCTTGCAAAACAGCGCCAGGCCCCCAAAGGAGAATTTTCTTGGTCTTTTCTTTAACTTTCAGCACTGGCCTCAAGCCAAGAATGTGTCCTGTATTTTCTTCCTTGGTCCCTCCCCAGTGCCCACCCCATCCCTGGTGTCTAAGATCTCCAGGGCACTAATCTGCCAGCGTGAGAGCAGAGCGGCTATGCTGGGAAACCCCGGCTGCCTCCTGCACCTACAAGCCATGTGACCTCAGGCAAGTTACTTCTCTCTCTGTGCCTCAGTTTCCCACCCTGTAAAATGAGGATGATAGTGGTTCTACCTGATAGGCTTGCCTGAGGAATGAATGAGCTGCTATATGCAAAGATTAAAATACCTGACAAGGAGGGAGGACTCCATAAATTATAGCAGTTCTTATGGTTGCCCTGGGCTTGGACAAGATTAAGAACACAGTCCCAGAGGGGTGCTGCCTGAGTTCTAGGACCAGCTCCACCCCATACCACCCAATCCCTGAGTGCCTTGGGGAGGTCCTCTCTAGCAGAAACCCCCTCCCAGGATTGTGGGGCCTACAGGGTCTGTGCCTGGAACAGAGGCCTGAGTGCACAGTGGATGTTGACTGATGAAAAAACAGCGGTGCTTGCTTACCTGGGCTCCCTAAACCCAGTTCAGGCCTCCGACCTCAGCCCAGCCTGAGAGGGACTGTCAGGCTTTGCCCACATTCATCATGACGGTGCCTGAAATCTCACCATTATTGCTTCACTTCTTTGGCTTAAGACCTTGCCCTGGTGAAAATACAGAGAGCCCAGGAAAGGGTCACCCATCCAGTCTTCTGTCCTTTATCCCTAGCGTAAAGGAGTTTGTTAGCTGTTTTTCTGAGAGTAGGTATGGGAAGGGCAAGCATGCCCTCCCTCCAGGCCCTCCCCTCTTCTGCTTAGACCTTCAGGACTTCTGCTGCCTGCTGAGGGGAGTCCAGGCTCTCCAGCCTGGCCTGCAGCCCATATGGGGTCTGGTCCCCATGTGCCCCTTGTGTGCATTCTCAGTAGGCACACCTGCCCCCATGGCCAGCCTGGATTTCTCCTTCCCGCTCACTTGGGCTTTCTGGCTTTGGTGCCTTTGCTCATTCAAACCTTGCCATCAAAATTCCGTCCCATTCCCCCACCCTACCATGCGGTTATTTGCCTCTCTTGGAAGCTTTGTGTCAAAGCTTCTCAATCTCAGTGTGCTCCTGACATTTGGGGAGAGATCATTCTTTTTTTTTTGAGACAGAGTCTTGCTCAGTCACCCAGGCTGGAGTGCAGTGGCGCCGTCTCAGCTCACTGCAACCTCTGCCTGCTGGGTTCAAGTGATTCCCCTGCCTCAGCTTCTGGAGTAGCTGGGATTACAGGCACCCGCCACCATGCCCAGCTAATTTTTGTATTTTTAGTAGAGATGGGGTTTCACCATGTTGGCCACGCTAGCCTCGAACTCCTGGCCTCAGGTGATCTGCCCACCTGGGCCTCCCAGAGTGCTGAGATTACAGGCACCACCTCCTCAGGGGACTCCCTAGACTCCCCACCTAGGACCTTCTCCCCCAGCAAGTTGCTCTGTTCCTTTATCCCACTTTATTTTCTTTGCAGCCTTTATCGTGATCAGAAACTATGCTCTCTGCTTATTCACTTCCTTGCCTCTTCATAGTCTTCCCCAACCAGAATGGCCAGCTTCTCATGCAGGGGACTCTGTCCTGTCTACTGCTGCCCCCTCAGAGCCAAACACTGTACCTGGCACACAGTAGGGCATCCGCGCCCTACTCGATTGTGGGAACCATTCTGCTCATTGTAGGAGGTTTAGCACGTCTCTGGCTTCTACCCACTAAAAGTCAGCTGCATCTCTCTAGGTTGACAAACAAACATGTCTCCAGACAATGCCAAATGTCCCCAGAGGATGGCAGTTACGATGGCCCCTGGTTGAGAACCACTCACTGATGTATAGTATATTGCAAAGGGACTGGGGCACCCGGGGTCACACCTGGCCCTACTCCTGCTGGCTGTGGGGCTTGTGCGGGAGCTATGTGAGCCTTGGCTTCCTCAGTTGCAAAGTGGGCATAAAAAAGCCTGTCTCACAGATGGCATTGACGAGTGACCATTGTCGCAAAGTACCGTATCTCACTTTTAATAGGTGCTTGAAAAATTGAAGCTAAAATTCAAATGACAGCAATGCAATCTGACTTGGGCTAAATTCTTCCTTCCCAGTTTTCCTCATTGCAGGAAATGGCACCCACTCCCCATCCCGGTTCAGCCAGGCCCCACACCCTGGAGTCTTCCTTGATTTCTTTCTTTTTTTTTTTTTTTTCTGAGACAGGGTCTCACTCTGTTCTGCACCCTGTTCTCTTCTGCACCCGGCTGGAGTGCAGTGACACAATCACAACTCACTGCAGCCTCAACTTCCTGGGGTTCAAGTGATCCTCTCACCTCAGCCTCCTGAGTAACTGGGACCACACGTGTGTGCCAACATGCCTGGCTAATTTTTGTATTTTTTTGTAGAGATGGGGTCTTGCCATGTTGCCCAGGCTGGTCTTGAACTCCTGAACTCAAGTGACCTGCATGCCTTGGCCTCCCAAAGTGTTGGGATTACAGGCATGAGCCACCATGCCCGGTTATCTTCATTGATTTCTATACCCCACATCTGTCATCAGCAAATGCTTTGGCACTTTCTCCAAAACCATCCCAAATCCAGCCATTCACCCCAAATCTCTCTCCCACAGACAGTGTAGCAGCTCCACGTGAGCCTGATTCCACCCCACCCCTCCAATCCACTCTCCACAGGCAACCAGAGGGTCTTCTTCAGATGTGACTCGAGTCAAATGCACAGGCCTTATGGTGGTCTTTACCTGACCCAGCCCTGCCTACCTTTCCTCTGCTGGCCCGTGGGCGTCATCCTCACTGGCCTTGTTCCTGAGACAGAATTGCCTGTAATCCCTCTGTCTCTCTCTCCCTAGGCTAAGCCCTGTGGCCCTGTTGTCAGTTCCTTATGGAATGTGGCCCATGTTCTCAGACCCACAGTCAGCTCCTGGAGGGCAGGGCCGGGTCCTGCTGATTCCCGTATCCGCACCGAGCATGGCACTTGTTCATACCCATAGAGAAGGCTCGGAGTAAATACAGATAGGGGCAGTGGGTACCCAGGAAGAAGTGCAAAGAGCCCCAGCATTTGTTGTTTGTTTTGGGGCAAATGCACTTCATCTCTCATGCTGCAGGGATTAAAGATGGCTACAAATTCTCCGACATGCCTCCCATGGACCTAAGGGGCCTGTAACTGCTTTGACCAACAGGAAACAGCAGAAGTGATGCTGGGCCAGGTCCCGGCTCAGACCCTGAGAGACTGCAGCTTCACTTCCTGTCATTTGGAGCCTTGAGTGGCCAGGTGAGAAGGCTGACCACCTTGCTGCAGATGAAGAGGGGCTCAGGTGAGCCCAGCCTCACAGCAGCCCCCACTGAGCTGTCAGGGGTGTGAGAAAAGCTGGCGGACCCTTCAGATGAGCTCAGTTGAGTATTTCCAAGTAACCTCAGTCAATGCTACTTGAAACTGAAGAATTGCTTGAATTCCTAACCCACAAAATCACAAGATATAATAAAATGCTGTCTTAAACCAACAACTTTGTAATAGGTTATTGGGACACATGTCATCTCTGATCTATGGGAGGTGGCTGCCTGGGACACTCCCTTGAGCAGGCATCTGAAGCTGAGATGGGTTTGTTTTGGTGAAGAAGGATTCTGTGATCTGTTAGTGATGTCTGCCATGAGCACAGGAGGGGAGATGGGGAGTTAACTGTGCTGCACATTTCATATTCCTGGCAAATTGTATGTTGACTACAGTAGGGCATAATTTAATTTCATTTAATTTTTTTTTTAAAAAAACAGAGTCTTGCTCTATCATCCAGGCTGAGTGCAGTGGCACAATTTCAGCTCACTGCAACCTCCGCCTCCTGGGTTCAAGTGATTCTTGTGCCTCCGCCTCCCACGTATCTGGGATTATAGGTGCACACTACCACACCCGGCTAATTTTTGTATTTTTAGTAGAGACAGGGTTTCGCCATGTTGGCCAGGCTGGTCTCGAACTTCTGACCTCAAGTGATTCCACCCACCTTGGCCTCCCAAAGTGCTGGGATTGCAGGCATGAGCCAATGTGCCTGGCCGATTTTATTTAATCTTCATGGGTCGGACTTATCATCTTCATTTTGTAAGTGAAGAGACTGAGGAACAGAGAGATTATGTAGCACATCCCAGCTAGAAGGTCCCTCAGCTAAAGGCAGGCTGAGTAGGGTCTGTGGCCCCAAAGTCCACACTTTTCCCACAAAACCAGGTAAGAACACAGGTGTTCCTCAGAGGCAAAACTGTTCTCCATGGCCGGTTCACAGACCCGCTCTGTCCCGATTGATCACAGATCCTTCCCCATGTCTTCCGTCTTCACCAGCCCTCAGTCCTTGTGACCAGGTCTGGCTCTACTCAGGAACTGGGACAGCTGGCACTAGGCCAGCGTCACCAGCGCCCCCAAACTGCTGGGTTTCCCCTCTGTCATGGGAGGCTGGCGCTTAGGTATCTCTCAAGGGTGGAACCAGACAAGTTTATAAAGAGCTTAACGAAATACCCGTTTCACAGCTCTCAGTGCCAGGCAAAGCTAAGTGCTCTGTGCAAGGTTCTTAGAGAGCAATTATGAAAATCTTTCTTGGGGGAGTCGGAAGCCTTGTGGTGGGGGTGGGGGTGGCAGGGAGTGGGAAGAGGGAGGAGCAGGGTTGACAGCTTAGGCCCGGCTCTACGCCTTCCTGGAGGTGTGATCTTGAATAAGCGATTTCTCCATTCCTACCCTCAGTCTTTTCGTCTAATTCAAGTGGGGATAATTAGACCTACCTTGCTTGGTAATTTTTAAGATAGAGGATTTAATTAAGTGAAGTTCTTTGAACAGTGCTTAGCACACACTGGTGCTTACTAAACTTTTCTTATGAATGAATGAATGAATGAGTGAACGAATGAATGAACGAGGATAACTGTTGACCGTGCTGAGCTGTATATGTGGGTCTGAATCCCATACTGGTTTAGCTGGCTCTCTGCACTCACTATGCCTGGAACAGAGTAGTCACCTAATGTATATTTGCTGAAAAAATTCTTCTAAGTCCAACTTAAGGAAGTTTTCAGGCACACACACACAAAAATCATACACTGCATTCCAAAGTAGATAGAATTTATTCAGGTGATGATAATACCTCAAGTCTTCAGACCCAGTATCAGGAAGCCTCATCTGTGAACCAGGAAACAAGCAGAAACGACCTCTGAACACACGAAAGTATAAAGTTCATGCGCCAATACTTATGACTTCTTTCCTAGAAATACCCTCTCTCATTTGTAACCTAGTTACTCTTGGCTTACAAACAACTTTCATTAAGGTTTTCAAGCCCACCTTAGACTAGAAGAAGCAAGTTGGAGAGGAAGAAATCCTGGAAGATAGAGAAGTACTTGTACAGAAACAATTCCAGGTTGGGTATGGTGCTTACGCCTGTAATCCCAGCACTTTGAGAGGCTGAGGTGGGAGGACTGCTCGAGCCCAAGAGTTCGAGACCAGCCTGAGCAACATGGCAAAACCCTATCTCCACACAATATACAAAAATTAACCAGGTGTGGTGGCATTGCCTGTAGTCCCAGCTACTTGGGAGGCTGAGGTGAGAGGACAGCTTGAACTCAGGAGGTCAAGGATACAGTAAGCCATGATTGCACCACTGTACTCCAGTCTGGGTGACAGAGCATGACATTGTCTCAAAACAACAACAACAATGAAAACAACCAAAAAGACAAAACAAACAAACAAACAAACAAACACAATTCCAGCAGGAAGTTGGGCTTCAAATCCATAAAATAGGAATAACAAAAATTCAAGAAAACCCCATGATAATGTAAATCCAGGTAAACTGCCATTGGCAATTGGCTCCAGGTCCCTAGAAGTCAAGACCAGCAGGTGGCTATACATAAGCTAATGCAAGATTGCATTTGAAAAGATTGGAGTTTGTGGGCCCCACTTTCAATGTTCTGGTGGGGGTTCTTCTACAGCAATATCTCTCATTTATTGAGGACTTCATATATTCCAGGTGTTTTATGTACATGTCCTCATTTAATTTTACAATCAACCTATGAGATGGATACTGTTATCCTCTTAATAGAGAGCATGGCTTCTCATCCTTGGCACTGTTGACTTGTTTGCGAGGCTGTCCTGTGCGTTGTAGGAAATTCAGCAGCATCCCTGACCTCTGCCCACCAGATGCCAGTAGCATCCCCCACCTCCCAGTCAGGACAACAAAAATTGCCAGATGCCCCTGGCACAGAATTGGCCCCAGCTGAGAAAATATTAGAAATGTGGGAACTGAGGCTCAGAGAGGGTGAGAGTTGTCCAAGATCACACAGCTTGCAAACTGGCTGGGCTGGGATTTACACCTACGTCCACAGGTGCCAGGCAGAGCACAAGCTCTGAAGCCCTAGAGGTTGTGCATAAGTTACTCCACAGAGATTGCCAGGAGGCTCCAATGGGATCATATCTCAGAATAGAAGTCATAAGTGGCTGTTCTGAAGCCATCAGTGGCTGACCTAGGCTCGTTGGGGATGACCTTTACACTTGGGGACAAATTCCCCTGAACTGTATCCTTGGTCTCCCTGACTCTCTCCTCTCCTGCATTTCCATAGAGGTTTCCTTCCCACAATGTGGAAGCAGCAATGACGGACCATATCTGGGGCCTTGGTATCCCATTTTTGTTAGGCAACTGGTGTCTTTAAAGGGTGAATTTTGGGAAGAAATAATACCTCTTCCATCTGGCTTTATGGGGCTACCATCTGAGCTGGCTGTCCTACTGAGGCCATAAGTCAAGGATGACAGTTAGGGTTAATGGAACCCAAGGACCCCAGTGAATTCAGCGGGGCCCATGTTGAGGATTCCCAGGCCATAAGTGGGCTCAGCGACGAGCAGGGCCATCTGGCCTGGGTGCGAGAGGAGGAGTGTGGCAAGCTGTTTCCATCCCCGCCTTGGGGTTGGAGGGCGTTGATCCTCTGGCAGATCCTGGGTCAGGAAGGCAGGGCTTCGGCAGAGGAAGGGGCCTCTGCATCCTTCTGGGCCTCACTCACTCTTATCTGGGCCTGGAGGAGCTTGGGTGTTTTGGTGGGGGATGCTCTGGGGGATGGAGAGGGGCCTCCTGCACACAGAGGTAGACAGGGAGCTGAGCGCTTGCTGAGGCTGCTGAATCCGAGGCTGAGTGCTGTGGCAGGTGACACAGGTAACTTCGTCTAGTGCCACCGTCTGTGTTTATTTCCTTCCTATCTCGCTTCCCCCACCCAGGGACTTAGTGACTTCGTGTTTATTTTTAGTTTTTTGAGACAACTTTGTCACTCAGGCTGGAGTGCAGTGGTGTGATTATAGCTCACTGCAACCTCGATCTCTTGGGCTCGAGCGATCCACTTACCTCAGCCTCCCAGTAGCCAAGACTACAGATGCGCACCACCACACCGGCTATATTTTTTGTATTTTTGGTAGAGACAGAGTTGTCTCACTATGTTGCCCAGGCTGGTCTTAAACTCCTGGGCTCAAGCGATCCTTCTGCGTTAGCCTCCTAAAGGGTTGGGATTACAGGTGTGAGCCCCTGTTCCCACCAACCTCTTGTTTAAAAGAGCTCAGCTGCGCTATGGGGAATGAAGGCAAGAGCTCCGAGGCTGTGCTTTAAGTAGACCACCAAAGGGAGCTCTGTGCTCCCCTCCCCAGGACAGCAGGGATCAGTGAGAGGCTCCCAAAAGAGGTGGAATCTCGAAGGACAGGACTTGGAGCTGTCCCCACTCCATTAACAACTGTGGAGGCAGAGGACTTCGGCCAGAAGATTCCTCACAGAAACCACCCTCCCCACGGTGAGCAGCTGGTTCAGATCTTGACCTAGAGGGATCGGGGAAGCACCCGAAACAATTTCACCATTATCTAGAAGGATGGCTTCACACACATGCAACAGCCTATTGGGAAGGTTTTTTTTTTTTTTTTTTTTTAAACAGGGTCTCACTCTGTCGCCCAGGCCGGAGTGCAGTGGCACCATCTCGGATCACTGCAACCTCTGCCTCCCGGTTCAAATGATTCTCATACCTTAGCCTCCTGAGTAGGTGGGATTACAGGTGTGTAATCCGAGGCTGAGTGCTGTGGCAGGTGACACAGGTAAGTTCGTCTAGTGCCGCCGTCTGTGTTTATTTCCTTCCTATCTCGCTTCCCCCACCCAGGGACTTAGTGACTTCGTGTTTATTTTTAGTTTTTTGAGACAACTTTGTCACTCAGGCTGGAGTGCAGTGGTGTGATTATAGCTCGCTGCAACCTCGATCTCTTGGGCTCGAGCGATCCACTTACCTCAGCCTCACAGTAGCCACCATGCCTGGCTAATTTTCGTATTTTTAATAGAGACGGGGCTTTGCCATGCTGGCCAGGCAGGTCTCAAACGCCTGGCCTCAAGTGTCCACCCGCCTCGGCCTCCCAAAATGCTGGGATTACAGGCATGAGCCACGTGCCCGGCCACCACACACTATTACCAGTGGTTTTTCCTGGGGAAATAGAATTTTGCATAACTTGTCTGTACTTTTTCATTGTTTGTGTGCTTGCCTGTTAACAAACCTAGAGTCAGTCTTCCATATCCATGGGTGCCACATCTGTGGGTTCAACCAACTATGGGCCAAAAATATTCAGAAACAAAGATGGGTGGTTGCATCTGTACTGAACATGTACAGACTTTTTTCCTTATGGTTATTCCCTAAACAATACACGATGGCAACTAATTACACGACATTTATATTGCATTAGGTATTACAAGTAATCTAGAGATGATTTAAAGTACAGGCATCAGTTGGAGACACTGCAATGAAGTGAATATCACAGTACACTTGAGTTACACAAATTTTTGGCCTCCCAGTGATGTGTACACTATACTGTAGTCTATTAAGTGTGTAATAGCATTATGCCTAAAAACAATGTACCCATCTCAGTTAAATAATACTCTATGGCTAAAAAATGTTAACAATCAGCTGAGTTTTTAGTGAATCATAATCTTTTTGCTGGTGGAGGGTCCTGCCTTGATGTTGATGGCTGCTGACTGATCAGGGTGGTAGTTGCTGAAGGCTGGGGTGACTGTGGCAATTTCTTAAAACAAGACAATGTAGTTTGTTACATCAATGGACTCTTCCTTTCATAAAATATTTCTCTGTAGCATGCGGTGCTGCTTACCATTTTAGCCATGGTAGAACTTCTTTCCAAGTTGGAGTCGATCTTCTTAAACCCTGCAGCTGCTTCATCAACTAAGTTTATGGAATATTCAAAATCCTTTGCTGTCATGCCAACCATGTTCACAGTATTCACACCAGGAATAGATTCCATCTCAAGAAACCACTTTCTTTGCCCATTTTTAAGAAGCAACCTCTCATCGATTGAATTTTCATTATGAGATGGTGACAACTCAGTCACATCTTCAGACTCCGCTTCTAATTCTAGTTCTCTTCCTGCTTCTACCACATCGGCAGTGACTTCCTTTACTGAAGTCTTGAACCCCTCAAGGTTATCCTAAGGATTGGAATCAATTTCTTCAAAACACCTGTTAATGTTGGCATTTTGACCTCCTCCCATGAATCACAAATGCTCTTAATAGCATCTAATAGAATGGTGACACCTTTCCAGTAGGTTTTCAATTTACTTTGCCCAGGTCCACGAGAGGAATCACTATGTATGACAGCTACAGCCTTACGAAATATATTTCTTAATAACAAGACTTGAAAGTCAAAACTAAGACCAGGCACAGTGGCTCACACCTGTAATCCCAGCACTCTGGGAGGCTGAGAGAGGTGGATCACGAGGTTAGGAGTTCAAGACCAGCCTGGCCAAGACGCTGAAACCCCATCTCTACTAAAAATACAAAAATTAGCCGGGCATGATGGTGGGCGCCTGTAATCCCAGCTACATGGGAGGCTGAGGCAGGAGAATCGCTTGAACCAGGGCGGCAGAGATTGCAGTGAGCCTAGATCACGTCACTGCACTCCATCCTGAGTGACAGAGCAAGACTCCGTCTGAAAAAAAAAAAAAAGAAAGAAAGTCAAAATTACTCCTTGACCAATGAACTATAGAATGGATGTTGCGTTAGCAGGCATATAAACCACATTAATCTGGTATCTCTCCATCAGAGCTCTTGGGTGACCAGGTGCATTGTCAATAAGCAGTAATACTTTGAAAGGAGAATCTTTTTTTTTTTTTTTCTGAGCAATAGGCCTCAGCAATGGGCTTGAAATATTTTGTCAACCTTACTGTAAACAGATGTGCTGTCATCCAGGCTTTGTTGTTCCACTGATAGAACACAGGCAGAAGAGACGTAGCATAATTCTAAAAAGCCCCATGAATTTTGGAATGGTGGGTGAGCACGAGCTTCAAACTAAAGTCACCAGATGCATTCGTGCCTAATAAGAAAGTCAGCCTGTTCTTTTAAGCTTGGAAGCCAGGCAAGGCATTGACTTCTCTCCAGCTATGAAAATCTTAGATGGCATCTTCTTCTAACAGAAGACTGTTCCATCTACATTGGAAGTCTGTCGTTGAGTGTAGCCACCTTCATGAATGACCTTAGCTAGATCTGCTGGAGAACTTGCTGCAGCTTCTACATCAGCACTTGCTACTTTGCCTTGCACTTGTATGTTATAGCGATGGCTTCTTTCCTTAAACCTCATGAACCAACCTGTGCTAGCGTCAGACTTTTCTTCTGTAGCTTCCTCAACTCTCTCAGCCTTCATAGAATTGAAGCACATTAGAGTCTTGCTCTGGATTAGACTTTGGCTTTAGGGAATGTTGTAGCTGGTTAGATCTTCTATCCAGATCACTCAGACTTTCTCCATGTCAGCAATAAGGCTGTTTCACCTTCTTATCATTTTTGTATTCACTGGATTAGCACTTTTAATTTCCTTCAAGAACTTTTCCTTTGGGTTCACAACTTGGCTCACTGGTGCAAGATGCCTCGCTTTAGGCTTATCTCAGCTTTCAACACATGCCTTCCTCACTAAGCTGAATGATTTCTAGTTTTCTGTTTAGAGGGAGTGACATACAACTAACTCTTCCTTTCACTTAGACACTTAGAGGCCATTGTAGAGTTATTAATTGACCTAATTTCTATACTGTTGTGTCTCAGGGAATAGGGAGGCCTGAGGAGAGGGAGAGAGATGGGGAACAGCCAGTCTGTGGAGCAATCAGAACCCACACAACACTTACGGATTAAATTTGCCATATTGTATGGGCATGGTTTGTGGCATCCCAAAGCAATTACAATAGTAACATCACCGATCACAGATCACTGTAACAGATATGATAATTAAAAAGTTTGAAATATTGCAAGAATTACCAAAATGTGATACAGAGACATGAAGTAGGATCATGCTGTTGGGAAAATGATGCCAGGAGACTTGCTTGACACAGAGTTACCACAAACCTTCCATTTGTGAAAAACATGATATCTTCAAAATGCAGTAAGATGAGGTTTGCCTGAATATGGGAGGAGGTTCATAGGTTATATGCAAATGAGGAACCTGAGCGTCTATGGATTTTGCAGATACCTGCAACCAATGTCCCACAGATACTGAGGGATGAATGTATATTGCCTTGAGAATAAGAAAACAACCAAACATCTTAGTTTTAAAAACTTATATATTTTTTTCTGAGTTTTGCATTTTTGCCCTATATTTTAAAGTAATTCTTAAGCACATCACAACATTTGATTTGATTTGTATTTTGGAAGGTTGTTTTGCATAAGTGAAAACCACCTGAAGTCTTATGACATGAGGTGAAGGGTGAAAAATGATTTTATTAAAAATACAAGGTAGAGGCTGGGCACAGTGGCTCATGCCTGTAATCCCAGCACTTTGGGAGGCCGAGGCAGGCAGACACTTAAGGCCCGGTGTTCGAGGCCTGCCTGGCTAACATGGCAAAACCCCGTCTCTATTAGAAATACAAAAATTGGCTGGATGTGGTGGTGGGCACTTGTAATCCCAGTTACTCGGGGGGCTGAGGCAGGAGAATCGCTTGAACCCAGGAGGCAGAGATTGCAGTGAGCTGAGATTGCACCACTGCACTCTAGCGTAGGAGACAGATGAGACTCCGTCTCGAAAAAAAAACAAAAACAAAGAAAAACAAAAAAAACCCAAGGTAAAATATGTTTGTAAAGTGGGAAATATGTTTTCCTCCCATCTAATTACTGCAGAAGTTTCCAGAGTGTAAGAGATGCTGAGCCCTGTGCCGGGTGCTTCAGAGAGTGGTGCAGTGGCTGGGGACATGGCTCCAAAGCCTGACAGGTTCTATGGCCAGTTCCCACTCAATCACCAATCACCGTGGGGAAGTTTCTCAACCACCCGAGGCTCAGTTTTCTCACCTATAAAGAGAGAAGAATCATGCTGGTATCAGTGCAGGACACAGAAGTCATTCAGGGTGTGGTAAGCAAGATTTAACACATGGAATGAGGGGCTTACAAAATGATTTGATGGGCTGAGGGAGCAAGTTCTAGGTAGGGCCTCCAGAAACCGCGTTTAGAATTGACCTTCTGGGGAGTTATTACCTCTGGGTCCTGCTGAAGACAAACACCCTAACTGCCAGTCAGGAGGTGGGAAGGCAGATTTAGAAGCCACCACTGCAACAGTTATTTATTTTTTTGTTTATTTATTTATTTTTTTGTAGAGACAAGGTCTCATCATGTTGCTCAGGTTGGTCTCAAACTCCTGGGCTCAAGCTATCTGCTCGCCTCAGCCTCTCAAAGTGCTGGGATTACAGGCGTGAGCCACAGCACCTGGCGTGCAGCTGCCTCTTGGCACCCATGCATAAGAGCCACTGGAGACTACTGGAGAAAAATCTCGTATTTCCCAAACTTTGCATGTCAGAAGAAACAACTAAAAAGAGAGGGGAAAGAGGCTTTTCCTCTTTTCCACCCACAAAAATCACACTAGAGCATCTAATTGGCAGAACCTAATTCATATCCAAAATCCTAGGTACAAGGGAATCTAGGAAAAGCAGTTTTTAGTTTTCTAATCTCGTCAATAAAAGGTGACCTAGGCCGGGCGTGGTGGCTCACGCCTGTAATTCCAGCATTTTGGGAGGCCGAGGTGGCGGGTCACAAGGTCAGGAGATCGAGACAATCCTGGCTAATACAGTGAAACCCCGTCTCTACTAAAAATACAAAAAATTAGCCCGGCATGGTGGCGGGCGCCTGTAGTCCCAGCTACTCGGGAGGCTGAGGCAGGAGAATGCCGTGAACCCAGGAGGCGGAGCTTGCAGTGAGTCGACATCGCGCCACTGCACTCCAGCCTGGGCGACAGAGCGAGACTGAATCTCAAAAAAAAAAAAAAAAAAAAAGTGACCTAGTCTGGGTCCTGTGAGAAGCAGAGGACAAGAATTAAACATGCAAGGATTTTACTAGGGGAAATGCCTGGGAAGAAAATAGGGAGCGAGCCAGGCAAGGCTTGGAGAGCCCTCAGATTGCAAAGCAAGTTTGACTCTAAGTGAAGAAGAGAGGAGAGAGGGTTGGGTAGAAGAAGCATTGTAGGCTGTGCAAACTTGGAAAGTTTCTGCAAAGCCATCTGGGAGTCCTTGAACCACAGCTGGTCGCGAAGCAAGTCCCACATCCCCAAGGAATGGGTCTGGTTAGTTAAGTATCCCTGCTATACTCAGTCATGGATAGGAACATCGCACGGGGATAGATTTCAAAGCACAGCCGCTGAGACTCTGGGCGGTTCCATTACCTGTAATAGGAAGTTTGCAAGGCAGTGCTCATGGCTGCCCCTCTAGGTGCTCAAGGGTGGAATGGAGTTTGAATAAGTGAATCCACAGCACCCACCCTGATAGCAATGCCTGTTTCCTAGGGTAATTTGAGGGTTAAAGGAGATAATATGAGCATAGCAGTAGAACAGTGCCTGGCATACAGCAAGTAAGTGCTCAGGAGATGTTAAGCGTTCATGGGAGATTCAAAAACAAGGAGACCCCGTCTTGCTCTCCAGGTCCTCCCCACCGTCTGTGGGAGACCACGCTGAGCATCCTGGGAAACAAATCCTCATAGGAAGGCGTGCTACAGGCCTAGAGGGTATACACTGGCTGCACGTCCTCATCAGCAGGGAAGCACGTCACAACATGGATGGGCTCCAAGCCCCACCCTGGATGTTCTGATTCAGCTGGTAGGGTGGCTGTACATAGGTTTCACGTGAAGCCTGTGGTTCTGAGGCCCAGGGAGGTTTGGGACTACCATGGGGAAAGAAGGCAAGAAAGACTTTGAAGAAGAGATGGAGCAAGATGAATAGGAGTTGAAAGTGAAGGAGTGAACATTCCAGGTGGAGGGAGTACTGCCTACAAAGCAGGGTCGTTTCAAGGAACTCAGGGTGTTTGGGGAACCACAAGGATCTCAGTGTGGTTGGTTGTAGGATTGTTTTTCTCTTACTGAACATTTACTAGTGGCCAGGTTCCGCCCAAAGGCCTAGCATGCCTGCATCACTGAGTCCTCTCAATGGCCCTATGAAGTCGGTATCATTATCACTCCACTTTGTAGATGAGGCAACTGAGGCTCCGAGAGGCTGAGTGACTTCCTCCAGGTTACACAGTTTTTGTTTGTTTTGCGGGGGATGGAGTCTTACTCTGTCACCCAGGCTGGAGTGCAGTGGTGTGATCCTGGCTCACTGCAATCTCCACCTCCTGGGTTCAAGTGATTCTCTTGCCTCAGCCTCCTGAGTACCTGGGACTACAGGTCCCAGGCATGCCACTATGCCTGGCTAATTTTTGTATTTTTAGTAGAGATGGGGTGTTGCCATGTTGTCCAGGCTGGTCTCGAGCTCTTGACATCAGGTGATCCACCACCTCAGCCTCCCAAAGTGCTAGGATTACAGGTGTGAGCCACTGTACCTGACCTACAGTTATTTTTAAGATGAAGTCAAGCCAGGCGTGGTGGCTCATGCCTGTAATCCCAGCACTTTGGGAGGCAGAGGTGGGAGGATCACTTGGGGCCAGGAGTTCAAGACCAGCCTGGCCAACATCGCAAAACCCCATGTCTACTAAAAAATACAAAAATTAGCCGGGTGTGGTGGTACACGCCTGTAATCCCAGTTACTCAGGAGACTGAGGCACTAGAATGGCTTGAACCTGGGAGGCAGAAGTTGCAGTGAGCCGAGATCACACAACTGTGCTCCAACCCAGGAGACAGAGGAGACTCTCAAAAAAACAGATGAAGTCAAGGCTAGAATCCATTTGTGTCCAAAGCCCCGTACTGTTGATGCTCCTGGGAGAAGCTGCAGGAGCAAACGGGATCAGTAAGGGACATATGTGTGTGTAAAGTGTGGCATCTAGGAACACAAGCTTCCGTGTCATCAGAAGTGGGTTCAACCTGCCACTCATTGACTGTGTGGCCTTCAAGTCATTTAGCCTCCCTATGCCTTGTCTTCATCTGAAAAGTGAAGTTGTGATGCCCACCTTATGTGATGACACGCATTGTATTAGGAAAAGCACTCAGCACAGGGCCGGGTACACAGGAAACACACTGTGATTGGGAACTGCTACTACTCACTTATGCAAATGCATCAGGGCTTCAACTTGCAGGTAAAGAAGAACCCAGAAGCATTTCAAGCAGGGAGATTGTGAATACCCCTAGAGGCCTACTAGGGAGTAAAACCTCAAGTTAAAGAAATGCCATGCAAATGGTGAGCTTTCAGGCACCACCCAGTGGCCAAGGAGGCCTTGGGGCAGGTGTGAATTGCAGACACAGCTGGCTTTGTGCAGTTCAGGGAGTCTCACCACGTCCTCAGTACCCACCCCCACCCCACCCAGTGCAGCAGAGAGCAGCTTAAGTCACCCCAGAAAATCTGAGATGCTTCCCCAGCTGAGCTGGGGAGAAAGCCATCTCACAGTGCCCAGTGTGACCATGTTGGTGCCACAATCTGATAGCGATTCAGTGTATGAGACCATTCTTGCATTGCTATAAAGAAATACCTGGGACTGGGTAATTTTTAAAGAAAAGAGGTTTCCTTGGCTCACCGTTTCCCAGGCTGTCTGGGAAGCATAATGCTGGCATCTGCTCAGCTTCTGGGGAGGCCTCAGGAAGCTTACAATCATGACGGAAATTGGAGGGGGAGCACACACGTCACATGGCCAGAGCAGGAACAAGAGAGCGGGGAGGAGCCGCACACTTTTAAATAACCAGATCTTGTGATAACTCACTATTGCGAGAACAGCATGGGCGTGGGTGTGTGGGGTGGTGCTAAAGCATTCATGAAAAATCACCCCCATGATTGATCACCTCCCACCAGGCCCTACCTCCAACATTGGGAATTACGATTCACATGCGATCTGGGACCAGATCCAAATCATATCACTCAGTTCCTTAACTATTAAGACAATACACCAAAATGTGAAGTGTAGTTATTCCTTGGGTGGAATCACTGGAGGTTCTTTCTCACTCCCTTGTGTTTTTGTATATATGCCATCCTGAGTATGTGCTGATTTTGTTTTGTTATTTGGAAAAGCAAAATAAATGTTATTTAAAAGGACAAAAAGAATCTCCTCTGTGGGAGACTGACTCACACCTCCCACAGTTACACAGTGAGGGGTGCCCCTCTGCAGGAACAGGGCAGTGAAAAACGTGGGAGTTGCCAGTCCTTTGTCCTCATCTGCAAACCCATGATGCCTTGTGTGTGGTTTAAGGCAGAGGTCTCCAAACTTCTTAGTCTCCAGACCACTTTACACTCTTAAAAATCACTGAGTGACGAGGTACAGTGGCTCACACCTGCAGTCCCAGCAATTTGGGAGGCTGAGGCAGGAGAATCACTTGAGCCCAGCAGTTTGAGATCAGTCTGGGCTAAATAGTGAGACCTCATCGCTACAAAATATTTAAAAATTAGCCAGGCATGGTGGCGAGTAGCTGGGACTCCAGCTACTCAGGAGGCTGAGGTGGGAGGATTGCTTGAGCCCAGGAAGTTGAGGCTGCTGTGAACTGTGATCACACCACTGCACTCCAGCCTGGGCAACAGAGTGAGACCCTATCTCAAAAAAAAAAAAAAAAAAGAAGAAGAGAACAGTCATTGAGAGTTTTTGTTATATTTATTGCTAATTGTCATACTAGAAATTGAAACTAAGAAATTTTAATTAATTAATTAGTTTATTTATTTAAAGTAGTAGTTCTCAACCAGGGGCAGTTTTATCTCCCAGGTGATACTTGACAAGGCTGGAAGCCATTTTTGTTTCTCACAGCCAGGGATGGGGCATGCTACCAGCATCTAGTGTGTAGTGAGGCCAGAGACGCTGCTAAGCATCCAAGATGCACCCTACCATACACAGATGTGCCCCCCATAAACAGAATTGTCCGGCCCAAATATCAATAGTGCCAGGGTTGAGAAACTGATTTAAAGTGAGGATAATAAATTAATCACACGTTAACACAAAACATAGTTTTATAAGAAATAACACAATTTTCCAAATTAAAACCAATTAAAGGAGTGGCATTATTTATTATGCATAATAATGTAATAATACATTATTACTGTATTTTTGCAGGTCTCTTTCATGATTGGCTTCACAAGAGACAGCTGGATTATTTTTTCTCCTTCTTCTTTTTTTTTTTTTTTTTTTTAACAGAGTCTCACTCTGTCGCCCAAGCTGGAGTGCAGTGGCACAATCTCGGTTCACTGCAACCTCTGCCTCCCGGGTTCAAGCCATTCTCATGCCTCAGCCTCCTGCATAGCTGGGATTATAGGCATGTGCCACGATCCCTGGCTACTTGTTTTGTGTTTTTAGTAGAGATGGGGTTTCGCCATGTTGGCCAGGCTGGTCTCGAGCTCCTGGTCTCCAGTGATCCAACTGCCTCAGCCTCCCAAAGTGCTGGGATTACAGGTGTGAGCCACCGCACCAGATTCTTGTATCTACTTCCGCATTCAATCTGTTGCAATGTCACATGTCACAGAGCTCCCGGAAAACTCCATTAAATATTTGTGAGTGAATGACAGTGATAAAGACATCATCTCAGGATGATTATAATGGTTTTGATCTTGTGGTCCCCCTCCAACGGTCTTTGGTAAAAGGTGAAACATTCAAAGGGACTTCAGGATGCCCAAGGTCCACAGACCACCTTTTGAGAACTGCAGCTGTAGGAAGATCTTCCCAGATGATATCCAGAAACAATTAGTGTGTTTTGGATGTGAACACATCTGGCTCTGCCATCCTGGGAGGGCAGTCGGGGGAAGGAATGGGGAAAAACCCATGGAGCCAGCCTCACAGACCCCACCCCTCCCTTCTCCTCAATGCTGTCAGCTGCTAGACAGTCAGTCATTGTAATTTCTAAGGCCAGATCTCACGTTTCACCTTGGGGGCAGAAAACAAGAGGCTGGACGAGTGGGAAGAAAAGAAAAGAAGAGAAAAAGTGGGAGGAGGTGCGCTTCCCTGGCTGCTTCTGAGAGCGAAGAAGGGGTGCTTGCTGCTGGCCCTGGGTCCTGTGGGGTGTGGGTGTGTGTGGAGAGCCCATGCCTCACCTTGCCCATGAGCCCAGCCCTGGAAACAGCAATCGGGGTGGCCCGCCTGTCTCTGAGTCACCCACCTGAGTTTCACAGGATGTGATAGGCTAATTTTGACAAGGAGAGAGGGAGCCCCAGCCTTTGAGGCTCAGGAAGGGTGAGCCAGGCTGAGACCAGCGTCTCTACCCTTGTCTCTGAAAGGAGCAGTGGATCCAGGTCAGAGGCCCACCAGCTTCCCCTGACCCTACACTGCCCCCAAGGCGGGCCCTTCACATTCCTGGGGTGGAGGGGATGGAGGCTTCCAGCCACCACACTTCCAGGAGCTGGGGAGACAGCAGCACAGAGGGCGTTTATGGAATACTTACTGCATTCAGGCTCTGAGCTTATTCTTTGTTGTGACTGCCGCCTTTAACCCTCACAATAACTGGTACTTTGGGAACTGTTATTATTTCCATTTTAACCATGAGGACAGCACGGCCCAGGGAGGAAAGAACTCGTCCAAGTTCCATGCCAGGGAGATGCGGAGCTGGGATTTGATCAAGGTTTGTCTGGCTCTGAAGCCCGGATTCTTAACCTCTGCCCTACAAGTTGTGCCAAATTACTCATGTACTCATGTGCTCAGGTGTTACTCACATTCCTGATTGTGGAGGGCCCACTCTGAGCCCTGTGCTAGATGCCAGAGATACAGACAATAAAACACTCCCTGTCCTCCTCGAAGCTCTTCGTCTACCAGGTGGGAGGCGCGGGGAGTGTAGCATTGAGCAAGCGGACAGGTTATCGGGATGGATTGTACCCAGTGCTGTGATGGGGTAAGCAGAGTGTGAGGAAGCCAGAGGAGGCTCCGGTTGCAGGATGGGGAGAGGGAAGCTAGAGTGGCATCCCAGAGGAAGTGACGTATAAACTAATGACAAGTAGGGACCCCCAAGCAAGGGGGAAGAGGAGCATCTTGGGGTCACATACCACATGCTCCTGCTTCCACTTTTGACTTGTTGCTAGGACACTACTTCCTAGCCCAGGAGGAGTTCCAGGATTTCTGTTGCAAGCCCCCAGCCCCTATTTACCTTCTGTTTCTGGGGCGAGAACCAGATGGGACCCTCACTGGTAAAATACCAGCAGCCCCTTCCCCTGTAGGAAAGGTGGGACCAGCAGTGGTGGATGGGGTCTCAGGGTGGCTGCCAGGCCCCAGGGGGCAGGAGGCCAAGTCATCTTTTCAAGTAGATATTTGCACATGAAGCACTCTTCCCAGGCACTAACCTAGGCGCTGGACATAAAGTATGTCATGGGAATTTTACAATCCTGGGAGGATGAATTTCTTAAAATATGAAAGCCCTTTCACTAAAGATCTTACATCATTTCAAGCTCACATACGTCGAGACTAACATTGACAAAGGTGGCTCGTGTGTTTGTTCACCTGCCAAAGTGACCCTAAAGCTATGATATGAAAAGGTTACAATTTTCTTGGTCTGCCTATGCAGGTTTCGATACATTAACCACACCTGGCTAATTTTAAAATTTTTTGTAGAGACAGGGTCTCACTTTGTTGCCCAGGCTGGTCTCAAACTCCTGGGCTCAAGCAATCCTCCCATCTCGGCCTCCCAAAGTTTTGGGATTACAGGTGTGAGCCACTGGGACTGCCCCGAAATCTTAGTTTATATATACAGAATAGTCTCTATGTATAAGATTTATGTCTTCTGTTAATTGAAGGCCTTAATACAGCCATCCAAGGCTGGTTTAATGACCTCCAACCATCAACAAGGAAGATGTTTGGAGAAACATGAGGGAAAAGGAAAACACACGCAGAGAATCAAGGGGATTTATTGGGTGACTTCCAAGGAGCACGTGTGGGAACCTTGCGTCCACTCAATGCACAGCACCTCACAATATGCTTCTTTCATTTAACATTCTCCCTGGACCTCTCTCTAGGTTGACTCTTGTGATGCTACCTCATTCTTGTTAATCATTTCATACTTTTTCATTACATGGCTGGTGACTCGATTCACTCCTTCTTCCACTGAGAGCATCCAGGTCGTTTCTGATTTGTTGCAGTGATTATTGCAGACAATGTTGCAGTGATTATTGCAGTGATTATTGCAGTGATTATTGCAGTGATTATTGCAGTGATCATTGCAGTGATTATTGCAGTGATTATTACAGTAATCATCCTGAGATATATGTCTTTAAAGACTCGGCTGTGCTAGCCCGTTGTCCTAGTGTGTTCTCATGCTGCTAATAAAGACATACCCGAGACTGGGTAATTTATAAGGGAAATAGGTTTGATTGACTCACAGTTCAGCATGGCTGGGAGGCCTCAGGAAACTTGCAATCATGGCAGAAGGGGAAGCAAACATGTCCTTCTTCACATGGCAGCAGCAAGGAGACATGCCAGACAAAAGGGGGAAAAGCCCCTTATAAAATCATCAGATCTCGTGAGAACTCACTCACTATCACAGGAACAGCATGAGGGCAAATGCCCCCATGATTAAATTACCCCCAACCAGGTCTCTCCCATGACAAACGGGGATTATGGGAACTGCAATTCAAGAGAGATGTGGGTGGGGACACAGCCAAACCATATCACCTGTGTAACATCTTTGTGCAAATTAGCAAAAAATGCCCCTCCCGTAGACACCAGCCTGTAATAAAGTACGCAGCTTGGCAAGTGGAGTGTAGGCCGAAGGCCAGCCCTATATGCCCTATCAATCTGGTGTTCTTCTTGTGCAGTGAACAACCTGCACATCCTTATATGGTAGTCTCATCCTCCACACTCTGTTTCTTTAGGCTCCCTAAACATTAGACTGCCAGGACGAAGGGTTTGTGTGCATTTTTTTTTTTTTTCTGAGGCAGAGTCTCCCTCTGTCGCCCAGGCTGGAGTGCAGTGGTGCGATCCCAGCTTACTGCAACCTCCATCTCCCAGGTTCAAGCAATACTCCTGCCTCAGCCTCCCAAGTAGCTGGTATTACAGGCATGCACCCCCATGCCTGGCTAAGTTTTTTTTTTTTTTTTTTGAGGCGGAGTCTCGCTCTGTCACCCAGGCTGGAGTGCAGTGGCCGGATCTCAGCTCACTGCAAGCTCCGCCTCTCGGGTTTACACCATTCTCCTGCCTCAGCCTCTCGAGTAGCTGGGACTACAGGCGCCCGCCACCTCGCCCGGCTATTTTTTTTGTATTTTTTAGTAGAGACGGGGTTTCACCGTGTTAGCCAGGATGGTCTCGATCTCCTGACCTCGTGATCCGCCCGTCTCGGCCTCCCAAAGTGCTGGGATTACAGGCTTGAGCCACCGCGCCCAGCCCTATAATTTTCATAGAGACAGGGTTTCACCATGTTGGCCAAGCTGGTCTCAAACTCCCGACCTCAGGTGATCCACCTGCCTTGGCCTCCTACAGTGCTGGGATTACAGGCGTGAGCCACTGTGCCCAGCCCTGTGTGCATTTTTAATCATAAAATATTCTGCTACATTTTTGTGTGTATTTATAAAATTATATTTGCTATCTTAGAAGGTGCTTTTTAAGTATATTTCAATCCAACGTATTTGGACTGTCTTTCCTGTTACTACCAATTCGATTTTTGTACAGTGATTTTTCTTAACAGCTTTTGGGGTATAATTGGCATATAATAAACTGTATCTATTTGAGGTGTGCAATTTCATAAATTTTGACATTGTATACACTGTGAAACCATCACCAGAATCAAGACAATTAACATATTCGTTGACTCCAAAGGCCCCTTGGGAACCTCTCCTTCCCTCACTGGCCCTCCCTCTCCATCCTTAGGCAGCCTACTCATCTGCTTTCTGTCACTATCGTTTAACTGTTCATATTTCCTGGATTTCTGTAGAAGTGGAATCAAACAGTGTGTACTTTTTTCCATCTGGCTTCTTTCAGGCAACATAATTATTTTGAGATTCACCCATGCTGTTGCATGTATAAATAGCTCACGGCCAGGCACGAGGGCTCATGCCTGTAATCCCAGCACTTTGGGAGGCCAGCATGGGCAGATCACTGGAGGTCAGGAGTTCAAGACCAGTCTGACCAACATGGTGACATCTTGTCTCTACCAAAAATACCAAAAATTACCTGGGTGTAATCCCAGCTACTAAGGAGGCTGAGGCAGGAGAATCTCTCGAACCCGGGAGGTGGAGGTTGCAGTGAGCCGAGATCACGCCATTGCATTCCAGCCTGGGTGACAGAGTGAGACTCGTCTCAAAAAAAAAAAAAAAAGCTCATAAATTTTTATTGCTGAATAGTATCCGTTGTCTGAATATAGCACAATCTGTTTATCCAGTCACCAGTTGATGAACATTTAGGTTGTTTCCAGTTTAGGGCTATGAAAAATAATATCCTCTTATTCAGATTTGCTATGAATATTCATGCACAAATCTTTGAATGGACACAAGCTTTCATTTCTCTTGGGTAAATCCTGGGATTACAATTGCTGGATCACATAGCTGGGGGATATTCAGCTTTTTAAGAAAATCCCAAACTGGTTTGCAGAGTGGTTGTACTATTTTACATTGCTAGCAACAGTGTATGAGAACTCTGGTTGTTCCACATCCTCACCAACACTTCATACGGTCTTTTTGGCCAGGTGCAGTGGCTCACACCCATAATCCCAGCACTTTGGAAGGCTGAGGTGGGAGGATTGTTTGAGCCCAGGAGTTTAAGACCAGAATGGGCAACATAGTGGGACCTTGTTTCTACAAAAATATTTAAAAATTAGCTGGGGGTAGTGATGCATGCCTGTGGTCCCAGCTACTACTCAAGCCAGGCTAAGTGGGGAGGATGGCTTGAGCCCAGGAGGTTGAGGCTGCAGTGAGCCGTGTTCATACCACTGCCCTCCAGCCTGGGTGATGGAGCGAGATCCTGTCTAAAAACAAACAAAAAGCTATAGTCTTTTTAATTTTCACAACTGTCTGTTGAGCATCTTTCATGTGTTTACCATCTTAGCACTGTATCTGGTGAAGTGTCTCTTCAAATCTTTTGCCCACTTTTAATTGGGATATCTGTTTTCTTACCATTGAGATTTGAGAGTTCCTTATATGTTCTAGATGAAAGTCCCTTATCAGATATATGATTTGCAAACATTTTATTGTTTGTATTTTACTTTTGCATTTTATCATTTTTATTATATTTTACTTTGTATTTATTTTATTATCTTTATGTTTGTGTATCTTATTTTTTTTTAGACAGAGTCTTATTCTGTCACCCAGGCTGGAGTACAATGGTGACAAAAAACTTTTTGATAAACTTTTTCATGTTTGTTTGTTTGCATATGAATATCCACTTGCACGTTGCTTTTTTTCCCTGTTCTTCAAGACAAATACTACCTTAAATGCTTTACTTTCTGCAGTGTCTTGTCCACTTGGGTACTTGGTGTTTGTTGAATGACCGAATGTGTCTGTCCTACCTCAGGAATCCCAGAATGCCAGAGCTGGGACTAATCTTAGAAACATCTAGGCTGACCCTTTTCCCCCATTTTAAAGGGGATTCCCTTCAGCTTAGGGCTGAGCAGCACTCTGCCCCAAGTGACTGCACTGGAACTCAATCCCAGGACTCTCAATTCTTGGTCCAGAGCACTTTCTGTAATCCTGTGCTGGCTCCTGTCCCTGAGACTGATTACCAGGAACGGGCCTAGATCTGCAGTGTCTTCTTGCAAAAGTCCTGATCCGATTAATTGTGTAATTCTTAGTAAGGGCTACCATTTACTGCCTGCCTGCTGTGTGCCAAGCACTTTGTATCTGTCATCTCATTTAATGCCTACAAGAATCCTGGTGGGAAGGGGGTATTCTTTATACTCTCCACTCTGCAGATCAGAAAACTGAGTCCTAGAGGCCCAGAGAGGTTAAGCAACTTGTCAGAGGTGGCACAGGCACAATGGAGGAGCTGGGGCTGAAATTCAGGGCTGTCAAACCCCAAATCTTCCCTTTCTCCAAATATTTCTACTCTAGCCCCTGCTCTTATCTGTAGAGACCCTACAGAGGCAGGATGGCATGTTGAGTTACTGCTCAAACTCTGGGGCAAGACAGCCTGGTTTGAACCTCACTTTGGGCAAGTCACCCATCCTTTATGTGCCTCAGTTTTCTCATCTCTAAAATGGGAACAGTGATATTAATTATCCCTCACATATAGGGCTGTTATGAGTGTGGTTTTTTTGTTTGTTTGTTTGTTTGTTTGAGACGGAGTCTCGCTCTGTCACCCAGGCTGGAATGCAGTGGCATGACCTTGGCTCACTGCAACCTCTACCTCCTGGATTCAAGCAATTCTCATGCCTCAGCCTCCAGAGTAGCTGAGATTACAGACCTGTGCCACCATGCCCAGCTAATTTTTATTTATTTTTTGGATTTTTGGTAGAGGTGGGGTTTTACTCTGTTGGTCAGGCTGGTCTCGAATGCCTGACCTCAAATGAACTGCCTGCCTCAGCCTTCCACAGTGTTGGTATTATAGGTGTGAGCCACCGCGCCCAGCCTGTTATGAGATTTTAAAAGCCAACATGGGGATATTCCCTCAAAACAGTGGCAGAACACAGTAGCCCTCCGTGGGTATTAGCGGTTGCTTCTTGGGAATGGGGACACTGGGACACTCTGGAGGCTGCCCCTGTGCACCTGCCTGCAGAAGGGCAGAGAAGCCCAACACTGGGCTTAGGTGGGCCTGGGGAAGTGCAACCAAGCCACGAGGCCAGGAGGCTGTCCACCTGCCTACAGGCTCCACAGAGAAGGATAAAGCCCTCGCCTGACCCTTTGTCCTCCCCAGGGACCTTTCCTTGTGACTTTTTTTTTTTTTGAGAGAGAGTGTCACTGTGTTACCCAAGCTGTAATGCAGTGGCACAATCTCAGCTTACTACAACCTCCACTTCCTGGGTTTAAGTGATTCTCCTGCCTCAGCCTCCCAAGTAGGTGGGATTATAGGCTTGCACCACCACACTCGGCTAATTTTTGTAATTTTAGTTAGAGATCGGGTTTTGCCATGTTGGCCAGGCTGGACTCAAACTCCTGACCTCAAGCGATCCACCAATGTCGGCCTCCCAAAGTGTTGGGATTACAGGCGTGAATCACCACACCTGGCCTCTCGTGACCTTTGGAAGGTGAGAAAAAAATGACATATTTAGACACACTCACTAAGCCTGAGCCTGAGTCCAGGCAGGTTTTCTGTATTAAATATTGATGAACCAATGTGGTAGGCCTGGTGGGCTGCTCTCATGCAGGCCAAATCCCCCAAGACTTGGGAGAGTCATGTGAATTTCACGTATGGCCTCAGGTGTTTGAAAATGCACTCACAGAACATTTAGGCAGGAGGACCAGATTCCCACTTGCCTGTGTTTCCTGAGAATGATGATGAAGGATCCCACATTGATACTTGCACACAGCTTGATTCAGGCAATCACAGAACTAGAGCTTCAGGTCTGGAAGGAATCTCAGGGACCATTGCTCCTTTCTCACTCCCTTCCCTCTCCTCCTTTCAGGAGAGGCAGGACAACACTGTGGTTGAACACAGGCTTCAGAGCCCACAGACCCAGGCTGGAATCTGCCTATCCTGTCAGTTGTCCACATAAATCATGCTGTCTCTAACTCACCTCTGGGCCTTTGCACATGCTGACCTGCCTGCCCGAGCCCTCTCCCCCAACTCCTTGTCAAGTAACACCTTCTCTATTCTTGGAGCTCAGCTTAGACTTCACTTTCTCTAGGGAGCCTTCTCTGTCCACTGCCCACCGTTTCCTCCTGAGCTAAAGACTTGCAAAACATTTTCTTCTGTTGAGCACACCACTCACCATGCTGCCTTGGAATTGTTTCTTGTCTCTCTTCCTCAGTAGCCTGTGAGCTACTCAAGTGCAGAGATCCCATGTAATTTTGAATAATCCATTTAACTTCTTTAAGCCTCAGTTTACTGACCTCTAAAGTGGGGATAAAATAGCATTTCCCTCACCAGGTCATTTTGTAGATTAGATGAGATCATCCTGAAAAATTCATACACAAGCTTTGATTTAGTCCTTGGCACACACTAGGTGTTCAAGAAATGGTTTAAAAGGATGATGATGATAATAATGACAATTGTATTTTTCAACACTTGCTGCTATAACAAATAAGCTACAAAAGTCTCAGAGGCTTAAAACAATAGAAGTCATTCCGCTTCTGGGTATATGCCTCAAAAAATTAAAAGCAGGCACACATAATTGTATACTAATGTTCATAGCAGCATTATTCACAATAGCCAAAATGTGGAAACAACGCAAATATCCATTGACAGACAGATGGATAAATGAAATGTGGTCTATTCAGACAATGCAATATTGTTCAGCCTTAAAAGGGAAGGAAATTGGCCAGGCATGGTGGCTCATGCTTGTAATCCCAGCACTTTGGGAGGCCGAGGCTAGTGAATCAACTGAGGTCAGAAGTTCAAGACCAGCCTGGTCAACATGGTAAAACCCCCATCTCTACTAAAAATAGAAAAAGTGGCCTGTAGTTGCCGAGATCACGCCACTGCACTCCAGCTTGGATGACAGAGCGAGACTCTGTCTCAAAAAAAAAAAAAAAAAAAAAAAAAAAAAAGGAGGGTGCAGCGGGCAGATCACCTGAGTTCAGGAGTTTGAGATCAGCCTGGCCAACATGGTGAAACCTGGTCTCTACTAAAAACACACAAAAAATTATTTGGCCATGGTCGTGGGCCCCTGTAATCCCAGCTACTCAAGAGGCTGAGGCAGGAGGATTGCTTGAACCCAGGAGGTGGAGGTTGCAGTGAGTGAAATCATGCCACTGCACTCCAGCCTGGGTGACAAAAACAAAACTCCGTCTCAAAAAAAAAAAAAAAAAAAAATGGAAGAGGAAGGCGACTACAACATGGATGCTACAACATGGATGAATCTTGAAGACTCTATGCTAAGAGAATTAAGCCTATTTTAAAAAGACAAATATTATATAATTCCATTTACATGAAGTACTTAGAGGAGTCAAATTCATAGATACAGAAAGTAGAATATGGTGATGTCAGGGACTGGGTTGGGAGGAGATGGGGAGTGGTTATTTAATGGGTACAGAGTTTCAGCTTTACAAAGGAAAGAGTTTTGTGAACAGATGGTGGTGATGGTTGAACAACAGTGTGAATACCATGAGCTGTACCCTTAAAAATGGTTAAAACGATCAACTGTATGTTATGTATTATCACACCAAAAAGGAATGTTAAAAAAGAGTTCATTCTTCACGGTAGTTATATCTAAATGAGGGTGCTCTGTTTGGGGACTCTCTTCCATGCAGTAACTTTAGGGACCCAGGTTTTTTGGCATCTTATGCCTCTGCCAGCCATCTTCAACGTGTGGCTCCCATTGCCAGCCTAGAGTAGGTGCTGCAAACTATCCCCCTGGGCCAAATTCAGCCAGCAGCCTGTTTTGTATAGCCCTAGACCTAGGAATGGTTTTACATTGTTAAAGGGTTGTGACTAAGGCAGAGAAAGAGAGGAGAGGAAGGATGGAGCTAGGAGAAAGGAAAGGGAAGAGGAAAGAGAAAGAGAAGAAGATATGATGGAAACTATATGTGGTCTGCAAAGCTGAAAATATTTAGTATCGGACCCTTTACAGAAAACATTTGCTGGCTCCTGCCTTAGAAACATTTCTATTCTAGGTAGCTGAGTGGTCCACATCACCTACATCCATATTCCATTGCCTGGAACTATCATGTGGCCATGCCTGACTGCAAGGAAGTCTGGGAAATGTAGTCCAGCTGTGTGCCCAGGAAGAAGAGAAAGTGAGCTTGGTGACCATCTGACAGTCATGATGGTGATGAACATCATGGTTGTCTCTCGCTGTTTCATCCAGTGGAGGAGTCTTCCTCAGCCCAGATTAGTCCAAACCACTCATAGTGATTCCCTCTCTAGTGACTGGTTAAGGAATCCAGACTGAAGCTGGCAGAGAATGACGTTCTTTGGGCAACAGTTATGGGCTCGGTGGTGGGCAGGGGACCCTATCCCAGTCAGACTGAAAAGAACTTTTGTTTGACGGTTGAGGAAGAGGCACTCTGCCTTCCTCCAGCTGTGAAGAAGAAAGCATGTGGCCAGAGGAAACACTAAAATCAGAAGGTGGCCATCCTTCAAAGGTTGCAGAAGGAACCAGCCTTAGGCGGGACCAGCACTGTGCCCTGCAGAGCAGAAAGACAGGAAGAAGCTGGGACCCTGCAGACTCTGTGGGGCTGCTACAGGACCAGCCCTGAGGCCTGCCCAGCCTCTGGACTTCCAGTGATGAGGCCCATAAGATCCCTCCTTGTCGAGGCCACTTTGAGTCACAGTTTCTATTACTCCCAGCCAGAGCACCCTCGCTGATCTGATGCCTTCTAGAACAACCTTGTCAATGGCCAGAAACCTCTCAGAGCCCAGCCTCTCTCCCTGGTTAATAGGTAGAACCGCTGTCAAGGTTTTTCATGTATGACTCCCAAATTCGCCTCTCCACATCTCCCACCCATTATCCCACAGTGTCAGAACTGAAGGAGCCAGGAGCCTCCATTTTGAAAAGGACTTTTCATTTCAGCATCTACAAAGCTTCACTTTTGAGATTTCCCTTACAATCTGTGTTTTTATTTACCAAACTTTTTTTTTTTTGAGACCAGGTTTCACTCTGTCACTCAGGCTGGAGTGCAGTGGTGTGATCTCAGCTTACTGTAACCTCTGTCTCTTGGGCTCAAGCAATCCTCCCACCTCAGCCTCCCAAGTAGCTGGGACTACAGGTGCACACCACCACACCCGGCTAATTTTTGTAGTTTTTGTAGACATGGGGTCTCTCCATGTTCTCCAGGCTGCTCTCGAACTCCTGGGCTCAAGCAATCTGCTCACCTTGGCCTCCCAAAGTGCTGGGATTACAGCTGTAAGCCACTGCACCCAGCTACTGAACATTTCTAAGTTGGATTTTAAACAATTCAATTTTAAAAAATTATTATTCTTAGCAATAGTGTCCATGCACTCGGGTGAATCATTATTAATTTTTCCTGAGGTACCTTAAAATAAATGTATACATATGCAATTATTAGCAGAAAACATGAGTCTGAACACGAACTGAAATCATCTCCTGGCTCACACTTCAGGAAACTCAGCATTCACTGATCTGGGTGGGTTTGTTTGATGTTTCCCACAGGACTGGAACCCCTTGAGAGCAGGGGACACATCTTCTAAAACTCATTTATGCTTCAGAACAATTCTTTGAAAAAGGGATTCTTATCCTCTTTTGCAGATGCAGAAACTGAGGCCTTGGAGAGGTGAAGGGACTTGTCTGAGGCCGTGCAGGGAGTAGATGGCAGATCCAGGGCTGAATTCTCATTTTGAAAGTAAATCGTTCTTAGAGAAGGCCTTCAGGGACCATCTAGCACAAGGCTCTTTCCTTCCCTTCCTCAGGACACTGACCCAGAGAGAACTGACTTGCCCAAGGTGCCGTAGAACCAAGCCTAGAACTTCTAGTCCAAGATTATGTCTATTGTGCCACATTGCCCATTGCAGTCCCTCTGGCTTGTTCAGAACACAGCTATGAAGACTTCACCTGATTTGTCATCTGCAGATTTTGAGGCACTAACTAGTGCCATAGCTCAAGGTCTTGTGTGAGTGCCTGTCAGATCTTTGTGGCTTGCTAAAGACAGCTGGACACTGGGCTGGTACTACAGCCAGCGCCTATAATAGGAACCCTGTCATCTTTGGAGAAGCACAAGATAATCTTTCTGCTGTGGGCATATGATGTAGATTGGGGTAGTGGTGTGTTGTTCAGGAAAAAAACAACTCTGATCTGTTGCATTTGCTGATTTATATGCTGTAGAGACTCCCACCACATCTAGTTTTAAGCTATTACTCTAACTTTACTACATGCAGAGTTAGGAAGAGATGAACACAATGGCTCTGGAGAGCTGGTTCAAGCTGGCTTAAGCACACTCCTAGATCAGACCAACCAGAGTCTGTCTTACTAATGAGCATGACTGTTAACTGCATCATTCCACGGGTGTCCACTGGACATGCTGTGGGCCGCTGTGGTTGTGGGTAGGCACAGGGGCAGGGTGGCCTCTTCCTCAGCCTCTGCAAGTCTCCTGACCCCCAGCCTAAGAGACCTTAAGTAAGATAGTGATGTCCATTGTTTATTAGCCACTCTCAGCTCCCCCTTTATTAACTGTCAGAATTCATTTAACAAATAATACTCTTTATTTTCAAATAGTTTCAGACTCATAATAAGTTGCATACATAGATTAAAGAGTTCTTGCATACCCTTCACCCAGCTTCCCACAATGATAACATCTTACACAACCAAAGTACACTGTCAAAACCAGGAAACTGACATAGGTACAATACTGTTAACTCAAAAACAGACCTTCTTTGGATTTTACAAGTTTCTACATTACATGCACTCTATGTGTGTGTGCTCGTGTTTCTCTGAAATTTTATCACATGTACAGGCTTGTATAACCCTCACCACAATCAGGATATAGAACTGTTCTATCGCCCCAAATAAACTTTCAGAACTTTTTTCTAACAAAAATGCCCAAGTATTAGAATGAAAACAGCATAGATTTTGGAGTCAGTCCTATTATTTTCAAATCCTAGTTTTTTCCACTGTGTGACCTTGGGTACATAGTTTAACCTCTCTGAGCCTTACTTTCCTCATTTCCAAAATGTAGGATTGACGTAAGGACTGAATTAGAAAATAACGTCTGTAGAGTGCCAGGGATATAGTAGATGCTCAACAAGTGTTAGTTCCTTCCCAGGCTCAAAGGAAAAGTCTGGGCCCTTATTCATGCTGAAGATTCAGGGGCATTAATGAATTCTGTCTTCAAGACCCTGGGTTCCATATACTAATATAATATTTGGAGTTTCATCTCTTAGTAAGCAAACTCCAAGACCTGACATGTGGTCAGGTGTCATTTTGCTGAAACTAATGTTTGAATTCCACAAGGGAGGCTAGAGTTTGGAAGATAGTGGTTTATTTGGCTAAAAAGCCTAACAAAGCCCCCAGGATCTGCATATCAGCAATGGCTTTGCCATTACCTCACTAATTGTGCTAGTTAAGTAAAGGAAAAGAGAGTGAAGAAGTCTGGAACTGCTGGTTCCTAACGTTTAGATGCATTCAAGTAGGCAGTGCCAAACACAGGAGGAGGCTAATAATGATAGCCACATGCTGGGCACTGTTCAGGGCTTTATGTGTGTGTGAATTAATCAAATCTTCACAATTACCCTATGAAGTAGGTACTGTTATCATATCCATGTTATAGATGAGGAAAACCAAGTCAGCGAGAGATTAAATGATCTGCTCGGGGTTACTGCGTTAGTAAGAGGCACAGCTGGAATTTGAACTCAGGCGCTCTGGTTCTAGAGTCCACACCCAGACTGACCATCCCACACTATTCATGAGAAACAACAACAAAAGCATTAGAGAAAGTCTGCCAGCTAGGGCTGCTCTAGTACACGAAAACAAGAGTTTTGATGCTCCCAACACCCGTTTATTTAGCACCTATTACGTGTATATATTGTGCTAGGTCCTGGGAATAGAATGCAGAGGAAAAGTATGCATTTGGCTCCTGCCTTCCTGGAGCCCACAATGCAGTGGTGGTGCCAGACATCAATTAAGGAATCATAAAAGTCAATATAAAATCACAAAACTACTTCAGTAGTGTGCTGAAGCAGTTTCCAGTGCTCTAAGAGCCTGTGAAGGAGGGGTTTGGTCTAGTCAGGATGGTCAGGGAAGTCATCCTTGAAGAAGAGGTAAGTGTGCAGAGATCTGAAGGAGAAGCAAGAATTGTTCAGGCAAAGAGGGAATGAGGGCGGCACCTCTGAGAAAGCATTCCAGGAAGAGGGAGCAGGAAGTGCAAAGATCCCATGATGGGAGGAAGCAAGGGTCACTCAAGGAAGTAAAAAGAGCTGTGGCTTGAGGGGAGAGACAGGAGAGCAAGCTGTGAGAGGGCCTGGAGGGCCACGTGGGCCACAGGAAGGCTTCAAGAGCAATGGAAATCCTTCCAGGAAGTTCCAGTGTGCGCTCAGGGGTGTATGTAGGAGACCCAATACAGGAAGCTCCAAAACCACTGAATTCTGACAACAATCCTGTGAGTGTCATTCTCTTCCCTCTCTAAATGACAGGACTGATGACCCAGGGTCCTCAGAAAGTCTCCGCGTACAGCCCTCTATCCTGACAGCATTTCCTCACCTCTTCTTGTCACAGCCCCTTTGGAAATCTGAAGAAAGCTAGTTCACTACCAGGAAACTGTACCCACACATTTTGAAAATCTTGCAAACACTTTCATGGGACTCATGAAACTCTTAAAACCCTCCAGACACCTAAAACCCTCCAGAACCCCTGACGAACTGATTTTAAAAGAGAATCCAAATTTCAGGAGGCCGAGGCGGTAAATGATGAATTCAAAGAGGTGAACTGTCAAATAGGGGAATTTTAGGCAATAACCTAGATCAGGTCAGAGGGTGAGAAATGGGGACAGTTTTCTGTTGTGATATGAGTTCCCAAGTGTCTAGGCCCAAATGGATGAGCTATGCCATCCATTCATCCACCCCTCAAAATATTCATGGGGCACCCCCCAACCCCCGCCCCATACCAGGTCTTGTACTCAATTCCGGGAGCACAGAGATGAATCAGACACAGATCCGGCCCTTGAGGACCCCAGTGGAAGCAGACTCAGCCACAGATAATTATTTTCAGGTTAGTACTAAAAGAAAGGCAACTGCAAAACACAGCAAGGCCCAACAATTCTTTCCTTGCTGGGGCTTTAAAATATACCTCTTACAGATGAGAATATGGTAACAAACAACTGGAAGGAGAGTGCCAACCAGTGATCAAACTTTGTCTTAAAAGTTGCGGAGGGATTATCTTCACACTAGAAGCCCCCCCTGCTCGTAATATACCTGGGGGAGAGCTGGGGAAGGAAGGAGTTGAGAATTAAGAGTTAAAGGACTGGAAACCTTTGCATGTCCCTAGGCTGCTGACTGCCCCCTAATGACAAGCTACAGAAGGCAGGGGCCAGTCTTTCTCTTCCTCAACCATTGAAAGGGCCCATTTCATCTGGTGAAAGGTCAGCCCCGGACCAAGGCTTGCAGGAAGGCCAGGGCAGCATCACAGACCAGGCAGACATCAGGGCGAGATGGAGCGCTGACCTCAGGGATCCAGGTGAGCCTTCCCTGCCTCACTTAAGGCCACCGGAGAGGAGGTGTGGAGTTGAGTAAAGGCCCGTGTGGGTCCGTCTGCTCCATCCTCTCTTCTCACCATTCAACGTGAATTGCAGATTACCGAAGAACTGGAAGAGGCTAAGGTTCTAGTCCTGTCGTTGTGGATCCTGGAGTTTGTGATGTGTCATCTGAGGGCGTGTGATAGTTCATTTGACAACTGATAATAACCATTTGTCTATATGCCGGGCACTGAGGTACTTTCTTCTCACTTAAACCTCTTAAGTTCACAGAGCTAGAAAATAGAAGAGGAATTTGAAACCAGTGGGCCAACTCCAAGGCCTGTGCTTCCAACCACTATACTCCTCTGTCTCCCACTGAGAGAGAGCTTGTGAGAACTGTGAGTTCCTCGCAGCACTCAGTGATGGCCAGAGTGGCACTGTTCTAAAAAGCCATCTGCTCTCGTCCTTCCTGCCCCAGAGCTCCAGCGGTCTTCCCAGAGCACTACATCTTCACCTCTTTTGAGGCATGGATATTTTCTACTTTGTATTACATTTCTGCAACTGCTTTTCTCTTTCTGCAAGGACGCAGATGCTCTTTGTGGACACCGGCACATCTGCATCATCTTGATGCCCCTCTTGGTGCTTGGGTCACGGTAGCCATCAATCGAGTCTTATCTAGACTTCCAAGTTATGCGCGGGTAATTTCCACCATCTTGGTCTTGGATAGGCAACGCTGCTAAGCACACAAATTCTGTCCCAGGGCCACAGAGGATACCACTCTGGCCAGTGCCTCATAAACGTGCGTGTGAAGGACAGACTCGAGTCCAACTGCAGATCAATGGCCGTGAGGAGCTGGCACATAGGGAAGAAAGCCAGGTCAAGCTGTGAACTGCAGAGGAGTCTTGGACGTTACGGGAAACGGCTCCTTCCCAGCTATAGCTGGAGCCAACCCTGTCCCCTGGGTGACCTCACAGCCCGGCCTCAGCTAATTGGCTCATGGTGATACAGAGAGGCGTGCTGGTGCAGAGGCTCTGTCCAATAGGAGAGCTCAATGTTGGACGGTGGCAAGCAGACCCAATCAGGGCATTCCATTAGGAGCTCAGCGGCTTGGTGCAGACTGGACTGGAAATTTACACTCAGCCGTTAACAGTGAAAGTGGTTTTTGTGGGCCACCATCTTTGCCTGTGGAGGTACAGGCACTCGCACCCACAGTCAGCTGCATGAGGCTGTTACAGGGTTGCTGCAGGGCTGGTGGCACCCCCTAGACTCTCTCTCTCTTTGTCTCTCTCTTTTTTAAGTCCAGCTGAATATCATAGGTGCGCTCTTTGGGGGCCTTGTCCTGGAGTATTGCTATTCCTGTTCCGTGATGTGGTCTCTGTCTCCTCCAGGAAGCTTGTTGTCACTGCATTCTGTTCCTATAAAAAACAGAGACCTGGGAAATTGAATAAATTGCACAGTCACGCAGCTATCATGGAGCAGTTAGTATATCATGGAGCAGTTAGTATTCCGTACCCGGTCTGTCTTACGCAAGTCCGCTCTTAACCACGTAAGACAAAGTAGCAGAGCTAAGGAGCAATGTTTGCTCATTCTGCCTCCCAGCAGAATTTCACAAAGCCCTTGACTCTGTGACAGCGCAGTCCTCCTGCTCTTAAGATGATGAGCTGGATAGAGCACAGGTTCCCACATCTCTTGCCCAAATTACAGCATTTTTAGAAAAAAATAAGTTCAATGACCCTGGCTGGCCCTTGCTTCTTCCTCTGCATAAGATACTGACAGGAGTAATGATTGTACCTCAGTAATCTATAAACACATGTACCCTCGCACCCAAACTTTCATGAGATTTTGCTCTAATGTAACTTCTGAGTAGGTTTGATGTAACTTCTGAGCACATGCAGAACCACCCCTATCTTCATATAAGCTGGACTTAAATACTGCTTTGAAACAGTCTAACATAAACTCTCTGAAAGACTACCAGGTTGCAATCCTCTTAATAAAACTAATTCTTAGGCAGGGGACGGTGGCTCACAACTGTAATCCCAGCACTTTGGGAGGCCAAGGTGGGCAGATCACCTGAGGTCAGGACTTCGAGACCAGCCTGGGCAACATGGTGAAACCCCATCTCTACTAAAAATACAAAAATTAGCCGGGCGTAGTGACACACACCTGTAATCCCAGCTACTCAGGAGGCTGAGGCAGGAGAATTGCTTGAACCTGGAAGGCGGAGGTTGCAGTTAGCGAGCTCGTACCATGTCACTCCAGCCTGTGCGACAGAGCAAGACTCCGTCTCAAAAAATAAAAAATAGAAAAAGTAAAACTATTTAAAAGCCTGATTTTTCTTTAGTTGGCAACCACAAGGCTGTAGTGTTCCCCCTAGGTGGTCTTGGAACCCACCCCGTCTTGCACAACCCAACGAAGTCTTTGTCAGCCAACGTCCCTAAGTACATCCTTCTCATCTCCATTTCACAGGCTCAGAGAGGTGAAGTGACTTGCTCAAAACTGCACAGGCACTGAGTATCAGAACCCAGTTTTGCATCCAGGTCTGTATGACTCCAAGGTCTTCATAATTACAGTTCAAAGTAAAACTGAGCTTCTGGTTAGGGTCTTGTGTGGCTGGATACTTCCTCAGTGTTTGCCTTGGCTCACCACAAACCTAGAAGCATAGGGAGGGCATGACATCTATATGCTGGGGTTTGGCATAGGGCTGAGCACACAGTAGGTCATGAATACATGCAGGCTCCGTGAAAGTATTCTCTCTTGTCTCCTTGCTTCATTACCCAGTGTCATGATTAGGTCACCCAGGAGACACAATTACCTTAGTATAAATCCATCAGTTCCTCAAAACTAGTGATTGAGAGTAAAACAATGAATGACTGGTAAGCCTCTTGCTTCTTGGCAGATCCGTGGTGAATTTCTCATCAGACTTTCAAGGCTGGCAGGTCGACATAGCACATGGGAAAGAGCACAGGCTCAGAAGTCAGAAAGGATTGCAGACCTTGCCTCTAATTTACTATCTGTAGGACTGTCTGGTTTCAGTTTCTACCACCGTATGTAATAATGATCAACCTGAGAAGTACACAGCACATTCTTTTCCAAATGTCCATATATATATATGGCAGCTAGGAAAATTGGTCCAAAAAGAGGACTCATTCCTGGGTCTCCTAATTCTGGGTCTGATCCTTTTCTCCAGATTAATGTCTCAATCTTAGTAAGCCATACTTGGGTTCAAATCCTGGCTCTACAACTTTTTCGTTGCCTGATCTTGGTTGGGCAAGGATTGCATGGAATAACTAAATATAAATATTAAGTACAGTCATGATTATAGTATAGATTGTAGTTTTCTGACCCTGCTACTGAATGTATATCCTTGAAGGCAAGCTTTTTTCTTATTCATCTTAGTTACTCATCTAACTAAGTAGCTCTGGCCACACACACAGATACATTTACTGAGCACCTACTACATGCTGAAGCACTTACTACATACCCACTATGCTGAAGCCTCCATGTGCATCATCTCTTCCACTCCTCACAGAAATTCTCTGAATGGATCATATTACCCCATCTTGCAGATGTGGCAACTGAGGAACAGAAAGTTGAAGTAATTTCATTAACACAGTGCCAAGTTCCAACACAGGTCTGTGTGATTCTGGAGCCCACGTGGTTGATCGCTGTGCCACCCAGCTTTGCTGAGAAGTTGTTCAGTAACCATGATATATGGGTGATGAATTGCAGAGTTGAGTCAATCAACAGCCAGTTCAGGCAGCCAGACCTACAAAGCATGTGGTTTTGTCATCTGTGTGTTCTTACCTCCAGTGACATCTGAAAGAGGTCTCTCTCTAGTCAGGCTCTCTTTCCCCAGAGCCCTGGAGTTAGGCAGCTCTCTTGGGGCAAAAGCCTGCCTCCTGAAGCCTGGCCTGGCCTCCCAGTGAAGGCAGAGGGCTTAGCGCTGTGCTAAATGCATATTAGGCACTCAAGACACCTTGTCAGCTGATGGAAAGGTCAGTTGGTTGATGCAGAGAGCCCATGGGACACAGCCCTAGTTGTGAAACTGCTCTTAGTTTCAGAGCAAGGAGAATTTCTTCCTGCCCACCTTAGGAGGGAGGGCTGCCTCAGGGCCAAACACCCTCATGGGAATTGAGAAGCTTATAGGGACAGATGCAGATGTGGTAGGTGGTCCTGAGATTTTCCAGTCCCTTCCCCTCTCCCTGTCCTGTGAATGTCTCCACAGTCATCCTAATAATCATACGGTGCACTGGAGTTCACAACATGCTTTCACATGTGTAACCCCATTTTTGAGCCTTACAGCAATGCTTTGTAGGTAGGTGTGGATGGGAAGCAGCATGGCCTGGTGGCAGAGCCCAAGCTGGGAAGTCATCAGACCTGGTCCAGGTCTCAGCTCTACCACTTCGTAGCCCTGTGACTTTGGGAAATTGTCTAAACCTCTCTGAATCTGGACTTTCTTTCTCTGTAAAACGGGGATAAGAATAGTCCCTCTGTCACAGGGCATTGCGAGAAGTAGGTGCTATTTGCAAAGTTTCCAAGAACTCAAAAAATGAATATTTTAAAATTAGATATGCCTTACATAGTTATTAGATAGTGTGTTGCCCCTTGGATACATGACTTGTCCAAGGTCACTCAGCTCGTAAGCAGCAGAGCTGGGACTCACACTCGGTTTTCCTGGTCCTGAGGGATGGTAGCAGTCGGTGCTTATTGTATTCCAGCTGACCTGAATAGGATGGGAGAAGTGTGCTCGCCTGTGTTCATATCATGCTTCTTAGGGATAGGAGTAGACATCAAGTTGGGGAGGGGTCTAGCACTCAGAGGTAGCAGCATGGAAGCAGGGCGGGATGGAAGGTAACCGAGAGCCCAGCCCCTCTGCTGTGCCTGGCGTCCTTTCCAGCTCCCTGCCTGAGGTCTCCTCCCTGCCTGTCCTCTGCCTGTGGTCTCCTCCCTGCCTGTCATCTGCCTGTTGCTGTAACTTTCCAGTGTCTTGGTGGATTTCCCAAGATGAATGCACCACACCTCAAATGAGCTGTTGGCCCAAATGATAGGATGCTCTTGGTTCATCCAATGAATGAATATTTATGAAGTCTCCACAAGGTCTACAACCCTGTAATCAGGGCTGGAGGGCGGAGATGCTGGACAACAAAAGATCTGAGCCCGCAAGGGTTTTCCAATACAGCAGTGGACCCAAAAAACAGTACTGGGTGGATGTATTTCTGTGCCCTCCACCTACTTCCTAATTTATACCCACTCAGCATCAGTCCCTCCTTTTAACTCTGCACGTAGCAGGTGGAGCATGGCTTAGGTCCCCGAGGGCTGCTTGGCTGGGTGGGTTTAGAGACAGCCAAGAGCAGACAGCTATTTAACATTCCCTGGGAGAGGGAGGAATGAATCATAGTTGTCTTGGGCGGTGAATGTCAACTGGCCCTGTCACTAATCCATACTGGGCCCAGGAGTGGTAGATTCTCGGAGAAGAGAACCAGAGCAGGGTGTACTCTACATCCCTGGCTCTCAGGCCTTGCCTAGAACGCAGCTGGCTTTCTGGAAAGGCAAGATGACAGGGGGAAGCTTGGATGCTTTGGGCCTCATATTGCAGCCTTTTCTTGAGCCTGAGGTCTTCTTTGTGCCAGCCTATCACCTCCATAGCATGTGACAAATTTAAGAATGTGCTACTTCCTAGGCCTCTGGGACCCATTTTCTTGTCCTTTTTCCTTAAAAAGAAATGAGTCTAAACCATTTGGAAAAAGGGAAATGTAGAAAGAAGTTTTAAAACCATATTTAGACCCACCACTCAAAGCCAACCACAAGTTTTGGCGTCTTTTATTTGAATCATTTAAAAAACACTTTGACGTTATGCTAAGTGAAGTAAGCCAGTTACAAAAAGGCAAATACTGCACGACTCCACTTCTGTGAGGAATCTAAAGTCATTCAAACTCATAGAAACAGAAAGTAGGGTCCTGGTTGCCTGGGACTCAAGAGAGGGGAATGAGGAGTTGTTTGGTGGGTATAGAGTTTTGGTTATGCAAGATTAAAAAGTTCTAGAGCTGGCTGGGCACGGTGGCTCACACCTGTAATCCCAGCACTTTGGGAGGCCGAGGCGGGCGAATCATGAGGTCAGGAGTTCAAGACCAACCTGGTCAACATGGTGAAACCCCGTCTCTACTAAAAATACAAAAAATTAGCCAGGTGTGGTGGCGGGTGCCTGTAATCCCAGCTACTCAGGAGACTGAGGCAGGAGACTTGCTTGAACCCGGGAGGCAGAGGTTGCAGTGAGCCAAGATTATGCCACTGCACTGCAGCCCCGGTGACAGAGTGAGACTCTGTCTCAAAAAAAAAAAAAAGTTCTAGGGCTCTGTTATATGACAACGTGCATATAGTTAACACTACTGTACACTTAAAAATAGTTGAGGGGGTAAATTTATGTTGTGGAGTTTTTTTTTGTTTTGTTTTTTTACCACAATTACAAAAAACACTTTGCATATGGCTGCTCTACCAGATACGAAGTTTTTTGTCCTGCTGTAGTCACTTAATGTAAAATATTAAAGCAAATCTAGATTTTTGCTGCCATTATTTTGAATGGATACATAATACTTCACTAGGTTGAGATACTATAATGTACCTCACATTCCCCTTTGAGACACTGTGGTTATTATTCCACTGTGTAAGTAAGGATGCAGTGAGAATTTCATATACAAAGGTTTTCCCTATTCACAATAACCGGAGCAAGTCTCCCTGAGGAGGAGGTACAGGATCAAAGGATATCAACATACCAGTGCTTTTAAGACACATTGCCAAATTGTTTTCCAAAGCAGTTCTACTAATTTCTACTCCCACCAGCCATGAATGAGAATTCATCTTTCACCACACCCTTGGCAACCTTGGCTACTATCGTTTTCTCAAATCTGGGCTGATTTGGTAGGCAACCATTTGCATCTCGTTTTAATTTTTATTCCTTCAATAACTAATGAGACGGAACATCTTTCCATGTGTTTGTGAATTGCTTATTCCTGTCTTCTAACCTTTCCTTTCCTTCATCCATTTAGCTTTCGGCGTCTTCAAGGTTTTTCTCGTGGAGTTGTGTAAGTTCTCCCAGGACTGAGTTTCTGCTACATCGCAGCCTGGGATGGCACAGGCAGCATCCCCTTCTCTAGCTCTTTCACCCTCAGAGGGGCCTCTCCGCATCTTCCTAATTTCTATACATTCTTCAAGGACCAGTTAAGGCTCCGCCTTCTCTCAAAAGCCTACCCTGCTAGCCACAATCTCTATTTTTGTTCCCCTCTCCAGTTTATTTAAGCACAATTAGGCATTTTAGAACGTGCTTGTATTTTCAGAATCGTTCAGATTGGGTCTCTGTGTTCTACCACATCCTATCACCCAGGAAGTGTGGGTCTCCCCTGCACTAGTGCAATGCTAGGCACAGATAAGTGAACTTGGCAGCAACCTGCCAGTTCTAAAACTAAAGCCTAGACTTCCTCTGGCCTCTGGCCATCCATAGACTTCCACTTCAGGAAAATCATGGTGCTTTGATGACAGCTCCTCTACTGACTTAATGGGACTAAATTCTTCGCCCTTGCTGGGCCTTTGTTCCCTCAGTTGGCAAATGGGATGATGGCTTTTACCTCGCTTGGTGATGTGAGGATTAAATGAAATAATTTGAAACAAGGGTTTTGAACACTTCTTGGTATAAAATAAACACTAAGAAAAACAACACAGGAACTATTATTGTTTCTTCACCACCATTCATGTCTCTCCCTTCCTTCAGAAAACTTGATTTTTCCAAGATGTCATCTCTACTGGTTTCCTACTGTCACTGCGATGAATTACCCCAAACTTAGTGGCTTAAAACAACAAAGATGTATCCTCTTACATTTCTACGCATTAGAAGTCTGAAATGGGGCTGGGTGTGGTGGCTCATGCCTGTAATCCCAGCACTTTAGGAGGCTGTGGTGGGAGGATCATTTGAGGCCAGGAGTTTGAGACCAGCCTGGACAACATAGTGAGACCCCATCTCCACAAAAAGTAAAAAAATTAACCAAGTGTGGTGGTGTGTGCTCGAAGTCCCAGCTAGTCAGGAGGCTGAGGTAGGAGGATTGCTTAAGCCTGAGAGGTTGAAGCTGCCATGAGCTATGATTGTACCACTGCACTGTAGCCTGAGTGACAGAGCACGACCTTGTCTCGAAGAGGTAAAAGTAAATAAAAATAAAGAAGTCTGAAGTGGGTTTTGCTGGATCAAATCCAGATGTCATCAGGGCTGTGCTCCCTCCAAGGCTCTGGGGAAGAATCTGTTTTCTTCTCTTTATCAATTTCTAGAGGTTGCCTCCACCCCTTGGCTTGTGGCCCCTTCCTCCATCTTCAAAGAACATCACTCTAGCCTCTGCCTTCTGTCCTCACTTCTTTCTCTGTATCTCTGACCTTTCTGACCATAAAACCTGGTGATTACATTGGGCCCACCCAGATAATCTCTCATGTCAAGATCCTTAACTTAATTACATCTGCAAAGTCCCTTTGAGCAAGTAAGGTAACATATTCACAAGCTCTGGGGATTAAGACTGCACGTCTTGGGGGCCATCATCTAGCCTGCCTTCCTATTCATACCTATTGATTTGGCCTCCACAACCCTGTGCACTTGGCTGTTCTGCATCCTCCAGGAAGGGGCGAGAGGGAAAAATGAATGGTCCCTGAGCAAGCCCTGTGGTAGGTGCCCTGATTCACCTGGGGATAGAGATTCTTACATTTCCACAAGGAAATGGAGGCTTAGAGAGGCTCGGTGCTTATCTAAGATCACACAGCACAGCCAGGTTTAGAGCCCTCCCGGGCTGGCTGACTCCAGATCTGTGTTCCTTTCACCACCCGAGGATGGTGTCTCACATTCAGGGTTGTTCTCTATTCATTTAAATTCAGTTCAACACATAGGTCTTGAGCAGGGACCTACCTTGAGGAAGGCACCATACAATAGATAACATAGTTTTCTGTAATTTTATGTAAAATTGTTTTCTGATTTTAGGCAAGTCATGTGACTGTCCACCTTAGTTTCCTCCTGTGTGAAAGGAGGCGGAGGTCATAGAAAAAAAGAAGGCCATGAACAACCACTTCTCAGGGGAGGAAACTCAAACGGCCAGGAAGCATATGAAACGATGCTTCACCTCATTCATAATCAAGGAAATGCAAACTCAAACAATAATGAGAACCTCCATGGTTCTTTTTGCCTCATCAAGTGAAATTTGACCTTTGAGATGATGTAAGCTGTGGGCTCTGTCTCTTGGTCTCCCCTACATTTTCTTTTTTTCTTTCTTTCTGTTTTGTTGTTGTTGTTTGTTTGTTTTTGAGAAAGGGTCTCTCTCTGTCACTGGAGTGTAGTAGCGCAATCATGGCTCACTGTAGCCTCCGCCTCCTGGGCTCAAAAGATCCTCCCACCTCAGCCTCTCGAGTAGCTGGAACTACTGGTGCACACCACCAACCTTAGCTAATTTTTTTGTGTGCGTGTATTTTGTTTTGTAGAGACTGGGTCTCCCTGTGTTGCCCATGCTAGTCTTGAACTCCTGAGCTGAAGCAATCTGCCTGCCTTGGCCTCCCAAAGTGTTGGGATTACAGGCATGAGTCACTGTGCCTGGCCTGGCTATATTTCTAGAAGCAAATAGTGTGCTCCACAAATGCTGTTGGTGGCTTCAAACCCATCATCCCAGAACTCCAAATGTTCAATCTGGTTTGGGAGAAAATGCCTGAGAGTTGATCCCACATGTTGATTTAAACCAAAACGTTCAAAATGTTTGGAGGAAGTAGAGGGATGAAGTGTGTAGTAAGGAAAAAAAGAGTCATCTCTGGCCAGCCCATCCTGTTTCCAAGGGAAACCTTGTTCTCAAGACAGGCACCTAACAGAACTGCCTTTTCAATTTATCTGCTTACTCATGTATTGTTTATTCACTCGTAATCCGTATGAGGACAGGGACTTCATCTGTCTTGTTCATTATATTTACGATATTACCTGGTGCATAGTAGGTCAAGGAATATGTGTCAAGTTGAATGAAGGAATTGCTTCTCTCTGGACCTCAGTTTTCTTGTCTGGAAATTGATTGGGCTGAACTTAGTTCTGATTCATTGGTTGGTTCATTGATTCATTCAAAAATGTTGATTAAGCCCTTCTATGCCAGGCCCTGGCTAGATGTTAGGTACATGGTGTTGAAAAAAACAGACGGCAGTCCCTCTCACCCTAGAGTTTTGATTCGACCATGGAACCAGACATCCACTACTTTCATGCAGTTAACTTTAATGATACAGTGTGATAAGTGCTCCAAAGGAGAAAATACAGAGTTCTGTGGGGGCATTTGTTTAACAGGGGAAACCTCTAAATCGAAAACTCGAAACCCCTTGTTAGAACTGCCAGTCCTCAAGTGAACCTATTTTTTTGAGAAGCAAATGAATGTCCCCATGATGAAGAGCTCCAGACCAGTTGAAGTGGCTCAAATCCCAAGAAGTCAAGGGTTTGCCGGACCCCACCCAGGAGCCCCATCACGTGGGGCTGTGGTCCCTCCAGTTCCGCCATCAACAGGTTGAAACTTACCTTGTTCAGGTACCTTCACCAGTTCTCCATTTCCAAACTCCTCACACTAGAATCGAGGTCTTCTGTAATCTGACTCCCACTTTTCTGGTGAGCCTTATCTGTCCCACACTCTGCACCCCAACAATGCTGGGCTGACCCCAGCATTGCCACTCATTACCACGCGGCCTGGGTCAGGACCTTGGTTTTGTCACCAGTGAGATAATGGGATTGGACTAACATGATATTCAGGTTTTATAAATGGTATATGATCCTGGGATTACTCCCCCAAAGCACTGCACACTTTTTGCCTTCATGCTTTTATCCAAGCTATACTGTCTGCCTAGAAGACCACAGTTGCCACCTGCGATTTCTATGAGATGAGACTGATATTCTAGATTTCTCTCCTTCACAATGGAGCTCAAATACCATCTTCTCCAAAAAATCCCAAGAAATTCTTTCTCTGTGTTTTCAGAACAATATGCTTGACACTTTATTAGGATACTTATGACCTTCTACCATGCATAGCTGTGTACAGACACTATAATCTAGTGTTTGACTGTGGACTCTGCAGTAAAACAAACCAGGGTTCAGATCCCAGCTTTGCCATTTATTAGCTGTGCAAACTTGGCAAGTCATTTAACTTCTGAGCTTCCGTTACCTTATCTGTGAAATGGGAATTATAAAGCCTTCACTGTGTTGTACAAACTAAATGTGAAAATAAACAGGAAGCATTTTACAGTACTTGGCAAACAGCAAGGGCTAAACTAAACCCACGGTCACTCTCTCCTACTACATTCTAAGTCCCTTTGTAACAGGAACCAGAGCTTGTCTGTTTCTGTACCCCGCCAAGAAAGCTTCAAGAAGAAAAGAGAAATGAAATAACCAATGATTGCACATCTACTATAGGCCAGGCATTGTCTTGTATATACATATTCCTTGTAATTCTCACAACTCAGTGAAGTAGGTATTATAATTACTCCCATTTTACAGATGAGGGAATTGAGGCTCAGAGAAGTGAAGTGCCTTACCCAAGGCCATGCAGATGATAATTGGTGGAGCTGAGATCTGAGCAGGGATGTGTGCCTCCAGAGGACAAACTGGCTCTGAGTAATTCAAATGAACTTGTTCAGCACAGCTTAATAGGTCTCCTAGAAACTACTCCCAAAGTTTACGGCATTGTCAGTTTACTTCTGTTTCCCATATGAGAGTGCAGGTTCCTTGAGAGCAGGGTCTGTGTCTTACTCCTCTGTATTTCCCATAGCCCCAAATATCTACAAGTGTGCCTTAGACATAGGCATTTGCTGCATGGATAAACAGATGGGTGGGTGGATGGATAGATGGAAGGATGGATGGACGGATGGATGGATGGATGGATGGGCAGAGGAACCAATGACTGCATGAATACAAGAGTCCCCGGAGGAAGCGCTTGCCTACCGAGCATTCTGCTCGAATAGCTCTCTGCTCCCTTCCCCAGCAATAGCCCAAGGGCCCAGCTGAGAGTGGAAAAGACTGTAGGAGAAGAGTAAGGAATAAAACACACTCCATGTGACCACTAAGCCTCTCTCAAGGTGTCATTATGGTGGACGCCACAGTGGTCAGATTCCAGCTGCAGGAGTCATGCTGGCTTCTGGCCTCTGGAATGCCACCACGGTGGGGCAGACTTCTTGGTGACCATTAAGTGTGGAGCCAGGGCCTGATTCATGCTGCAATCTTTCCTCCCCCTTTCTCTCCACCAGCACCCACAGCCCCACCCTGATTCTTGACCACAAGGAGATAGACCAGTGGTCAGATTTTGCCACAGAGCCACCAAATCCCAGAGAGGCTTTTGGCCCAGAAAGTAGGTCAAAAGCCACTGCCTCTTTATGGAAATAGTAGCAAAGGCCCAAGATACTTAATCACCAGGCTTCCCTGATGGTATCACTGTCTCCCCACATACCCGGGAGGGAGGGAGGGAGGGAGCTGTGGGCGATGTGAGTATCCCCAGCCCACACTCACCTGGGCGGGATGAAGGAGATGATGTGTTCAAAGGGCACACATCACCTGTAGCACAGGGCCTGGCCTGTAGTAAGTGCTCAGTAAATGGGAGCTGCAATTATTAGTGTTACCAATTATCATTAAAGGTAATTAACTGCTACTGAAGTGGTGCTTCACTCTGGCTACATCTAGAAAGGATTTTAAGCCCATGGTTTGGAACCCAAGTCCATGTCACACCCCAAAGTAATGAAAATAAAAGGCAAAAAGGCAAGATTATGTTTACTTAGTGCCAGGCAATCCATAAAGTAGAATCCAGGGCAGCTGTTAAGTCACTGGGTGGTACCATATTTTTTGCCAGTATTTGGACTGCAGTGCCTAGGTGCCCAGCTGTGAAGTCAGAGGGACTGTCAACTTAGTGCCAGTCACTTATGCTTCCAGAGCCTCAGTTTCCCACTCTGTAAAACTAATATACAAAGTCCTACCTGTGGACTTATTGAATGATTAAATGAGCACAGATACCCCCAAGCTTGGCCACAAATGAGATCCCTGGAATAATGATACGAATACAGATCCCTGCGTTTTCAGGACCACAGCAGGTGGGTCTAATATCTTAGACCACAGACCTACTTTGGGGAACTGTGGAGTCAATCTATACATGGGCTTTGCACAGTTCTTGGTGTTAGTAACTTCTCAGTAAATATAGTCATTCCTCGGTGTCTGAGGGGGATTGGTTCCCGGACCCCTCCAGGATACCAAAATCTGAGGATGCTCAGGTCCTTGACATAAAATGATGTAGTATTTGCATATGACATATGCACATCCTCCCATATACATTTTTTTGGGGGGACAGGGTCTTGCTCTGTTGTCCAGGCTAGAGTACAGTGGTGTGATCACAGCTTGCTGCACCCTCGACCTCCTGGGCAAAAGCAATCCTCCCACCTTGGCCTCCTGAGTAGCCAGGACCATAGGTATATGCCACCATATCCTAATTTTTTTGTACTTTTTGTAGAGACAGGGTTTCACCATGTTGGCTAAGCTGGTGTCGAACTCCTGAGCCATCTGTTCACCCTTAGCCTCCCAAAGTGTTGGGATTTCAGGCATGAGCCACTGTGCCCAGTCCCCTCCAGTATACTTTATTTTTTTATTTTTTTGAGACAAAATCTCACTCTGTCGCCCAGAGTGGCATGATCTCAGCTCACTGCAACCTCCACCTCCTGGGTTCAAGGGATTCTTGTGCTTCAGCCTCCTGAGTAGCTGGGATTGCAGGCATGTGCCAACACACCTGGCTAATTTTTTGTATTTTTAGTAGAGATGGGGTTCTGCCATGTTGGCCAGGCTAGTCTCGAACTCCTGGCCTCAAGTGATCTGTCTGCCTCTGCCTTCCAAAGTACTAGGATTACAGGTGTAAGCTACTCTGCCCAGCTCCCTCCTGTATACTTTAAATCATCTCTAGATTACTTATGATACCTAATACAATGTAAACTCTATGTAAATAGTTGTTCTACCATATTGGTTTTTATTTGTATTATTTTTATTGTTGTAAAGTTATTTGTTATTGTACTTTTTAAATTATACTCTAAGTTCTGGGGTACATGTGCAGAACATACAAGTTTGTTACTTGTAAGTAGGTATACACGTACCATGGTGGTTTGCTGTGCCATCAACCCATCATCTACATTAGGTATTTCTCCTAATGCTATCCCTCCCTTTGCCCCCCACCCTCTGACAGGCCCCGGTGTGTGATGTTCCCCTCCCTGTGTCCATATGTTCTCATTGTTCAACTCCCACTTATGAGTGAGAATATGCGGTGTTTGGTTTTCTGTTCCTGTGTTACTTTGCTGAGAATGATGGTTTCCAGCTTCATCCATGTCCCTGCAA
>NW_012115600.1:2213515-2214710 GCF_000951035.1 Colobus angolensis palliatus
TTTGTTTGTGTCCTCTCTTATTTCATTGAGCAGTGGTTTGTAGTTCTCCTTGAAGAGGTACTTCACATCCCTTGTAAGTTGTATTCCTAGGTATTTTATTCTTTTTGTAGCAATTGTGAATGGGAGTTCACTCAAGATTTGGCTCTCTGTTTGTCTATTATTGGTGTATAGGAATGCTTGTAATTTTTGCACTTTGATTTTTTATGCTGAGACTTTGCTGAAGTTGCTTGTCAGCTTAAGGAGATTTTGGGCTGAGACGATGGGGTTTTCTAAATATACAATCATGTCATCTGCAAACAGACACAATTTGACTTCCTGTCTTCCTATTTGAATACTCTTTACTTCTTTCTCTTGCCTGATTGCCCTGGCTAAAACTTCCAACACTATGTTGAATAGGAGTGGTAAAAGAGGGCATCCTTGCCTTGTGCTTGTTTTCAAAAGGAATGCTTCCAGCTTTTGCTCATTCAGTATGATATTGGCCGTGGGTTTGTCATAAGTAGTTCTTATTATTATGTATATGAGATATATTCCATCAATACCTAGTTTATTGAGAGTTTTTAACATGAAGGGGTGTTGAATTTTATTGAAGGTCTTTTCTGCATCTATTGAGATAATCATGTGGTTCTTGTCATTGGTTCTGCTTATGTGATGGATTACGTTTATTGATTTGCATATGTTGAACCAGCCTTGTGTCCCAGGGATGAAGCCGACTTAATCGTGTGGATAAGCTTTTTGATGTGCTGCTGAATCCGGTTTGCCAGTATTTTATTGAGGATTTTCACATCGATGCTCATCAGGGATATTGGCCTAAAATTTTCTTTTTTTGTTGTGTCTCTGCCAGCCTTTGGTATCAGGATGATGCTGGCCTCCTAAAATGAGATAGGGAGGAGTCCCTCTTTTTCTATTGTTTGGAATCGTTTCAGAAGGAATGGTACCAGCTCCTTTTCATACCTCTGGTAGAATTTAGCTGTGAATCCTTCTTGTCCTGGGCTTTTTTTTTGGTTGGTAGGCTATTAATTACTGCTTCAATTTCAGAACTTGTTATTTGGTCTATTCAGAGATTCAACTTCTTCCTGATTTAGTCTTGGGAGGGTGTTGTGTTCAGAAATTTATCCATTTCTTCCAGATTTTCTAGTTTATTTGCGTAGAGGTGTTTATAGTATTCTCTGATGGTAGTTTGTATTTCTGTGGGATC
>NW_012115600.1:2215232-2243420 GCF_000951035.1 Colobus angolensis palliatus
AGAGTTTCTAGTTTATTTGCGTAGAGGTGTTTATAGTATTCTCTGATGGTAGTTTGTATTTCTGTGGGATCAGTAGTGATATCCCCTTTATCATTTTTTATTGTGTCTATTTGATTCCTTCTCTCTTTTATTCTTTATTAGTCTGGTTAGCAGTCTATCTATATTTTTCATCTTTTAGAAAACCATCTCCTGGATTCACTGATTTTTTGAACGGTTTTTCATGTCTCTATCTCCTTCAGTTGTGCTCTGTTCTTACTTATTTATTGTCTTCTGCTAGCTTTTGAATCTGTTTGCTCTTGCTTCTCTAGTTCTTTTAACTGTGATGTTAGGGTGTCGATTTTAGATCTTTCTTGCTTTCTCCTGTGGGTATTTAGTGCTATAAATGTTTCCCTCTAAAAAGTGTTTCCCTCTAAACACTGCTTTAGCTGTGTCCCGGAGATTCTGGTATGTTGTGTCTTTGTTCTCATTGGTTTCAAAGAACTTATTCATTTCTGCCTTAATTTTATTATTTACCCAGTAGGCATTCAGGAGCAGATTGTTCAGTTTCCATGTAGTTGTGTGGTTTTCAGTGAATTTCTTAATCCTGAGTTCTAATTTGATTGCACTGTGGTCTGACAGACTGTTTGTTATGATTTTTTTCTTTTGTGTTTTCTGAGGAGTGTTTTACTTCCAACTATGTAGTCAATTTTAGAATAAGTGTGATGTAGTGCTGAGAATAATGTATATTCTGTTGATTTGGGGTGGAGAGTTTTGTAGATATCAATTAGGTCCACTTGGTCCAGAGCTGAGTTCAAGTCCTGAATATCCTTGTTAATTTTCTGTCTCATTGATCTGTCTAATATTGACAGCGGGGTTAAAGTCTCCCACTATTATTGTGTGGGAGCCTGTCTCTTTGTAGGTCTCTAAGAACTTGCTTTGTGAACCTGAGTGCTCCTGTATTGGGTGCATATACATTTAGGAAAGTTAGCTCTTCTTGTTGCATTGATCCCTTTACCATTATGTAATGCCCTTCTTTGTCTTTTTTGATCTTTGTTGGTTTAAAGTCTGTTTTATCAGGGGCTAGGATTGCAACCTCTAGTTATTATTATTTTTTTTGTCTTGATAAATTTTCCTCCATCCCTTTATTTTGAGCCTGTGTGTGTCTTTGCACATTAGATGGGTCTCTTGAATACAGCACACCTATGGGTCTCAACTTTTTATCCAATTTGCCAGTCTGTGTCTTTTAATTGGGGCATTTAGCCCATTTACATTTAAGATTAATATTGTTGTGTGAATTTGATCCTGTCATTATGATGCTATCTGGTTATTTTGCCCGTTAGTTGATGCAATTTCTTCATAGTGTTGATGGTCTTTACAATTTGGTATGTTTTTGCAGTGGGTGGTACCAGTTTTTCCTTTCCATATTTAGTGCTTCCTTCAGGAACTCTTGTAAGGCAGGCCTGATGATGACAAAAATCTCTCAGCATTTGATTGTCTGTAAAGGATTTTATTTCTCCGCTTATGAAGCTTAGTTTGGCTGGATATGAAATTCTGGGTTGAAAATTCTTTTCTTTAAGAATGTTGAATATTGGCCCTCACTGTCTTCTGGCTTGTAGGGTTTCTGCAGAGAGATCCGCTGTTAGTCTGATGGGTTTCCCATTGTGGGAAACCCAACCTTTCTCTCTGGCTGCCCTTAACATTATTTCCTTCATTTCAACCTTGGTGAATCTGACGATTATGTGTCTTGGGGTTGCTCTACTTGAGGAGTATCTTTGTGGTGTTCTCTGTATTTCCTGAATTTGAATGTTGGCCTGTCTTGTTAGGTTGGGAAAGTTCTGCTGGATAATATCCTGAAGAATGTTTTCCAACTTGTTTCCATTCTGCTTGCCACTTTCAGGTACACCAATCATTTGTAGGTTTGGTCTTTTCACATAGTCCCATATTTCTTGGAGGTTTTGTTTGTTCCTTTTGATTATTTTTTCTCTAATCTTGTCTTCACACTTTATTTCATTTAGGTGATCTTCAATCTCTGATATCCTTTCTTCTGCTTGATCAATTCAGTTATTGATACTTGTGTATACTTCATGAAGTTCTCATCCTGTGTCTTTCAGCTCCATCAGGTCATTTATGTTCTTCTCTAAACTGGTTGTTCTAGTTAGCAATTCCTCTAACCTTTTTTCAAGGTTCTTAACTTCCTGTCATTGGGTTAGAACATGCTTCTTTAGCTCAGAGGAGTTTGTTATTACCCACCTTCTGAAGCCTACTTCTGTCAATTCAACAAACTGATTCTCCCTCCAGTTTTATTCTCTTGCTGGTGAGGAGTTGTGATCTTTTGGAGGAGAAGAAGTGTTCTGGTTTTTGGAATTTCCAGCCTTTTTGCCCTGGTTTTTCCTCATTTTCATGGATTTATCCACCTTTGGTGTTTGATGTTGGTGACCTTCGGATGGGGTTTTTGTGTGGACATCCTTTTTGTTGATGTTGATGCTATTCCTTTCTGTTTGTTAGTTTCCTTAAAACTGTCAGGCCCTTCTGCTGCAGGTCTGCTGGAGTTTGCTGGAGATCCACTCCAGATGCCGTTTGCCTGGGTATCACCAGCAGAGGCTGCAGAACAGCAAAGAATGTGGCCTGTTCCTTCCTCTGGAAGTTTTGTCCCAGAGGGGAACCTGCCAGATGCCAGCTGGAGCTCTCCTGTATGAGAGGGCACCCACCAGATGCCAGCTGGAGTTCTCTTATATGAGGTGTCTGTCAATCCCTGCTGGGAGGTATCTCCCAGTCAGGAGGCATGGGGGTCCGGGACCCACTTGAGGAGGCAGTCTGTTCCTTAGCAGAGCTTGAGCGCTGTACTGGGAGATCCACTGCTCTCTTCCGAGCCAGCAGGCAGGAATGTTTAAGTCTGCTGAAGCTGTGCCCAGAGCCACCCCTTCCCCCAGGTGCTCTGTCCCAGGGAGTTTTATCTATAAGCCCCTGACTAGGGGTGCTGCCTTTCTTTCAGAGATGCCCTGCCCAGAGAGGAGGAATCTAGAGAGGCAATCTGACTACAGCGGCTTTGCTGAGCCGTGGTGGGCTCCGCCCAGTTCAAACTTCCCAGAGGCTTTGTTTACACTGTGAGGGAAAAACCACCTACTCAAGCCTCAGTCATGGCGGATGCCTCTCCCACAACCAAACTCGAGTGTCCCAGGTTGACTTCAGCCTGCTGTGCTGGCAGTGAGAAATTCAAGCCAATGGATCTTAGCTTGCTGAGCTCCATGGAGGTGGGATATGCTGAGCTAGACCACTTGGCTCCCTGGCTCCAGCCCCCTTTCCAGGGTAGTGAATCGTTCTGTCTCGTTGGCATTCCAGGCACCACTGGGGTATGAAAAAATACTCCTGCAGCTAGCCCAGCGTCTGCCCAAATGGCCACCCAGTGCTGTGCTGGCAGTGAGAATTTTAAGCCAGTGGATCTCAGCTTGCTGGGCTCCATGGGGGTGGGATATGCTGAGCTAGACCACTTGGCTCCCTGGCTCCAGCCCCCTTTCCAGGGTAGTGAATGGTTCTGTCTCGTTGGCATTCCAGGCACCACTGGGGTATGAAAAAATACTCCTGCAGCTAGCCCAGCGTCTGCCCAAATGGCCACCCAGTTTTGTGCTTGAAACCTGGAGCCCTGGTGGTGTAGGCATCTGAGGGAATCTCCTGGTCTATGGGTTGCGAAGACCATGGGAAAAGTGTAGTATTTGGGTTGGAATGCACCGTTCCTCAAGGCACAATCCCTCACGGCTTCCCTTAGCTAGGGGAGGGAGTTCCCCAACCCCTTGTACTTCCTGGGTAAGGCAGTGCCCCACCCCGCTTTGGCTCGCCTTCCGTGGGCTGCACCCACTGTCTAACCAGTACCAATGAGATGAGCTGGGTACCTCAGTTGGAAATGCGGAAATCACCTGCCTTCTGTGTTGATCTCACTGGGAGCTGCAGACTGGAGCTGTTCCTATTCAGCCATCTTGTCAGCCACCCACTTGTTACTGTATTTTTAAGAAATATTTTCCATCCACAGTTGGCTGAATCCTTGGGTACAGAGTGCTGACTATAAGTTGTTATCCAAAGCTTCAGAGCTGTCCTTGAACCCCCTATTCCTTACCTCTGCAAGTACCTCTTTTGACTTACTTCAAAATTAAGTCTAAATCCAGCCAGGGTTCGGCATGTCTGTTGCTGCCACTCCAGTGCCTACCACCCAGATTCCTGCAATTGTTCTCCTTGCTTCCACTCTTGGTCCCTGCAGTCCCCACCAAGCAGCCACAGTGATCTTGATCTTCAGATGGCTAAATCAGAGCATGACACTGAAAGAAAAATCCAAGCCCTTCCCCAGGATCTGCAAGAACTGGCCCCTTCCCGTCTCTCCACCTGTGTGTTGATCAGCACCAGCCACAGTAGCCTTCTTGCTGTTCCTAGAATGGACCATGCTTGCTCTCACCACAGGGACTGTGCACTTGCCAATTCCTCCATTTTCCTGCCAGGATGTGGTCAAGGCTGTCCCATTCTCATGACTCACACATCCCTTCAGCTCACACATCTCTTCCTCAAAGCAGGCTTTATTTTAAAGAAAATGCTTATTTATTTTTATTTTTTGGGATAGAGTCTCACTTTGTCACCTAGGCTGGGGTACAGTGGCATGATCTTGGCTCATTGCAACCTCTGCCTCCCGAGTTCAAGTGATCCTGTCACTTCAGTCTCCTGAGTAGCTGGGATTACAGGCACCCGACACCACGCCTGGCTACTTTTTGTATTTTAATAGAGACTGGGTTTCACCATGTTGACCAGGTTGATCTTGAACTCCTGACCTCAGGTGATCCACCCTCCTCTGCCTCCCAAAGTGCTGGGATTACAGGCATGAGCCATTGTGTGTCACCTAAGCAGGCTTTTATGACCCCCTTTTCAATGTTGCCCTCAACACATGAGCATCACTTTCTTCATAGCAACATTTGAAAAATGATCATTTTTAGTGGTTTATGGTTTGATAGCTCTTATGAGGGGCAGATCTTATCTATTTTGTTCAGTTTTATGTTCTCAGAGCCTAGAGGGAGTGCCTAGAAAATATTTACAGGTATCATACATATTTCGCTAAATGAATAAATAAAGTTATGATGACTGTGGTTATTGTAACTTCTTTTCCTTTTCAACAAGCATACCCTGAGATATTGTAACTCCTTAAAATGTCTGCAGTAAGTTTAAAAGACAATGGTAGTTTTTATTTTTATTTTTTTATGAGATTGAGTCTCGCTCTGTCACCCAGGCTGGAGTGCAGTGGCATGATATCGGTTCACTGCAAGCTCCGCCATTCTCCTGCCTCAGCCTCCCAAGTAGCTGGGACTACAGGTGCCTGCCACCACGCCCGGCTAATTTTTTGTATTTTTAGTAGAGACGGGGTTTCACCATGTTAGCCAGGATGGTCTCGATCTCCTGATCCACCCACCTTGGCCTCCCAGAGTGCTGGAATTACAGGCGTGAGCCACTGCGCTCGGCCGATAATGGTAGGTTTCAAAACAGTATGGCACTATTTTCCCTTTTCTAAAATTTTGTTTCCAAAAACATGCACACACATATCCATGTTTACACATACACATGCATATAATATACATAACACACACACACATTATACATACCCAAAGTATACACAAACATCTGTAAGGGGATACATCAAAATATTAATTCTTTTCTTTACAATCAAGATACATATGTTTTAAAATCAGAAATAATCTATAAAACAATTGCCATTTCAAAAACATCAAAGTTGAAACAACGTTTTTGATAAAGATAACAACCAATAGGAAAAGGAGAATGTCCTAGGACCTGCGCTTAAGCCAATGAACATCATATTTCATTTTATTTCCAAATTCCTGACAGCCAAAGGGGTCTTGTGCTGCTCCCAGACATCACGCGTGCTGGTCTGGAGAGACATGCTCTTTCCTGGTGTTCAGCTCCGGGAGGAACAGAGAGAGCATGGAAATGTTGAGATAAAGGGCGTTGTGCAACGTGGTGAACAATGTCCTCAGCTTCGCCAGTGACACTGACACATTCTTCATTAACTATTTGTCACATCCACCCTCTATAAAAACTAGGGTATAACATCAAATCACAACTCAGCAAAGATATTTTTGCATGTGGCAAAATTCAAGTGCTTGCATACATTGCCCAACTCGTGGATGGAATCACAGACTCTTATACAATGCTGACAGCCTGCCAGGCTGTGTGCTAAGTACTTTACATATATTAACTGGTTTAATTCTCATATTAGGAGATGTGCCCTAGGAGATGGGCGCTGTTATATTGCCATCATCATACCCATTTTACAGATGAATAGGTACAGAAAAGTTCAGCAACATGCTGAAGGTCATACGGCTCGTCAATGGTAAAGCTGAGATTTGAACCCACGCAGGCTGGCTCTGGCACTCTGGGCTCCTTACCACTAAGCAATACTGCCCCCCAAAAACCAGGGGCCTGGGGCAGTTACACAGTCCTTTCGACTCACACTGATTTGTCTTACTGTCCACCCAGATATTTTGACACTCGGTTAATTTAACCAGCCCAGCCAGGCATATTTCACATGGCACCGTTCTTTAATTAAGCGTGGCTAAAGGCAACTGGCTTGTAGGCTTGGCATAGTAGTTTTGAATGGTAGGAATGTGCATTCTGGGGGCAGATTGCCTAGGGTTTTAATCGCAGCTCTAGCACTTTTAGCTGTATAACAGGAAACTTAACTGTTCAAGCCTCAGTTATATCATCTGGAAAATGAAAGAACTAACACTGACGTTGTATTGGGGTTGTGGAGATGAAAGGTGGTCATCACTATGCATGTGCCTGTCCTAATACCCAATTCTGTTGAGAAGGTATATGATAAAAATTAGTTATTGAGAGGCCAAGTCCACTAGCCATTCATTTATTCAATTTCCTCTTCCATAAAATGGGGAATAATCATACTTACTTCATAGGGTCGTTGGAGTGATTTAATCCAATAACGAATGTACAGTGCTTAGCATATGTACTATCTGTGCTTAAAAGTCAGGTATCATTGTTGTCATCACTTGCTGCTAGTATAACAAGGTGGGCAAGAGTGGAGGCTTGGCCAGGCACAGTGGCTCACGCTTGTAATCCCAGCACTTTGGGAGGCCGAGGTGGGTGGATCCAGGAGTTCAAGACCAACCTGGGCAACATCATGAGACTCCATCTCTACTAAAAATACAAAAAAACTAGCTGGGTGTGGTGGCACTTGCCTGTAGTCTCAGCTATTCAGGAGGCTGAGACAGTGGAATCATTTGAGCCCAGGAGTTCGAGGTGGCAGTGAACTGCGATCGGGCCACTGCACTTCAGCCTGGGTGATGGGAGTGAGACACTGTCTCAAAAAAAAAGAGAAAGAAACAAAAGAAAAGAAAAAGAAAAAAGAAAAAAAGATTGGGGGCTCTTCAAAGTCATCCAAGCTGGGCTCAAACCACGGATTCCGGGGCAGATAACATCATCTCTCTAAACCTCATTTTCCTCATCTGAGGAATGGGATAAATAACAGTCCAAATGTGACAATATGTGTAATGCTTTGGCATGTTGCCTGGCAATTAAGCCCTTAGCTACTATTCTCTCTAATGTGTGTTTACTGACTGCCCACTTGGTCCTAAGCACCTGTCCCTCTTGGGCAGGAGTGGGCTGATTCTCCATCTGAGGAGTCCTGGGCTGGGGTCAAGGGTCTCCATTTGAGGATCCTTGGCTTGTAGACCATCTGGTCCATGGCTGGCATACATACCACACTAGAATGACCAGCTGCCCCCAGGAAAGCCAGCCTGGGTCCTGGCAGAGTGGGTGGGTGGAAGACAAGCTGTTTTGAAGCTCTGGAATGAGCACATCCTAATGCCTCTGAGCTTGGCAGACACCTTTGGGAAGCTGAGACCCATCTTCAGGGCCAGACACCCAGCCCCAAGTCCTGGCCTGAGGGAAGCTCTGGTCGCCAGCACCCCGAGCAGTCACTTTGTGCCTGAACAGAGCTTCCTTTGTGTGGTGGCAGCAGTGGATAACTGCTCCTGGGTGACAGGTTACTCACTGAAGTGCAATCCCTGATTTAATAACTGGAGCAATCGCTAGGCTGCCACAGCAAGGCTACCGTGTTGGCCTCCAGGGGCAGGTGCCACAAAGGTTGTCACTGTATCCTGGGGAGGACCCCAGAGCCTCCATTCCAAGACGTCCAAGCTACATCCGTTATCCCCAGTGGGGTTTGAAACTTCAAGAAGGGGCTGGGCGCGGTGGCTCATGCCTGTAGTCCCAGCACTTTGGGAGGCTGAGGCAGGTGGATCATTTGAGGTCAGGAGTTCAAGACCAGCCTGGCCAACACGATGAAACCCCATCTCCACTAAAACATACAAAAATTAGCCGGGCGGTAATGGCATGTGCCTGTAATCCCAGGTACTTGGGAGGCTGAAGCAAGAGAATTACTTGAGTCTGGGAGATGGAGGTTGCAGTGAGCTGAGATTGCGCCACTGCACTCCAGTCTGGGCAACAGAGTGAGACCCTGTCTCAAAAAAACAAAACAAAACAAAACAAAAACAAGAAGGTCCTCAGAAAACCCTGGACGTCTTCAAGCTAATGGATCTAAAGTTTTTCTGGTGCTAACAGCAACCCCACCCAGCAGGAATTATCATCTGTACTTTGTAGACGAGGAAACTGAGGCTCAGAGAGGTTGAAGTTAAGCAAGTGGCCCAAAGGACCTCAGCCAATCCAAAAGCCTTTCTTGCTGTCCAGTCATGACATCCCTGTGGTGTTGAAAACAGGGGGAGCCTGAGGGTACTGATTAATCACCACCGTTTAATCCCATTGAAAGCAGTTATTAAGTTGGTGCAAAAGTAATTGCGGTTCTTGCCATTACTTTTAATGGCAAAAACTCAGCAACTTTTGCACCAACCTAATACCATGTGGCAGGCTCAGGGCCAAGCAACAAGTGTGTATTGTCTCCTTCCATCTCAACATCACCTCCCCTGAGAGAGATGTCATTATTTCTCTTAACAGAGGAGAAAACTGAGACCTATGAAGGTTACTTGTCCCTGATCCCACAGCTGGTAAGTGGCAGAATCAGAATTTGAACCCACATTTCTCTGTAAGTAAGACAGATGGTGAATTATTACCACATATTGATTGAAGCAGGAGTTGGTAACATGGCAAGTCTTTTAAAACCCGTTTTTATTAAGTACAATACACATATGTACAGAAGAGTGTAATATACATTATAGAAAAGTGCACCAATCATGAATTTTCGCAACGTGAACACTGCCATCCACACCAGGGTGCAGAAGCAGAACTTTCCCAGAAACACACACACACACACCCTCATCCCCCTGTCCTGACCGTTATCCTGACTTCTTATCTCATCAGTTCATTTTGTCCTTTAGCTAAATGAAATCACTATCATGTGTCCTTTTGTGCCTGACTTCTTTCACACATTATGTCTGTGTACAGCAAGTGTGTTTTTCAACATTTCATTATGAAAGTTTTCAAACATCACAGCAAAAGCTGAAAGCATTTTATAGTGAATATCCTTAAACTCACCATTTAAATTTTACTATGAATGTTGTACTGCACTTGTTTTCTTTCATATAAAGCCATTCTTTTAGACTTTCATTAATGCTCTGACTTCATTATGAATTTCAAAGCAAATTGCAGGCATCAATACAATTTCCTTAACTACTTCAGCATGCACATATATTTGCTCACAACTTTTATCCTTTTGATGTAAAATTTATGATGAAATACACAAGTGTTTTTTATTGAGTTTTGATAAATGTATACAGCTGTGACCCCAAACTCTATCAAAATAAAGAACATTCCCATCACTCCAGGAAGTTCCCTCATGCCCCTTCCCAGTCAATACTCTCCCCTCCAGCACCCTAGGCAACCCACTGTTCTAATATTTTTCCACAGTGGATTGGTTTTACCTGTTCTGAAAATTCATATAAATGGAATCATACCTTGTATAATCTCTCATGTAAGGCTTCTTTCATTCAATGTAGCGTTTTGAGATTCATCCGTGTTGTTCCTGCATATCATTAATTCATTCCTTTTTATTAATGGGGAGTATTCTTTTGTAGGCACATACTGCAGTTTGTTTGTCCATTTTCCTATTGATGGACACCTGGGCTGTTGACAATTTGGGGCTATTAACAGAAAGGTGCTATGAGCACTCTTGTACAAGGCTTTTTGTGAACATATGCTTTCATTTCTTTTGAGTAAATACTTAGGAGTACAATGACTGGGTCACAGGGTAGGTGTATGTTTAATTTTATAAAAAAATGACAGATCTTTTTCCAAGGTGGTGGTATCATTTTATTGCACCACCAACAATGTATCACTTTACCACCAACAATGAATGAGAGTTCCAGTTGCTCCACAGCCTCATCAACATTTGGTCTAATTTTTTTTTTTTTTTTTGAGACAGAATCTAGCTCTGTCACCCAGGCTGGAGTGCAGTGGCATGATTTCAGTTCACTGCAACCTCCACCTCCCAAGGTCAAGTGATCCTCCCACCTCAGCCTCCCAAGTAGCTGGGTCTACAGGCATGTGTGGCCATGCTGGGCTAAATTTTTCTATTTTTTGTAGAGATGGGGTATCACTATGTTGCCCAAGCTTGTCTCAAACTTCTGAGCTCAAATGATCCACTCCACCTCAGCCTCCTAACAAGTGCTGGGACTACAGGCATGAGCTACTACACCTGGCTGGTATTATCCATCTTTTTAATGTTTCAGGTAGGTATGTAGTAGCATCTCACTATGGTTTTAATTCACATTTTTATTAAAAGCACCTCTTTCTCCAGATGAATACAGTTCCTTGCCAAGGCTCACAGCTTAGCAAGCAGAGTACATGCTCTCTCATGCAGAGCACAGCCTGCCCAATGACCCATGGTGGCTGTGCTTCAGGTCTCCATGGTGCCTACTGGGCAAAAGGAACAGGAGTCAGCCCTTGAAGTACTATATTTATTTTAAAGAAAAATAGCATTTATAGTGGTTGACAGTGGCCTCTGCAGTTAGACTGTCTGGGTTCAGATCCCAGCCTCACCACATACCAGCTGCGTAAGAATGGACAAATTACTTCCCATTTCTAACTCTTCATTCCCTCACATCTACTCATAAGTTTGTGGTGAAGATTAAATAAGATGGAACATGTAACATGCCTAGCACAGAAAACACTAGTAAACATTAGTTGTTTCATTATTGTTCTATCGGAGTAGAAAAGTTACACGCAATTTCTACAAATCATAGAAAATGAAGAAAAGTAGAAAGAAACTTAAAGTTACTATAACCCTGACACCCAAAGATAACTGTTATTAATATTTAGCACATTTTTCTAGTATTTGTATATAGGATTAAAATTTTTATTTTTATTTTTGTTTATACAGTCTCACTCTGTCACCTGGGGAGGAGTGCAGTGGCATGATCTCGGCTCACTGCAGCCTCAACCTCTTGGGCTCAAGCAATCCTCCTGCCTCAGACTCCTGAGTAGCTGGGACCATAGGCACACATCACCATGCCTGGCTAATTTTTTCATTTTTTTGTGGAGATGGGGTTTCACTTTGTTGCCTAGGCTGGTCTGAAACTCCTGGGCTCAAGCTATCCTCCTACCTTGGCCTCCCAAGGTGTTGGGATTACAGTCGTGAGCTACTGTGCCCAGCCTAGAATTGTTTAAAAACACCAATGGCATCATACTCCGTATACAATTTCATACCCTCCTTTCTATATTTAACTCTATGTCATTAACATTTTCTCATGTGATTGCATGTTCTTCAAAACTCCACTCCTAAAGGCGAATGTTCCAGCAACAGCTGCTGCACTGTGTCAGGTGATAAAGCAGTGGGTTGAAGATCAGTGATTCCAGAAACAGCCTTGTATCCTCTTGACTACATGTGATTATTCCCTTAGGATATTTTTAAAGCCTTTGATAAACATTATCAATTTGGAGCACCAGGTCAAAACCACATCTTTTCACTTTTTCCTAAATATAAAATGAATGCAGTTTGTGAAAATAGAAAGTGAAAGCCCCCCTCCCTCCCCAATAATCTCACTAGTAAAGAAAAATCACTTTGATGTACATGCTCCCAGACCTTCTGTTCCATACATATGCAACCATAGATATAAGTATACTAACCCAAGAGTAGAAGGGGATGCTGGAGTCTGCCTGTGCCTGGTTCAAGTCCTGACTCTGCTGTGTATTCACTGTGTGACCTAGGGCAAGTTAATTCACCTCACTGTGCCCTGTCTTCAAAAATTGCTTCATTTGTTTCTGGAGTTATTTTTCAAATATCTCCAGGTTCCTCAACATTCTCAACCCTGAGTGGATACAGGAGAGTCTGCTGGAGTCTGTACCTGAAACTGGGCCAGGGATGCCTTGGCCCTCTGGACCAGATATTCCTCCTGTGCTGCTGTCCTGGAGGTCCCTGGACCACAGGCGAGGTTGCGGTTCCCCAGCTTTGCAGCAAGTAAACATTGATTCACTTGTGCACACAGGGTAATTGCACAAATTGCCCGTGCAGATGGGTGCCTCATGCCTAGTTACCCAATGCTTACCAAGGTAGGTGTGGTTACCCCAAGACAGGTGGGTGCCCAGGCCTCACCCACTACTTGGAGGCCCCAGTCATAGTCATCATATCAGGGAGTATGGGGGATGCCATTTGGGGCCTCCTCAAAAAAGACACCACCTGCTCTAGCCCAGGAAGTCAAGCTGTGGTTGCTCACCTTGGGACAGTAAGGACAGCTTGCTGGTCTTGTAAATAAATGTGGAGCAAATCACAGTGAATGACCCACACCTCACTTAGGCCTTCACCAGGCATTGCCAAATGCTGCCTTCTCTTTACTCGCCCAGGAGCCCAGGCACATTGGTGTCTTCATTATTTCCGAGTGGATCTTATTCAACAACCCAGGGAAAACCAACAATGGGATTAATTAAAATCTTAAGACACACTCTGTTTTGTATCTGTAGACTCTACTGAGCTACTTCCTCCAGGAAGAAGGAATTGGGCCACTTGTTGGGTTTATTTATTTACTTATCTACATGCATCTGGACAGTTTTGCATTATGATTCATTCTGGGAAAGCTGTATCAGATGGGACCACATCCAAGGAGGAACCCGGTTGGGAAAGGATGCTGGAATCCCGGAATTGCCTTCTCAGTTACCTCAGAATCAGGATTCTTCTCTTTTTTTATGATTTCTCCTTCACAATGAGTTTCCTCCCCAGAAACCTCATTAACCCTGAAACTTTCTGAACATTTTCCACAGGTAAAAGAGGCTGGTCTTCTGGACGCAGCTGAGTCCTGGGTGACTCAGGCTGAGTCCTCAGGAAAACCCCAGGGGCTCAGGATGCAACGTGCAGAGTCCCAGGCTGGTGGCCCAACCTCCTCAAGCCTTGTATTCTCATCAGCAAAATAAAAAGTTCCCTCGGCCGGGCGCGGTGGCTCAAACCTGTAATCCCAGCACTTTGGGAGGCCGAGACGGGCGGATCACGAGGTCAGGAGATCGAGACCATCCTGGCTAACACGGTGAAACCCCGTCTCTACTAAAAAATACAAAAAACTAGCCGGGCGAGGTGGCGGGCGCCTGTAGTCCCAGCTACTCGGGAGGCTGAGGCAGGAGAATGGCGTAAACCCGGGAGGCGGAGGTTGCAGTGAGCTGAGATCTGGCCACTGCACTCCAGCCCGGGCGACAGAGCAAGACTCCATCTCAAAAAAAAAAAAAAAGTTCCCTCTTACGGTGTTGCAGGTTTCAATACAATCACACTGTGGATCAGGCTCATTTTGGGGCCATTGCACATTCTGTTCCCTTTTTCTGAGACACAATTCCTCTCTTCCCATCACCATGCCAGCCTCTCAACTTGGTTAACACCAACCATCCTTCCAGCTGTAGTTTAAATATCATTTCTGGCTGGGTGCCCTGGCTCATGCCTATAATCCCGGCACTTTGGGAGGCCAAGGTGGGCAGATTGCTTGACTCCAGGAGTTCAAGACTAGCCTGGGCAACGCAGACCCTGTCTCTACAAAAGTAAACAAAATTAGCCCAGTGTAGTGGTGTGTGCCTGTGGTCCCAGATACTCAGGAGGCTGGGGTGGGAGGATTGCTTGAGACCGGGAGGTTGAGGCTACTGTGAGCTGTAATCATGCCATTGTACTCCAGCCTGGGGAACAGAGCAAGACCCTGTCTCAAAATTAAATAAATAAATAAGTATTATTTCTTCAGAGAGCACCTCGGCCCAGCGCAGATGCCCAGTTCAAAGCACACAGTCCCTTGAACTTTTCCTTCTCAGCCTCATCACATCTGTAATTTAAGTAACTCTTTGTTTAACATCTGCCTCCTTGGCCCAGCCCGGGAGCCCCATGGGGTAGGGCTGGGTCTCTGGGTCTCCATCCCACTCCTCATGCAGATCTGGCACTAGTGGGCACTTGGGAAACACGAGTGACCCTTTCAGAACCCAGGAGATGGCCTGTGGATCTGGAACCTCCAACACCCACATGAGGCCCTTCGACTTGGCCTCTTGCGGATAACGTTCGGGCCAAGGCCGTGGAGACCGTGGCATAAGCCTTGGCGTTCAAGCTGTGCCCCCCTAGAACTTGGGGTTCAGTCAGTTCCCTGATTCTGTGGTCAGATTAGGGGTGGGCAGGCCCAGACAAGCCTGTTCTAGAGCAGAGGCCGCTGGGGCGGGCAAACCCTGAGCCTCACCCACACTGCTCCGTCTCCGGAGCACACGCAGGCTGCTACATGCCTAAGGAAATGCGGCAGCTGCTCCCCAAATGCAGCTACACCCCGACCTCCATCTTGAGAGAGAGGAGAGCCTGTGGTGGAGAGTGTGGCCCCAGCAGGCACCTGTGCTGATGGGAAAACACACAGACAGGTCAACGAATATACGTGCGCGCACGCACATACAGACTCTACTCGGAGACAACTTCTGGGCAAGGCCCAGCCCTCTGCTGTGGTTTTGCTTGGGCCCAAATATTTCTCTTTCTTGATTTATGAGCTGAGGAGGGTGAGAATCCCGATAGGCACAGCCCAGTGGTACAGGGACTTGGTTGTCTATGTGCCCTGGGGAATTACATTGAGAATAAGAACAATGCCAACAGTGTCAGCTGCCAAAGCTGTCTTTTAAAATCAAAGACTTCTATGTGCCAGGCACTGTGCTAAGCCCTCTGTACATGACCAATATTTATTGAGGGCCCACTGTGCTCCAGGCTCTAAGGCTCTCGGGGTACAGCGATGAACAGAGGAGGTATGAAGTTGTGCCTTCGTGCAGCTTATGGTGGGGAAAGGCACTGAGTAAGTGAGACAAATAAGTAACTTACATAGCAGGTTAGAAGGGGTGTGTGCTATGGATGGACATAAGGTAGGAAAGGAGGAGAGAGGAGTGGAGTTGCGCAGGGAAATGCTGTGTTTTTTTTTTTTTTTTTAATGTTTTTATTTTTGAGACTGGGTGTTGCTCTGTTGCCCAGGCTGGGGGCAGTGGTGTAATCGCTGCTCTCACTGCAACCTCAACCTCCCAGGCTCAAGCCATCCTTCCACCTAGGCTTCCCAAGTAGCTGGAACTACAGGTGTGCACCACCGCGCCCAGGTAATTTTTCTTTTTTTTTCTTTTTTGTATTTTTTGTGGAGACAGGGTTTCATGTTGCCCAGACTGGTCTCAAACTCCTGGGCTCAAGAGATCCTTCCACCTTGGCCTCCCAAAATACTGGGATTACAGGCGTGAGCCACTGTGCCCCACCTAATGTTGTGGTTTTAAACAGCCTGATCAGGCTCCCGGAGAAGGTGATACTGTATCGTCTCAGGTCACCTTCTTAATAAGCTCCTCTGGTCATCACTATTATCATCCCCATGTTATGGCTGACAGAGCTGAGGCTCAGATGGGGAACAGACGTGCTCAGAGGGTCTCAGTCTGTGACAGCAGAGCTAGGATTTGAACCCAGATCTCCCTGATGTCAAAGCATTAGTTAAGCAGACATCCTGCCTTCTGGCACCGTGGCCTGCCCCTGCTTGCCACAGCCCTCAGGGTGCAGGCCTTCCAGGACCGGGGGCTGTGTTCAGATTCCATCTGCTGGGTTACCTGCCGGGAGAGGGCAGCTGCTGAGTCTCCCTAGGGCTGGCATTCCTGCTAGGCATCTGTCTCCAAGTCAGACCTGTTTGGGCTGCACAGCCCAGCCCCTGAAAAAGTTCTTTTGTGCTTTCTCAAAGGGCCTCACAAGAGGGTTAAACGCCCTCACATTAGTGCTAATTTGGGGCTGACTTTCCTATTCAGCCAGGGACAAAGCGGTGTTTGCACAAGGACCTGAGGAATGGGACCACACGCACTGCCAGGGAGCGGGGCTCTGTGCCCACCGCCCTCCGCCCACCCTCCCTGCCCTTGCAGGCACCTATTTCTCTTACAGGTAACTGGAGCTCTGCTGGGATTCCAGGTCCTCTGGCTCTAGCTCTGCCCTGAGATCTGAGCAAGTCTTGATCCCAGTCTTTCCCAGTGAAAACCCTCTATGAAGGAATGGAAGGGCCCATTACAGATCCCTATTGTCATGGACAAGAAATGTTTGTCATAATGAAAAAATACGGGGCCGGGCGCGGTGGCTCAAGCCTGTAATCCCAGCACTTTGGGAGGCCGAGACGGGCGGATCACGAGGTCAGGAGATCGAGACCATCCTGGCTAACACGGTGAAACCCCATCTCTACTAAAAACTGCAAAAAACTAGCCGGGCGAGGTGGCGGCGCCTGTAGTCCCAGCTACCCGGGAGGCTGAGGCAGGAGAATGGCGTGAACCCGGGAGGCGGAGCTTGCAGTGAGCTGAGATCCGGCCACAGCACTCCAGCCTGGGTGACAGAGCGAGACTCCGTCTCAAAAAACAAAAAGAAAAAATAGAAACAACCTAAATGTCAATCAAAGGGGCAAATGGTTAAACACATAAGAACAAACATTCACATCACACAGATATTTAAAAAGAGTGAGGCTGGTCTCTGGGCACAGCAACACAGAAAGCACATACAGCCTGCTGTGAAGCAAAAAGAGAAAACTGCAAAAGAATATACACAGTAGGATCCCATTTAGGTTCATTTATTTTATTTTATTTAATAATTTTTTTTGAGATAGGGTCTCCCTCTATTGCCCGGGCTGGAGTGCAGTGGTGCAATCTTGACTTACTGCAGTCTTGAACTTTCCAGCTCCAGTGATCCTCTAACCTGAGCCTCCCGAGTAGCTGGGACTACAGGTGTCCACCACCACACCTGGCCAATTGTGTGTGTGTGTGTGTAGAGACACCTGTAATCCCAGCACTTTGGGAGGCCAAGGCAGGTGGATCACTTGAGCTCAGGAGTTTGAGACCAGCCTGGGCAACATAGGAACACCTCATCTCTACAAAAAAAAAATGTTTCAAAAACCAGCCAGATGCAATGGTTCATGCCTGTAATCCCAGCACTTTGGGAGGCTGAGGCGGGTGGATCACTTGAGGTCAGGAGTTCAAGACCAGCCTGGCCAACATGGTAAAACCCCTGTCTCGATTAAAAAAAAAAAAAAGAAAAAACTTAGCTGGATGTACTGGTGCACGCCTGTAGTCCCAGCTACTCGGGAGGCTGAGGCAGGAGGATCACTTGAGCCTGACGGGTAGAGATTGTGCCACTGCATTCCAGCCTGGGCAACAAAGTGAGATCCTGTCTCAAAAAAAAAAAAAAAAAAAAAAAAAATGTGTATGTATGTATGTGTGTGCATGTGTAGGAGACAGAAGTACATTGAATGAAGAATTCCTGTGTTGTTCTGTACAGCTGACACTCATTACTTATGGTAGTTCTCCTCCTATAAAGTCACTGCAAACACTGACTTCCCAAAAACAGAACCATTGCTCCTAGGATAAATCCAAGGCGAAATTCCTGTGAGCCACTGATCACAACATTTTCATCAACCAAGCAACATATAACCTTGTTTTATGTGTGATTCTGTTAAACACACTTTATTTAGTGTAAGTTGTTGCTTCATTAACATTGACCCCACTATAACTCATGCATGAATGAAGCTTATCTAACGTGTATTTTCTCTCTGTAAGGCACATCACAGCTTAGGAACACTAGACAACACTTCAGCCCTACACTTAGGAGCCATTTTATTACTTATTTATTTATTTTGAGACAGGGACTGGCTGTGTTGCCCAGGCTGGAGTGCAGGGGTGTGATCACGGCTCATTGTAGCCTTGACCTCCCAGGCCTAAGCGATCCTCCCACCTCAGCCTCCTGAGTAGCTGGAGCCACAGGCATGCACCACCTTGTCTGGCTAATTTTTTTTATTTTTGTAAAGATAGGGTCTCACTATATAGCCCAGGCTGGTTTCCAATTCCTGAGCTCAAGCGATCCTCTCACCTCGGCCTCCCAAAGTGTTGAAATTACAGGCATGAGCCACCGCACTCAGCCTTGGGGCCCATTTTAAACAGCAAAACCACCAAAAAAAGCACAAAAAGTGAAAAGTGCAGAATTAAATAAAGCATGATATGACATTTGTTGACTGTGTGACAGCTGAAACAAGAGGGCATGGCCTTGCTTTGTTCAGACTCAGTTGGGAATGTAGCATCGGGCAACCCAAAGATTTTGCTGCTCCATGCATATGTGTGAAAGACAGTGAAAACCCTGTGATATTGATTTTGGTGTTGCAAATATATTTTAGCAAGCAAGCAAATCCGCAAATATGGAATCTGCAAAGGATGAGGATCAACTGGCGATACTTTTGAGGTTCGACTTGGCATTCTACAAGCTCCCTGGTGTCACGCCAGGCCTCTGGCCAGCTGTGTGACCTTGGGTGTCAATATCTCAACTAGACTTCCTCTCCTTTGCAGAGTCGTGAGAATTAAGTGAAATGATGTCTGTAAAACACCTAGCACAGTGCCCGACACATAGTAGGTGCTAAAAAACCGGCCATTATGAGATGGCTTATGCCTGTAATCCCAGTGCTTTGGGAGGCCAAGGAGGGAGGATCACTTGAGGCCAGAAATTCAAGAGCAACCTAAGCAACACAGCAATATCCCCTCTCTAGAAAAAAAATTTTTTTAAACGTTAGCTGGGTGTGGTGGTGTATGTCTGTAGTTCCATCTTGGGAAGCTGAGGCAGGAGGATCACTTGAGCTTGGGAGCTGGAGGCTGCAGTGAGTCATGATCATACTGGTGACACAGTGAGACCTTGTCTCATAAAAGCAAAAAACAGAAAAAGTGCATTGTTACTATTATCATCATTGGCCTGGGACCCTGTGTTCTATACTCTGGGTGGCAGGGTGGTTTTAACCAAGGTTTGGGGAAGGTCTGTCTGCAGCAGAACTCTGGGCTGGCATCATTTTCATAAATTCATTGTCCCATTCAGCCCCTGAATTACTCGGAAAATAATCTGAATGTTGAAATTTGTAGGCAATAAAATGATTTCATGACACAGGCCAAATCAGGACTTTTCTCCTTTGTAATGACACCTTTCTCCTCTCCTCTGCTGTGGCCCTGGCTCTCCACTCTCCCCTTGGGCTTCCCATGGGACTACTTTGCATGGATCCCACTGGGTTATGGTTAACATTCAAGAGTCCTGGGCGCAGGGCCAGGATGGCAACTTGCCCAGGGCAGGAAGCAGCTTACACATCAGTATTCCCCATACTCAGCACAGGGCCTGGCAGAGATCAGTGCCCTGTGAAGGGCTATGAGTTGAAAAAATAGTGACCTAGAGTGTACTGGGTATCTCACCCAAACTTCCCTGACATGGAATAGAAAGCGATGAACAGAGTTAGCACTCAATATGTATTTGTGGGCTGGGCACGGTGGTTCACGCTTGTAATCCCAGCACTTTGGGAGGCTGAGGTGGGTGGATCGCTTAAGGTCAGGAGTTCAAGACCAGCCGGGCCAGCATGATGAAACTCTACTGAAAAAACAAAAATTAGCCAAGCGTGGTGGTAGGTGCCTGTAATCCCAGCTACTGGGGAGGCTGAGGCATGAGAATCTCTTGAACCCACGAGGCAAAGGTTGCAGTGAGCCAAGATTGTGCACTGCACTCCAGCCTGGGTGACAGAGCGAGACTCCATCTCAACAAAAAAAAAAAAAAAAAAAAAAAAAAGGATTTGTGGAAGCAGGGAGGAAGGGAGAAAAAGGAAGGAAAGAAGAAGCATGCCTGACCTACCAACTGGATGATCAAAGTATGAAAGAACCAAGAAACAAATGAAATGGAATTCCTCTTGTAGCTCTCATTCTCTGGAGAGCTCTCCTTCTCATCACTGGAAAAGGAGAGAAATTAAGTAAGTTGGTCTTTTAAACAATAAGCACTAGCATAATAGGAATATTTACCATGTGACTAGCTGTGTTCTGTTCATTTTGAGTGTATTAACTAATTTAATTCTCACACCAATTCTAGGAGATGTATTTCTGTGCCCATTTCACAGATGAGCAGACTGACGCTTCAGGAAGCCAAGTAACAAGCTCAAGGTCATGTGGCTGCTCAGTGGAGCAGCTGGTTCCAGAGGCTGCCCTCTGGGCTGGGATTGCTTGGTCCCTCTGAGGTGTTTCAGGAGGTGGACCCCCACACAGGTGGTGATGACACAGGCCTGGTATTGTGTCCTGCTCATCCTGTTGCTCAGATCCTCAGGTGTGGACTCCTTTGCTTGCCTCTTGCCCATTTCTCCACAGTCTAGATCTAACAGACATTTTCAGTTTGATCTCCTTCTACTTCCTTTCCCGTACCCGATGCTGCACCCAACCCAGCTACTCCCTGTTCCCTGCTCACACCCTGTGCATTCCTGTGTCTAGGCTTTTCCTGCTGCTGTTCCTTCCTTGGCCTGGAATGTGCTCTCCCACCCCTGACTCTCACAATCATCCCCACCTCTCCAAGTCTAATTCAGGTGCCACTTTGCCTGTGAAGCCCTTCCTGGCCGTCCCTGTTTAAAATGTATTGCACCTTGCCCTGCTCTGGGCTTCAATAACTAACTCCTGATCATCTCCAGCCCCCAACATCCCATCCTAAGAAACTCTCGTTGACCAGCAGCTGGACTGAATTGCTTCACCCCTCCCCACCCCAGATGTTGAGATTTGGGAGAGCAAGGAGCTCTGTCTAGCTCACATCCTTGTCCCCGCTGCCCAGCATAGGACCCGGCATAAGTACACTAACAGTTAAAGATGGTTAAAAGTGACCTACTCCGTGTTCAGCCACTAGCTGATGATGACATGCTGGTGTCCCACACCTTCCGTTCCAGGATTCCTTCAGTTCCCTTAATACACTTTCCACTACAATCCTTGGCCATGCTGTTCCTTCCACCTGGAATGCTCTTCCTACCTCAGCTGCTCAGAGAATCCAGAGTCTTTCCAAGTTCAGTTCAACGTCCCTTCCTCTAGAAAGCCTTCTCCCTCCTTTGCCCCAGAGCTAAATCACTTCTTTTGCGTTGTCTCTGCACTTCACACCTGCCTGGGTGGTTGCTAAGCTATACTGCAGTGAGTTTTCCTGTCTGTCTGTCCCAGGTGGGTCTTTGAGGCTGGGGACATGGCAGACCACCTCTATGTCCCCAGGACCAGATACAGTGATTTGAAAGCATTTTCAGTGGTGGAACTCTCCCTTTAAAAGCAAAATCTATAGGTATCTCAATATAAAACAGATACAAGAAAGCAGTTCTTGGCAGAATGGGGAAGGGGGCTGGGGGCAGCCTTGCCTGTGCGAGCATCTCAGACCCACCAGGGACGCTCTCCGGAGCTCCTGGGTCTCACAACACGGTGTGAAAACCCCTGACTCAGCACGACACCTGGAATAAGGTCGCTGCTCAACAAATTCTTTTTAAATGATTTGAAGGCCAAACACTTTCAGGATCCAAAGAATGAATTTCTGAGAGTGGAATTTCAGACACCTTGCCTGAAAGAAGAGATGCACTGGGGCTTCGGCTCAGGAGTCAGGGGTTCAAGTCTTAGTCCCATTGCTCCCTGGCAGGACAGGGACCTCACCTCTCTGGACCTCATTTTTTTCATACATAAAATGAGAAGAAAAGTAACACCTACAGGTGTAAGGGCTACTGGTTGTGGTTATTTCTAGGCATTGGGGCTCTCTGCCCCTCTCTTCTCCCAAATCATATCATTCATGTCCCACTGAAAAAAGACCCACTAGCCAGGCGTGGTGGCTCATGCCTGTAATCCCAGCACTTTGGGAGGCTGAGGCAGGCAGATCATGAGGTCAGGAGTTCGAGACCAGCCTAGCCAACATAGTGAAACGCCATCTCTACCTAAAATACAAAAAAATTAGTCCGGCATGGTGGTATGCGCCTGCAGTCCCAGTTACTTGGGAAGCGGAGGCAGGAGAATCGCTTGAACCTGGGAGGCGGAGGTTGCAGTGAGTGAGATCGTGCCACTGCACTCCAGCCTGGGCGACAAGAACAGAACTCCGTCTCAGAAAAAAAAAAAAAAAAGACCCACTGCAGTCGGAGTGTAGGCCAGTCTGGTATAACAATTTGAACATGGGTCTTGGCGCCAGATCCTGGCTCTGGTCTCTGAGCCTCAGTTTGCTCATCTGCCAAATGGGGATAATAACAGCAGCTTGTGGGGTAAAGAAGGTTTGTAATATAGAGGTTAAGTGTGTGCACGGGTCTAGTTGCCCTGCTTTGAGACCTGGCTCCCTCATTTTCTAGCCCTGTGACCTTGAGCAGATTACTTAACTCTATATCCCTTGTTTCTCCAGCTATAAAAAGGGAGTAATAATAGTACTCCCCTCTTAGGAGTGGATAAAGTCATAGACATGAAATGCTTAGAACAGTGCCTGGCACATAGTAACTGCTACATACATGTACCCAACTGATACCATCCCATGGGGCTGTTGTGAGGATTACATTAGAATATAAATAAAACGTGTCCAGCCTAGGGCATGGTATACGGTAAGAACTCAATTCAGAGGAGCTGTTATTTAATATGACTTTGGCTCAGATTCAGCATGTTACATATGAGCTCCTAGGGTGGGGGGAGAAAAAAAACCTGGGCAGCAATTCTAGGGCTTGCAATCTCACTCTGCGATCTCCTGTGAAAGGGGCCGCAGCAGCTTCTCCATTTGGGTGGGTGCCCCACGGTGCAGTTCTGGGTGTGTCCTGCAGCCTGACTCAGAAACGAGTGCCCTCTCCCACCTGTCCCCCACCCATCTCCCACAGCACCCTGTGCCTGCCCATCCATGTGGTGATTAGACCTGACCCCGAAAGCAGCAAGATTCTATCACTGCCCCAGGGCCAGGGACGGCAGGAGGGGTTATAATTATGGGTTTCATCGAAATTGTGGAAATGACAAGCGCTGCTTTCTGCGGCTCCTCTAAGGGCCCTGCTGGGGCCCTCCCTAACCCCTCCCACCTGGGTGCCCCCAGAAGCCGGCACTCCCAGTCCATGGCAACCTACAGTTACTGACAACTTATTACAAGTGTTCTAAGCGTTTTATGTGAAGAATCTCATTTAATCCTCATCAACGGTATTATTTCCCCCATCTTACAGGTGAGGCTCAGGGAGGCAAAGTGACTCACCCTAAAGTATGTGGCCAAGACAGTCTCCAAGGACTTTCGGGCTCTTTGGCCCGTGATCTTAACCTCTACCTGAGTTTGCATCAAATATGGCCCCAAAATCTGGTTGTAGTCAAACAGTTAGGAAACTGGGCCCTGAGTGTGGCCGTGGCTCTCACCCTGTGCGATCTGCACAGTCACGTTGCCTCTCTGAGCCTAGGTTTCCTCTTGAGTTTAGTGCGAGGGCCAGGTGTAAGTGTTTAGCGCGAGGGCCCAGGTGTAAGTGTTTAGCGCGAGGGCCAGGTGTAAGTGTTTCCTGGGATGGATAAGGCTCCATAAGAGTCAGCTGCCATTCTTTTGCTGTTGTTGATACTGTTAGGCTTTATTGGTGGAGTGATGAAATCACCGAATACACAGACACAAAAATCAGGGCATTGGGAAACATCTTCGTACTGGATGTGCCACAGGTGAGGGCCCAGGTGTAAGTGTTTAGCGCGAGGGCCAGGTGTAAGTGTTTCCTGGGATGGATAAGGCTCCATAAGAGTCAGCTGCCATTCTTTTGCTGTTGTTGATACTGTTAGGCTTTATTGGTGGAGTGAAGAAATCACCGAATACACAGACACAAAAATCAGGGCATTGGGAAACATCTTCGTACTGGATGTGCCACAGGTGAGATTTGATCATACATTCTCCAATTTCTTCCAGATCCTGAGTCATGAAAAGGTGGGCTGAGTCATGCATGGGGCTTCCATTTTGCTTATACTGAGCCATCACGTTGTGAAATCTTTAGTAAGCAGCAGGAGCTTTAATGGAAAGCAAATTAAACTCATCCCCCGGTTTGCTTGGGGGGGGGGGGGGCGGAAGCCCGTCAGTGAACCTCTGTGTCGCTTGGTTTCTCTCTAGCTGAATGTGTCAATCTTTTGCCAGGAAGCTCATAGTGATCATAGCGTCGAGCCTGGAGCTCTTGGAAGGAAAGGGGTTTGAGAAGTCCTAGGTCTTCCTCCCTGCCTCTCCCTTTTCTTTTTAATAATGTGTTTTCTTCAGCCTGTGATAAATGACTGGGAGTGGAAGATGCCCAGTAGGGGGAGGGAAAGGGAGGGATGTTGTTTACTTATCTGCGAGCACATCGCCAAGACAAAGCTTGGAGTTCTAATACTCTCCCGTGCGTGACCCACTTCCCTCTGTGGCCCAGAGCAAGTATCGCCCTGATTTGCGGGTGACTCTGAATAATCACCTCCCTCAAACTTACTCACCTCTCCCAGCAAGGCAGGAAGGAAACACCACGCCTGGCCTTGGGCAATCCCGGGGACCAGCCAGGATTCCATTAACCCCAGAAGTGAACCCTGGGTTCCATTGGCCAGGCCCCACCTTCCAACTGCGTTGGGCTTCCTTGGGTAATTTATGAGCTTCTCCACTTTGGCTGTTATTATGCGCCTCTTGTTAATGAGAAGGCTTAGGGCATTCAGGATTTCCTTAATTAGTGTTTCCTCCTTCCGGAGTATTCTGTCTTTGGACTTTTATAGGTCGTTAACAGCCTTGCAAAGTCTGACACTGTAACAGGCAACTGGGTTTCTTTACTGGAAAGGAGAAGGGGGAGGTTGAGGGGCAGATGGAAGCTGCTTCAGGTCAAGGGGGGGCTCTTGCTCACCAAAGGCCATAAACTCACCATTTTCTGTCCCAAGGGGACAAACACAACCCACACGGCTACATGGGACTGAGGAGATTTGGTATCTGCATTCCTTTTAAAATGGAGAGACCTGGAAATTGGTCTCCAAAGATAGCAAAGTAGTGTTTCATTCACTGCTCTTGGGGGCTTCCTATTTTCTGAGGTCAGCGTGTGCAGTTGCTTTCCTGGAAGGCACGTTTTCCTCAGCCTCAAGGCCTCTCCAGCTGAGGTGGCTGAGGGAAGGACTGGAGTGAGGGGATGAAGTCCTGGTTGACAACACCACCTTTCTTTTTCATACTTCAGCACTTGACACACTGGCACGCTTCATAAAACAGGTGGCAGGCATGGTGGGGCCAAAGTGCTGATTCAGTCATGCCACTTGCCTTTCATCTTGAGCTTGAACTGTTGAACAGACATGCTTAACAAGATGGAGGAGTTTATCTCCTGAAGTCACTGTGAGGAACCATATTCATCTCCCAGGACGCTGTAGGGGAACCATTTTCTAGTTATAGAGTATTAATAATTTGCCCAGTGGGCCTAAGAACTATTGATATGGTCATTAATAACAACAAAATCTATTGATACATTTTTTTGAAAAAAGCAAGCTTAGGCCAGGCGCGGTGGCTCACGCCTGTAATCCAAGCACTTTGGAAGGCCGAGCTGGGTGAATCATGAGGTCAGTTCGAGACCAGCCTGGCCAACATGGTAAAACACTGTCCCTACTAGAAATACAAAAAATTAGCTGAGCGTGATGGCAGATGCCTGTAATCCCAGCTACTTGGGAGGCTGAAGCAGGAGAATCGCTTGAACCCAGGAGGTGGAGGTTGCAGTGAGCTGAGATTGTGTCACTGCACTCCAGCCCTGGTAAGAGTGAGAGACTCCATCTCAAAAAAAAAGAAAAAAAGAAAAAAGCAAGCTTATAAAACATAGTATCTTGTCTGCGATTCCATTTTTGTGGAAAACAATCTACTATGGAAAGAATAGGTTAGAAGGTTTTAAAATATCAACATTGAATGGTGGAGTAACATTTTTAAATTCTTAGTTATTTATTGACTTTGGTAATTCTGAAAATTTTCTCCAACAAACATATTTTATATTTGAAATAAATAATAAAAGTAACCCCCCGGATATTTCTGGTAAATCCAACCCCAGCTTAGCTTAAAATTGTCTCCCAGATTCAGACAAAAATATCTTGAGGTCAGTGGCTAATTTCTGCTTTTATGCCTTCTTCAATTCAGCCCTACTGCCCCGAAAGCCCAGGGAGTTGAAGCTAAAGATAAATTATTAGGCTGGGTGCGGTGGCTCATGCCTGTAATCCCAGCATTTTAGGAGGCCAAGGTGGGTGGATCACCTGAGGTCAGGAGTTCGAGACCAGCGTGGCCAACATGGTGAAACTCCATCTCTACTAAATATACAAAAATTAGCCAGGGCATGGTGGTGGGCGCCTGTAATCCCAGCTACTCTGGACACTGAGGCAGGAGAGTCACTTGAACCCCAGAGGCGGAGGTTGCAGTGAACGAGATTGCGCCACTGCACTCCAGCCTGGGCGACAGAGCAAGACTCCGTTTCAAAACCAAAAAAGGGAAATCATTGTTCACCATTTGTATTTGACTCAGTGGCCCCCTTTTCCCTCTAGACCTAGCTTCTCCTATAATGAGAGCTGTCACAGAAGGGCACGGGGCAGCAGTGGCTGTCTTTCCAAAGCCATAAAATGTTTGTTTTCCCTTTGCCTCTGCTTTACCCTGAGAGGCTGGGATTAGCAACACTGTACAGTTCTGAGTGGGGCTGTTTATCAAAATGTGCTGTTTAAACCCAGGTTAAGGCAACCAGGATTTTGAGTATGGAACCAGCCCTGTCTCCCAGCCTTTCTGGTCTGTCTGCTCCTCAGCTGGAGCCAGGAACAAGCAGGACCCTAGGGGAAGCCTCTCTTTTTGAGGCTTCTGCTACTAAATCTCTTCAGCTTCCTCAGCTGGAAGCCTGAAGCGAAGTCTGGACAGTCTTGGCATCACCTCACCTTGAGCAAGGGGAGGGGTTCATTTAAAAAAAAAAAAAAGGCTCTAGACAATCAGGAGGATGACAACAGGTCATTTGGGAGTAAAACACTTTTTAGTGATGAAGCCTGAAAAGGGATTTTGAAACCCCAGACAGTAGTTGCTTATGCGACGGGGAGAAACAGCCCTCAGGCCACCAGGGACATTGCTCCTGGGGATGTTTTCTGAGCCTCCCTTTTGCTCCTGGTTGCAAAACACAGTGGTCTGTGCAAGAGCCCTCCAAGCCGCCGCCTGTGCGCCTGGTCCTGCAGCCCTGCTGCTGCTTCTGAGGAGACTGTGTCCACCCTAAGGAAGGCTTGGGTGAGGAGGAGGGCTGGTGAAGTGGGGCATCTTCCTGTCCTTTGGAAAAGGACGACAGAGGGGACCTGCCCTTAGCTCACTGTTAACAGAAAAAGATCTCAGGAGAGGCTTCTCAGTTCTACTGGTGAAAGCTGTCAGGCTTGGCACATGGAGAAGGAAAGCAGCAGGAGGAGGAGGACGAGGGGAGGGCAGCTGGAGGAGGAGGAGGAGGAGGGGAGGGCAGCTGGAGGAGGAGGAGGAGAAGAAGGAGGAGGAAGAGGAAAAGGAGGAGGGAGAGGAGAAGGAAGAAGAAGAGAGGGCAGCCGTGTGCTTTAGTACTACTGAACTTGCCCCTGGTGAGGCAGGTGAGAGCCCAGCACCCCAGCAGTCTGGGACCAGGGCAGAAGCTGCATAGTCCAGAAGGGACCATGGCCTGTTTGTTCCTAGAACAGGGCAGCGCATAGCTGGTGCTAATGAATATTTCAATGAACACCCAGCCTCTGGTGGGCAGTCAGCAAATGAAGGAGTCTTGGACAGCAGCAGTTAAGAACTAAGTTAACTCCTAGTTAAGACTAGAGTTGGTGGATCTGAGTTCACATCTCAGCTCTGCCACCAAGAGCTGTGTGGCCTGGAGCAAAGGGAAACCGAATACCCACTACACAGGGTGGTTAGGGAGACTAAGAAAGTTCACAGTTGGCCAGGTGTGGTGGCTCACGCCTGTAATCCTAGCACTTTGGGAGGCCAAGGCAGGC
>NW_012115600.1:2244940-2267079 GCF_000951035.1 Colobus angolensis palliatus
TAGTATATTCACAAGGTTATGCAACCATCACCACTGTCTAATTCCAGAACATTTTATCACCCCTCCCCCCCAAATAAAACCCGTATCTGTCAACCGTCTGAATTCCTCCCTAACCCCTAGCCTCAGGCAAACACTAGTCCACTGTCTGTCTCTATGGATCTGCCTATGCTGGACATTTTATATAGATGCACTCACTTAATATGTGTCTTTTGTGTCTGGCTCTTTTCAGTTAGTATATGTTTTCGAGGTTCAACCATGATGTACTCCTTTTATGGCTGAATAATATTTCATTGTATGACTGTACCAGGTTTTGTTCATTCATCAGCTGATGGACATTTGGGTGTTTCCATTTTTTTTGGCTACTAGCCCTTGAAAATATAGCATTCAAATGAGATGTGTTGTAAGGGTAAATCAAACTTATAGAAAAAATAATAAAAATACCTCAATAATTTATTTATATTCAATACATTTTGAAATAAGTTTTTTTGTTTGTTTTTTTGAGACAGAGTTTCGCTCTTATTGCCCAGGCTGGAGAGCAACGGCACAGTCTCAGCTCACCACAACCTCTGCCTCCCAGGTTCAAGCGATTCTCCTGCCTCAGCCTCCCGAGTAGCTGGGATTACAGGAGTGTGTCACCACGTCCAGCTAATTTTGTATTTGTAGTAGAGACAGGGTTTCTCCATGTTGGTCAGGCTGGTCTCTAACTCCCAACCTCAGGTGATCCGCCCACCTCGGCCTCCTAAAGTGCTGGGATTACAGGTGTGAGCCACCACGCCTGGCCCAAAATAAGATTGTTTGTATATGGAGTTCAGTAAAATATACCATCAAAAACAACAAGCCTAGAAACAAAGCAGAGGAGGTGTGACTGGGGGGGAGGGACGGCAGGGACCTTCCTCCTCAGGTCTCTGTTCAACTTCCTGCACTCAATGGTGGACTTAGAATGAGGGGCGAGGGAGGGCCTGGGAGGAGCAGCCACTTTTGGAGTCACTGTGCCTTGGCACTTAGGGGAGCTGCAGAAAGCACAAGTCCAGGCAGGAGTTGGTAGATTTCCCCCTGGGAGGGGACTCAGGGCTGGATTAACTGGACAAAAGGAGTAACTGGAGTGGCCAGTGACAACACTGCCTTCTCCTGGCACCTGGCCGGGGCCAGGCTGCGGAGTTGCTCAAGGCACTTTTTGCTCAAGTACCTGCAAGCTCCTGTGCTCCTCTCCTTTGCGGGGGAGCAAAGGCAGCAACATGAGAGGCTTCATTGTCTCTGGGAAGCAGGGGCTAGAGCCCAGGCCCTGCTCTGTCACTATTTTGCTGTGTCCTTGGGCAAGTTCCTTCTGCTCTCTGGGTCTTGATTTCCTCATGGGTCAGATGACAGGACTGGATTAGATAATCTATAGGGTGTTTACAGCTTTAACATTTTAGAGTTTTGAAAATAGTCCTGAGTCAGACAGAGATGGGATCAAAGCCTGGCTTTATCCTACCAGCTGTGTAACTTCTCTGTGCCTTGTTTCTCTATCTCTAAAATGGAGTAAATAATAAATAGTGACTTCACAGGGTTACTGTAAGGTTTAAATAAGGTAACTGTTGCCAACACTTGGTGCTTACTATTACCAAACACTGTCCTAAGCGCTTTGCACAGATGAACTTATTTAATCCTCCCAGCAAACCCAAGTTCCTATAGTGAGAATGTGACAGAGAGGATTTTGGACCCAAGTAGTCCAGCTCCAGAACCTGTTTCCTCGTCCACCATGCTAACCTGCTTTCAGTACAGGTAGGAGGCTATGTCTTCAATAAATGCTGGAGGGAGAGGGAGGCAGAATTCTATGACTGTTAAGATACTTCTGACGGAAATCCTAGTATGTTCCCCGTTAAACAGATGGAGAAACCAAATTCAACAGGACGAAGTGATGAGCTCTGGACCACTGCCAAAATGGTTACAGAGCAAAACCCAGATACCCTGGCTCAGAGTTCCCCCAAGTATTTGGAACTGGAGTGGATCTCAAATTACACATGCAAATCTGTTGGCAGATAAGCAGCCCCAACCCAAGCTGATCTCAGAAAGTATCGCTTAGCTGATTAATATCTGAATATCAGGGCCGCGTTTCTGGAAATGCCTTGGCCTTCCTCAGTGCATATTCTCTGAATTTCATCCAGGTACAATTCTTGGTTGTTAAGTGTTACACTTAGTAAGAATTGGCTGTCTAGGGTGCTTTTAAAATCCCTCTTGGCTGCTTCTAAGATTCAGTTCAAATATTTCTTGAGTGTCTACTGTGAGCAGAACATGTACTAGGCACTGGAAATATGCAGAGATGAAGGAACTACTTCCCTCCCTGCCCTCTGGGAGTTCTCAGTTGAATCAGGCAGATAGAAGAAATTCCCTTGCTCAAGAATAATTGTTTAAAGATGGACAAAAATGATAAAACTCAGTGTTTGTGACTGTGCAGGGAAACAGTCACTCTTATTTCCTGCTGGTGGGAAAGGAACATGGTCCAACCTTTCTAGAGGGCAGTTCGATAAGTTATCAAAAGTCATAAAACTGTGCCTACCCTTATAACCCTGCAATTCTACTTCTTGAAATTGGCCCCAAGGAAATAATTACGGCTGGGCACAAAGGTTTAGCCATAATTATGTTTGTACAGCGTTATGATAATGAAATACTGGATACACCCTTGTATGTCAATGGGGGACTGGTAAATTAGGCATGGGTCTTCCACACCAAGGTCATCAGAGAATATTTAATGCTACAGAGGTTCACATTGTTACCCAGTGGGGAGAAAAGGCAGGACACAAAAATGCCATCAGATAGTGTGGCAGCATTTTTTCAGTAAGAATATGCCTTTTCCAAAAATTAGCTGGGTGTGATGGTGGGTGCCTGTAATCCCAGCTACTTGGGAGGCTGAGACATGAGAATCACTTGACCCTGGGAGGCAGAGGTTGCAACGAGGCGAGATTGCACCACTGCACTCCAGCCTGGCAATGGAGCAAGACTCCATCTCAAAAAGACGAAAAAGAATATATGTTTTCTACAGTAAGAGCTAACATCTGTAGTCATTTTTAGGCATTATTTCAACCCTGTAACAGATACTCTTTTTTAAAAATTTGTTTAATAAACTCTTAACTATCATAGGTGCTCTTTAAAATATTTTTTTTGTGGGGAGGCCAAGGCAGGCGGATCACCTGAGGTCAGGAGTTCAAGACCAGCCTGGCCAACGTGGTGAAACCCCATCTCTACTACAAATATAAAATTTAGCCGGTGTAGTGGTCAGTGCCTGTAATCCAGCTACTCGGGAGGCTGAGGCAGGAGAATTGCTCAAACCCGGGAGGCAGAGGTTGCAGTGAGCTGAGATCACACCACTTCACTCCAGCCTAAGTGATAGAGTGAGACTCTGTCTCCAAAAAAAATAAATAGCCAGGCGCGGTGGCTCACACCTGTAATCCCAGCACTTTGGGAGGCTGAGGTGGGCGATCACCTGAGTTCGGGAGTTTGAGACCAGCCTGACCAACATGGTGAAATCCCGTCTCTCCTAAAATACAAAAAGTAGCCGGGCGTAGTGGCGGGTGCTTGTAATCTCAGCTACTTGGGAGGCTGAGGCAGGAGAATCGCTTAAAACCAGGAGGTGGAGGTTGCAGTGAGCTGAGATTGCGCCACTGCACTCCAGCCTGGGCAACAAGAGTGAGATTCTGTCTCAAAAAAATAAATAAATAAAAATATAAATAAATAAATAAATATTATTTTTAGAGACAGGTCTCACTGTTGCCCAGGCTGGAGGCAGTGGCTATTTGGAGGTGTGACCACAGCGCACTATATACCCTTAAAGTCCTAGGATCAAGTGTTTCTTCTGCCTCAGCCTCTCAAGTAGCTGAGACCACCAGTGTGGACCCAGCCTCATAGGCGCTCTTTTTATTCTCATTTTACAGTTGAGAAAGTTGAGGCTCTCAGAGTGTAAGAGACTAGCCCACATGTTATAGCTGGGATTGAAGTTTGGCTCTGAGGGCCTGTGTGGTTAACTCGGATGTAATTGCTTTCCTATAGGCAAAGAAAACCATACAGGAGAATAATGGTGGTTCTCTTGGGATGGCGAATTGTGAATATTTAATTTTTTCTTCATTATAATTATCTGCATTTTCACTGATTTTTTTCCTCTCAATAAGCATTGGTTGTTTTTGTAATTAGAAGAAAAAAAGTTATTTTATTTCAAATAACATTGGCCTGTTGAACTCACAAATCACAAAAATGAAAAGCTTGAAATATAAGAGAGTTTATCCTTGGCAAGTCCTCTACCTGCCAGAGGGTTGTTTCAGATGGAGGACAGAAAACCCTAATGTCTGGTCTTCAGAATTCTAATGGAGGACCCTCATCCCCAGCCAGCCCCTCAAGCCAAATCCCAAAGGGCGAGTTTCCAACCGGCAGGTTCCCGTCTTCCCATCAGCCCTGAATTCCATAGCCCAGTCTTCGCTAGCAATTCAAAGCTGGGCACCCAGATCTCAGTGGCCCCATTCATCATGTGGGAAGCCTTCCCACCACCTCATTTCAGAGTGAGTTAGGCAGGAAAGCCCAAAGCAAGTGGCAAAGATTATTTAAAAACAAAGATTTTTTTTTTCTCCAAATTAGCTAGGGATCCTTAGAGTCACTACCCACCAGGGAATTAACCCCTTTTTGTACTCACAGGGCTGAATGGCTATTGTGACAGCTGTTCATTATGAAACTGTCCATCACAACTGCTGTTAGAGAACTACCTGCTGGGTTTCTACCACCTGAGGAAAGGAAGGGGTGGGGAGAAGGCCAAAATACCGTTGTGGGGGGTGTGGCAGTGTAAGGGAGGACACGGAGGAGGGATACAGGTGGTTGTAATCATAGTAAAAGCAGCAAAATGTTAATAAACTGCAACGAATGTTTCCTGAGTACTTACACATGCTGAGGGGTTTATATGCATTATTTCATTGACTCTTCCCTTGAAACCCCATGAGGTAGGCACCGTTATTACACCAGTTTTGCAAGTGGGAGAGCAGTCAGGCTGAGTAAGGTTAAATAACTTGTTCAAGGTTATACAGCTGCTAAATGGAGCAGTTAGGATTATAAACTCAAGTCCTCCTCTTGCTAACCACCCACCTGGAGGCCTGGGGAGCCCCCAGAGAGCCTCTTCTCAGGGCGTGCTTCATATACACACTTTACACACATTTTCAATTTCAAGACTTGCTGTTTTTAAGCCTCTTGGCCAGAAAGATCTCACAAGATTTTTTTTGTTTTATTTTGTTTTTCCTAGATTTATGTGATGCCACTTTGGAGGTACTTAAGCTTGATGGCTTTGAGATCTGCCTGTCCTGGGTTTGTATCCTATTTCCAGCACTATACGTTGTTATATTTCGGGCCTCAGTATTACCAATGTAAATTAGAGACTGAAAATTAAACATACATGTCCTTAATCACACAGTAACCATAAAGTTTGGAAACACACTTACTTTGCCTGTATTTTAATGTAATCGAGTTATACCATTCACATTTGTTATGCATATTTTCCTCTTTTCAGATACAGAGTAGCTCATGAGATAGATCTGAACTCATGGGAGATATATATATATTTTTTATATTATAAAATTAAATATGTGTGTAAAGAACTTAGCATGCAGCCTGGCACATAATAGGTGCTTAATACATGAAAACTGCTGTTGTTTGTTGCTTTTGGGCCTTAACTCAATCTCACAAATGTTTGTTGAGTGTCTGTGTAAAGGCCCCAGAGGCAAGGTTTTATGTAGTGGGGAAGGCAAACAGACATATACGTAAATTATTCTCAAAGAAGGCAGTCTATGTTAAGTGAAGTGCTGCCAGTATAGACAAAGTACACTGAGAGAATAAGGGATAAAGTAGTGAATTCTTGCCAGGGAGATCTGGGTGCTAAGATTTTTATTTTTAGATTAAATTGACAATACAGAGAAATGTAGATCTTCAGTGTACAATTCAGTGAATTTTGGCAAATGTATTCACCCATGAAACTACCACTGGAATGAAGATCAAGAACATTGACATACCCTAAAAATCCCTTCTAATCAATCCTCACTCCCCAAAGGCAACCACAGTTCTGTTTTTTCCCCACAATAGTTTTGCCTGTTCTTAACCTTCATATAAATGGAATCATTCAGAATGTCCCCTTCTTGTGTCTGGCTTCTTTCTCTTTTTTTTTGAGACAGAGTCTGGCTCTGTCTCCCAGGCTGGAGTGCAGTGGCTGGATCTCAGCTCACTGCAAGCTCCGTCTCCCGGGTTTACACCATTCTCCTGCCTCAGCCTCCGGAGTAGCTGGGACTACAGGTGCCCGCCACCTCACCTGGCTAGTTTTTTGTATTTTTTTTTTTTAGTAGCGACGGGGTTTCACCATGTTAGCCAGGATGGTCTTGATCTCCTGACCTCGTGATCCGCCCGTCTCGGCCTCCCAAAGTGCTGGGATTACAGGCTTGAGCCACCGCGCCCGGCCAGCTTCTTTCATTTAACATGGGTGATAAGGTTTGAGCTGAGCCTGAAAGCACTGCTAGGATTGAATAAGCAGCCATGGAGGCAGGGGAGAAAATATGAGGTATAGGGTATAGCTTGAGAAAGAAAAGGAGACAGATAAAAGTGAATTGGGGACTGGTGTGACTAGAGAAAGGGGTACCCAGTGGGGAAGAGAAAGAAGGATGGAAAGCTAGGTTAGAGCTTTGTTTTGCAGTTTTCAATGCCAGGACAAAGGCATGTAGACTTTATCCTGAAGGCAACAGGGAGCCAGCCAGGGAACAGAAGAGTGGACTGATGTGATCTGGGTTTTGAGAAGATGTGTATGTGGCCACAGCAGGTAGATACAATGAAGTTCAGGAAGTCTGGAGGCCTGGAGACCAGTTATTTGATTGTTTATTAGTTCATCCATTCATTCACGATGTCTGCCAACTTTGTGATCAATAGTCTGCTCATTCATCCATTCACCCAAAAAGTATTTATCTGGTACTGAACTCTAGATTTTGGTTTCTGGCCATTACATCTCTGGCTTTATACGTTGACTAGGAAACAAGTAAGTCTGCTAAACCCTTTCTGCTGGTTCTTCCTTTTTTTAAGAATTGAGATGGGATCTTACTGTGTTGCCCAAACTGGTCTTGAATTCCTGGGCTCAAGCAATCCTCCCTCCTTGGTCTACCAAAGTGCTAGGATTACAGGCGTGGGTCACTGCACCCAGCCTCTGCTGGTTGTATCAAATTCTCTCCCCACCCCAAAATTCTGGGAAATCCTTAATTTTTTTTCTAGTAGTGGGCTCATCAAATCCTGCTAAGAAAATCTTCATTCCCATTGGGTATGTCTTTTCTAAAAACCCAATTGGGCAGGTATCACCTTAGATTATTTTGTATGTGAGATAATAAGTAAATAGCCCAGAGAAACAGGAAGGGTTTAAATAAATGAAGGCAACGTCAACTCTATACCTTCTTGGAGGGCTGGGGATAGTGTTTCCCAAAGTGTGTTCCACAGTGGATCACTGGTTCTGCAGGTTGTTATAGGATTCAGTGGGGATGGAGGAAATGAAATCATGGCCATCTTAGTTTGGGAAATACTGGGTTAAAAAACAAACAAAGTAGGTTTCCTGACTGCAGGACTTTTCAGAGGCTTGATGACTATGCCTTGTTCATTTCTAAGAAGAGGCGTGAATCTTTTCTGCCTGGAACATCTCAGGCATTCCTGTATTTCTCAGAATGCATTTGTGAGATTCGCCGACATGACTTGAGAGAAATCAGAAGCGGTTCAGATCGAGGAGAGTTATGGAGCAAAATGCCCATAAGGCTGGGCCAGAGTAGGGAAGAGCCCAGAGCAGTGAAGAAGAGGGAGCTCCTTCCACAGGAAGGCACAGGAAAAGGAGAAGGAAGTGGGCTTGAGCCTTGCCTCGCAGTTGCATGGAAGCAGGAAAAGGAACTGGTGCAGGGCTGAACTGGGACCGTGGAAAGACATCTGTATTGCAGAATTCCTATGGAGGAAACTTTATCTTCAAAGTGGCTGCAGCTGGAGCCTATATTTGCTGGGCAGGAGAAAAAGGAGGAAAAAGTACATGGCTGCTGGCCATGGAATGTGACAAGGACAGGGAAGCAGTGTGCTCCTTCGCGATCCCCACCCCTAGAACTGGCCTCTTTCCCACAGTCAGAGAAGTGAAGAGCGCTGAGTTCTGTCTTCTCATTGTATGGCACACTCACCTCCCTCACTGTGCTTCGGTTCCCCCAACCACCAAAGGATGAAAAGGTAGGCCTTCCAGAAAAAGAGTCTGAACCTTCCAAAGAAGGCAGACAGATCTGTGCCTCTTCATAGCCGGCAGAGCTTCACCAACAGGCTTCAGACAGGTTTGCACACAAAGTCACCACGGTAGCTGAGGTTCTGAAGTAACAGGGGATCTGGGTTCAAATACCAGCTCCATCACTTACCTTGAGCCAGTCACTTTACCTCTCTGGGCTTTTCATGTTTCCGGTTTTTTCACCTGAAACACTTGGGCACCAGGAGCTTAGTACAAGGTATTTATGTTTGTTAGTAACATCACTAAACTCCTCTAAAGCCCATTGTCTCTGTAAAGGGAAATTTGTTACATTAAGATGGTTAAGAGACTTTGTACTATAAGGGGCAAAAACTGGTAGAACGAGTTGAAACTGATTGTGTTTTATTTTCTGTAAATCCCACCGTGTCAGCCCCCTCAGGGTTCAAGCAGGGCTTAAGAATAACTCGGCGGAGATTCTTGTGAGTAAGGGGGATGCTGAATGCCTCCTCCATTCCTAGCATTGGTCTCCTGCTGGGTGTGACTCAGACTGCGTAGTCGGCCAGGAAGCAGGGGGTGGGGGTGTCAGAGGTCACTAGGCCCCAAAAAAGAAAATGTTCTATTTCCCAGGTGGGGCCTGTTTTACAACAGATGAGGACATCCCCAGGCTCTAGGGACAACATCCCTCCCTCACCATAAACTAATCCATTCTGGTCAAGTGGAGGATGATTCTTGCCCAAGGCACCAAAAAGCAGAATCCCTCAGGTCTGATGTTGGGGGTTAGCTGGTTTTCTCAGGCCTGCTCCCTTTGTGATGCAGGCTTCGCTTTTTAGCCTTACACCTTCCCTGAGGCCTCCTTGTGGCTCCAGAAAGCTTTCTGCGGTCTTGCAAACAGTTCATTCACCCTATCTGGTCGAGAAAGTCCTGCCTAGAAACTGCAGGATGGGGTGGCTTTTGAAGATGGTGTCAAGGCCCTGGGGTTTATGAAATGTTATCTTGGCTGATAAAGGCATCTGCTATTATTTTTTCCTTTGTTTTCTTTTTTTGTCACCTTCAAAGTCACAGATCTCAGACAGTTAGAAAGAACCTGAGTGACCTTCAAACTCAAACCATTCATTTCACAATTGAAGAAACTGGCTCAGAGAAGGAAGATGACTTGCCTGAGGTCACATAGCCAACAAGCAGCAGAGCTGGAACTCAAAAACCTTGATCTCTTGCCCCTCGGTCCTGTGCTGTCTCTCCTGCTGCATAATATTGATAATCGCTATGGAGCATTTACTGTGTGCCAGGCAGTATATTAAGTGCTTTATATGCATTTAATCCTTAAAACCATCCTATGAAATAAATACTACTACTAATCCCATTTATAGATGAGGAAACAGACTCAGAGAAACAAGTTATGAAGCTTAGGGTCACGGCTAACAAAAAGCTGAGCCAGGTTTCAAACCAGATCAGTCTCAAAACCCGGAGCTTGTAATCACTAACACTAATCTAAGGCATAAGACTTCTCTTTGAGGGGCTTAACTTTCAACATCCCCAAACCACCTCACAGGTTTCAGGGAACCCATAAGGACTGGGGAGAGAAAGAGGGTGAAACAAAAGGCTCTCAAACTGGTCCCATTCTGATGGGGCTATCCCAAGTTGTCACTTTAGTCTAAGAGCAGCCAAATGAAACACTGTGACCCTACGCTGGGTAATCAATCAATTCAGAGGCCCCTGGTAGTTTTGAAATATGGCCGAACAGGCAAAGCCATAGGTTAGAGAGTCAAGCCACTGTCACCTGCCTATCAAGACTCATCTTCTTAGAGGATTCTTCAGCGCCCATCAGTGGGTAATACTGAGGATGTCTGCACATGACCCAGGAGGTGCAAATGACTGAGCTCATTGTGAAAGGAGACAGGGCTGCAGGTGAAGTATGCATATTCAGAGTATTGGCAAGGCATGAATCAGATTTCTAAGGAGCCTGGGCAGAGAGCAGCAGTCATGCTCTCATCCTCTGAGGCAGGGGAACCTGATGACTAACCCCCATCATCAGGCACATTTGCCTTGGGCTGAGTGCCCCAGGTGGCAGAAGCAAAGAAAGAGACAAGACAAGGAACTGTTTCACTGGGGTGGCAAGAGATGCCCATCCCTAATGATAAAAGACAATGGCTGAGGCTTATCAGGTCTTAACTATACACCGGAGTGGTACTGAATGTTTTGCATGTGTTACCTTATTTGCAAAAACCTCACAACGATGAAATTATGCCTACTTTACAGATGAAGAAACTGAGGCTCAGAGAGCTCAAAGGACTTGCCCAAAGTCACACAAGTAGTAAATGGCTGAGAGCCAGGATACAGACTCACGTAGACTGGCTCTAAAATCCAAGCTGGATGTGCTCCACCTTCTGTGTATGCGTGTGTGAGGGCAGGCAGTCGGCAGTAGAGACTTCTGCATCACCTGAAGGGTGAAATTAGAGAAGTCTAATGGACTCCTCCAACACAAGAGATTTTATGAAATTTGACAACAAAACAATGTTTCCAAACATCTAGTTGCAAGCCGAGGAAAGGTTTTCGAGTAGAAGGGTTTCATCAAGGTTCCCCCACTGGGCTTGTGTACAGGAATATACCTTATTCATTTATCTCCCCAGACTGTGGCATAGCTGCTTGAACTGAGCGCGTCCTCACCAAGTTACCTGAATGACTGCTGAAGCAACATAATGTAGCAGTTCAGCTTTGGAGCCAAACAGTCTGGGTTGAGATCCCAGCTTGGGTCCTCTGGTGCTGCATGACCTGATCAAGTTTCATAGCTTCTTTAAGTCTCAGCTTCTGCATCTATAAAATAGAGGTGGGCACTCGTAAGGACTGAGTGAAACAGGACAGGTAAAGTGTACAGACCCGGGCAGAGAGTTAAGTGCTCAAAAGATGAGAGCTGCTATTATAATTGGTGATGATTAAATAACTCTCCATACTCATTGAATGAATGGATAAATGAATAACGCATGCGCCTAGCAATGTGACAGCCTGTCACGAGCACTGGCTGAAAAGGTGAGCAGGGTCAAGTGAGGGGTGGGGAGATTGATGGTGACTTCTGAGCGGTTACCTTCCTGAGGGAAGAGCCAGAGGGGCCTGATCTTGACGGAAGATATGGTTCTTAGGCCCCTGCAGGCCAGTTTCTAAGTCCTTCTTCTTCTCCACTGCTGGACCCTAGGGCCCCAAACTGATGGCCTTGAAAAATTCCCTAGCAGGACAGCGGTGGATTCAGAAAACCCCTCACCTGAATGTTCAAGGCCCAAGGTTGAGCACCTAACCTCTGACCACACGGCCTCTGCCTTCCTAGGGGGGTTACAGGGCCCAGAAAGGCCTCAGCAAAACCCTCCCTCTCCCTACCCTCTCCAGTGATATCAGATCTAAATAAACACCAATGGCAGCCTTTGAAGGAACACTCCTAAGAAACAGGACAGGTTAAGACCTTATGGATTAGTTGTGCCTATCTGAACCTCTCTAAGCAGAGCAGGTCCCGCCCTGCCTGCCCCACCTCACCCCATCCCACCCTAACCTAGGAAGGCAGCACTGACCCTAGCCACCTACTCATTCCATTCAGCACCGGGGCACCAAGACCCTCTGTCCAAGCCAGACCTTGGCCAATTTTCCTCTGTAGCATTTCAAGGAAATCTTCATCTTAACCCTCCAGGCCCCAGTTTGACCCCTGCAGAGAGGAGGAAATACATTTTCAGTGTTGGTTGCCGTGGGGGTAGTGGGGATAAATACGTTTTTCTCCATGATGCTGTCTTTTATTTGGAAGTGGGCAGTGTCTTGTTTAATGGCCTCTTTTAAGACAGACCCAGCAATAGTGTTTGGGTTGCTGGGGCCTGAGGCACAGGTGAGGGCTCACCTGGGGCCAAAGCAGCTGGGTTCTGTTCTTTCCAACAGGCCCTTTCCTTCTAGGACTGAGGCTGCATTCTCCCTGGCTCCCCTCTCCCTGGCTGCCTCCTGATCTGGCTAGTTCCTGGCAACAGAGGAAGAATCTCAAGACAGCACTCTGGCTGCTGTTTCTTTCTCTGCCTGAGCAGAGGATAAGCCTTCTCTGATTTGCTTTTTGTTTTTTTTTGTTTGTTTTTTTTTTTTTTTGAGACAGAGTCTCGCTCTGTCGCCCAGGCTGGAGTGCAGTGGCGCGATCTCAGCTCACTGCAAGATCCGCCTCCCGGGTTCACGCCATTCTCCTGCCTCAGCCTCCCAAGTAGCTGGAACTACAGGCTCCCGCCACCTCACCCAGCTAGTTTTTCATATTTTTTAGTAGAGACGGGGTTTCACCATGTTAGCCAGGATGGTTTCGATCTCCTGACCTCGTGATCCGCCCGTCTCGGCCTCCCAAAGGGCTGGGATTACAGGCTTGAGCCACCGCGGCCGGCCTGATTTGTTACTTTTAAATAAAGTTTCTTTTTCCTATTAACAGAAGAAATAATGTCCACAGAAACAAAAATAAAGCAAAAAATCACCACTGACCCCAATATCCATAATACTCCCTGGGGTGAATTATTGTTTTTATTCATATAAATGGATTTTTAAGAGGAATGGACTAATTTACTAAAAGTAAACGGAAGACTTAAAAGTAGGGAATCAGACCCAGATTCAACACTTAGCTCAGAAGCTCCCTGAAAATAACCTTAGTAAGTTTCACTCCTGGGCCTCCTTTTCCAAATAAAGGTAATAGTACTTACATCATAAGGTGGTTGTGAGAATAATATGAGGTCAAACACTAAGCCCAGTGCCTGGAACATCATAAGGACACATAATTGCTAACAACTGTACTGAAAGCACAGTAAATAACTTCCATGGTACTCAGGAAGCCTCCGTAGCATCCTTTTAAACTGTAGCGGGGCATGCAGCTACATTCAGGTATCTTAATTTACTTCACTGAATCTCCTCTGAAGGGTATTTTTATTAATTCTAATTTTTCAGAATTATAAACAATGCTCTGACGCATATCCTTGTAGGTAACTCTTTGCACACACAGATTATTTGCTCAGACAAAATTCCTATGAGTGAAATTGCTAGATCAAAGGATGAGCTAAACTTGAAAGCCAAAGCTTGGACTGGCTCACTCTCCTTCCAGCAAGGAGCACGCTTGTTTTCCCTTGCCAATACTGTGATTAGCATTTTCTTTCATCTTTATCAACTGGATAAATGAAAAAAAAAAAAAAAATAACTGCTTGTTTGCTTTCAGAGACTTTTATTTTTAGGAAGAGCTTTCAGGGTGACTTTAGACTCCATGATTCCTCGTGTCCAAGAAAGCTCCAGGAAGGAATGTAGGTGGTGTTATTGGAAGAACTGTGATAACAATCTAAAGTACAGAATATAAAAGGGCCTGAGAGCTGCCCTTTTCATGTCCTGCTGCTCTGCAGGCACAACTTCCAGGTCCATCCACGCCTTCAAAGAAGGGCCATATTCTCATGGCCTGGTGCGGCGGCTCATGACTGTAATTCCAGCACTTTGTGAGGCCGAGGCGGGCGGATCACCTGAGGTTGGAAGTTTGAGACCAGCCTGACCAACATGGAGAAACCCCGTCTCTACAAAACATAGAAAATTAGTTGGGCGTGGCGGCACATGCCTGTAATCCCAGCTACTAGGGAGGCTGAGGGGAGGTTGTGGTGAGCCAAGATCACGCCATTGTACTCCAGCCTGGACAAGAACGAAACTACGTCTCAAAAAAAAAAAAAAAAAAAAGGTCATATTCTCTATGTAGGGTGTGTGACCTATCCCTCTGCTTAAGAACATTATAATGAAGCTTTTACTTTAAATGTTGAACGTTCAAATGAAATGCTACAGAATATTTTAATGAGCTTTGAGTGAGTGCCCAGGACAGCACTTCTGTGACCCCTTAGGACCCATAATGGTATCTAGGGTAATGCTTTGTCCGAAAAGTCAAGGGTCAATCCAAAGTTCTACACTTAACCAGGGGCACTCTCTCTGAACCTCAGTCTGTCTAACAAATGGGGACAACCATGCACTCTTGTCCCCTCCTCTGGGGGCAGCTGTATGGATCAGAGGAGAGGAAGCACAGTAAAACACTTTGAAAAGAGCTCTGCATCTAGCAGAGACTGTTTCTAAGGGAGGTTGAGGGCTGAATGCTGTGAAGTTAGCTGTGCACTGGGGCTGGAAATGGGAAGTGGCTAAGAGGCCTTTTTTCTAAGCTGGTTGCTCCCTGTAACACCAGCTACCTTTTATTGGGTACCTATTTGCCATAGGTTTTATGTCAATATCTCATTTAATTTAATCCCCAGGCTGACTCCACTGAAGTATGATGGGAAATTACTTACAGACATGAAGTCATGGGTGCAAAGAGAAGGCACTGGTGCATGACAATAAGAGGGAGCAGAGGAATTCAAACTTTGGAGGTCTTCCCTTGGGTAGTGGTGGAGTAGAAGGCAATACCTAATTTGCCCAAAATGTCAGTAATGTGTGAGATTATATTCATTCATCCATTTTTGATTTATTCAACAAACATTTATTGAACACCTATTATGTTGAGACACAGGACAAGTGCTATATGAGATTTATTTTTCCTTGTATGGTTTCTGCCCTCCAGAAGCTTACAATTCCTATCTGCCTTGCAGATACTATCAACCAACCTATCTGCTTTTCTTCCCTCCCTCCCTCCCGTCTCCCTTCTATTTATCTATCCTAGACCTTGTTCCAGAAAGGGAGTAGGAAGCTTGAAAGGGCTATGTCCACAACTTTGGGATCAGGCCAACTTCGGTTTGATTTCATCTCTGTCACTAAGGGGAGAGCCAGATGACCTTAGATGTTACATCACCGCTTTGGGACTGTTAACGTCTTCTGTAAAACAGGGATACTTATGGGGGCTACTTCACAGGCCTCTTGAATTACATGATATATATGTCAAGCACTAGAACAGTGCCTGACATATACTGTGGACACTGTTATCTAATTCTCACAGCAATCATTTTGCTGAGGACAAACTGAGGTAGAAGGAAGTGAAGTTGCTTGTCCAAGGCCTCAGGCAGTCACCCTCAGAGCTGACGTTCTTTAGTAACTTGGCCAACCATGTGACCCCATTTTACAGGTAGGAATGGGATAGAGCATCTACAGCTAGCATTACGGTGTTAAGTGCTCAATAAATGATAGTAATTTTAATTGGAAAATCAAAATGAGATCAGATAGCTAAGCTCACTGCTGAGAGGCTGTAAGCCAGACAGCCCCCCGTCTCCTTTCCTGTGCCTCCTGGGGATCTCCGGGCAAGGACTCAGTCTTCACTCTCTTCATCCCTGCCCTTGCCCCAGGAAGGATGGGGACACAATGGTCATCTGTCAATGGGAAATTATTTTAGTTTAATGACACTTAAACTGGGGCTTTGTATAGAATTTCTAATTACAAAAGCAATGCAAGTTCAATGTAGCCCATTTGGGGGAAGACAGGGAAAATACTGAAATCCTGGTATTTCAGTGCCCACAGAGAAGCACTGTTGACATATGGGTATATGTTCTTTCAATATTTGAATATAGGTCAGCAGATCTGCATTAAGAGTTCTGGATAATGAGAAAGCATTCAAGTGTTAGAAAAGGACGGCGAGTCAGCAGGGTCCTCGTGTTCAGCAGCGCGTGTCCCGTCTGGTAAACGGTGCCGTCGTTGCTCAGTACACCACTTTCACAGACACACACAGGAGCCCTGGCTCTCAGGGCTCACTTACAGTGGCCCTAACTTTTACTGCTCCCCAGCGTGCCAAGGAGAAGTGTCATACTCTTTGGGAACAGCGGCTTCTGGACAGGCATGATGGTGGAAAGGAGAGGAGGGATGAAGGACTGTGCAATCCTCCAAGAGGGCAGATCATCATGTCTGGAGAAAGAACATCAGTAATCTAGAAAAGCAAATCAAGATGATTTTGATAGGGAACTCCACCCTTACAGTGATTCACTAATCTGGTCTTATAGAGGGGGAAATTGAGGCTCTGAGAGGAGAGAATTTACTCAGTCACACAGTAAGTGGCCAGAGGCCAGGCAGAACTTGAGCCCAGGGCACTCCCTAACTTAGTCCAGTCCTGCAAGAATGGAATCAGAAAGATGTAGGTTCAAATCTCAATTCTTTAATTTATTAGCTTTTTTTTCTCTTTTAAAGAATCTCACTGTTTGCCCAGGCTGAGTGCAGTGGTGCAATGTTGGTTCACTGCAACCTCCGCCTCTCAGGTTCAAGCAATCCTCTTGCCTCAGCCTCCCAAGTAGCTGGCGTTACAGGTATATACCACCATGCCCGGCTGATTTTTGTTTTCTTAGTAGAAACAGGGTTTCACCATGTTGGCCAGGCTGGTCTCAAACTCCTGATCTCAAGTGATCTGCCTGCCTCCTAAAGTGCTGGGATTATTGGCATGAGCCACCGCACCCAGCTAACTTTTGACTTCCAACAAATCATTTAACCTCTGAGTCTCAGTTTCTTCACTTGTGAAATAAGGTTAATACCATCCTCGTTAGATTTAAATGAGAATTAAATAAGAAAAAAAAAAGGCTTTTCTAACAAGTATTGAGTGCTAGATGCCAGGTACAGATAATGTGCTTCACACGCATTATCTCATTTACTCCTCACAATAACCCCATAAGGGGGGAATACAGTTTTTATATACACTTTACAGGTGAGGAAACTGAGGCTCAAAGAGCTATACAGCCACTTGCCTGACATCATGTAGCTAGTAGGTGGTTGGGCTGAGATTTGAAAGGAGGCCTGTGAGTCTCAGAACAATATTATCTTATCACATAGGTAAGTCTTAGCACAGTGCTTGCAAAATACAAACGCTAACTAAACAGCAGCCCTCATTATTTACTGTCGTTATTGTGGATATAATTATTATGTTACATGTAATCGGCTGGTCTCTGTTTATGTTCTTTTAAACTTTTTTGTTGTTGTTTTGTTTTTGGAATAGCTGTTCTGTTTTAAATCTCCTCTGCAGAGGAACCAAGAGCTGTGCTGATCCATGAAGGGGAAGTAGGTGCCAGCCTTGCTTAGCCCCATGGGAGCAGGAAGGGGGCAGCAGCAAAGCATGGGGGGCATCTCTTTAAAGGCCTGGCATCTCTGGGTTGTTGGGATGAAGGCCTGGAACAGCACTTCTACCTCCTGCCCGGGAGGTGTAACTCCTATTGAGGGGTCTGGTGACCTTACAAACTGGCTCATGGCATCCCTGCCTACCTAGCCCAGACCACCGGTCCTTCTATCCCATCCAGGATATTTCTGTGGCCTTCCTGTGTGTGGAGACATAGAAACCCTCTGCCCTGTGATTTGGGTCTCTGCTGATCTCTGAAGATGGGTACAGTTGATGAAAGAGGCAAGACCTAGAGGCAGAGGGAGAGGACCCATTTTTAAAAGCCTAGCGAGCACAGACATGCCACCTGGAATCCCAGCCTCCCCTGAGCCCAGCCAGCATGAGTCACCCGACAGCCCTTCACCTGTGGGTTGCAACACGGCTGACAGAAACTCCACAGCCTTCCAAGAGGTGGGCAGACAGGTACATACAGAGGAGTGTGCCATCCTTTGGACTGCAATAAGTTTTGCAGTTACAGTTGGCACCAAATAGCCCTTCGGCCACCAATAACCTCTGTGAAGTGATTGGGTACCCAGGCTCTGCTCTCGGATTAAATCCCAGCTCTAGCTCTACCACCGCCTAGCTCTGCAGCTTGAGTAGTTTACTTCAGTATTCGGTACCGCAGTTTCCTCATCTATAAAATGGAGATATCAAAAGTGTCTTTCTCCCAGGGTTGCTGTAAGGATTAGGTGAGACAATGCATGCAAAGGCTTAGCACAATGCCCAGTGCCTGTGGTATATGAAGCACCTACTAGGTGCTAGACCCTGGAGATTCCACAGTGAGCGAAACAAAGTCTTTGCTCTTATGGAGTTTACATTCCAGAGGAAGGGAAGAAAGACAATAAACAATTAGAAAAATATCATAGGTCATATTACATTATATCATAAGTCATAAGGGCTCTGCAGAGAACAAACAGTAGTGTGATCCAGAGTGATTGAATGTCTACTTTATTTACAAGGTTGACTGAAGAGAGCTGTTCTGAGGAGGTGGCTTTATTAGCAATTATTTACTATTATTTATTAGGGTCCCCTGGGCTTCCCCCAACACAGCCTCCAGGGAGAAACCAACCTCCGAGAGTTCTCAAACCCAGTACCCCCTCTCCAGAGCCCTGACCCCAACCCAAGAGGGCTCCTTTGAATTCCGACTTTACCCTGAAAAACCTCCATAAATTGGCAGGAGTAGCTGAAACCTCATTTGCCGTTCCCAGAGAAGAGAGAGAGAGAGGAGTGGGCCAAGTTGAGGTTCCCAGGAAGATACAGCAAAGAGATAATTTGCCAAAAGGGGAAGGGTGGGGGAGGGGAGAATTGAAAGAGAGGGAAACAAAGATGCCAAGATCTCTGGCTTAGATTTAATTTCAAACTAATCCTGGAAGAAGCTCTTTAAAAAGCTCTAACATTCTCCTGTTTGTGTTTGTGGATATTCTGGGGTTTACCAAGCTTGTTCTTCATAGAAGACAGCTCACAGCAATTACTCTACAATTACTTCATCTATCAGGCATTGAATTTCTCCCAAGTTCCCCATACAGAACGAAGCACTTGGCGCCTGTGAAATGACCAGCTGGCTGAGGCTTCGGAGGCACCTTCAACTTTTCTATCCCTTCTGTGCTAAGCAGAGGTATGTGGCTTGCCCACACCCCCTTCACACCCAATAAAAGCCTGGTCTCCTTTACTCCCCCACCCCCTGCCACCAACACACATCCCCCCCAGATAAACCCTTGTTTAACTCTTGTAAACTCCTCTATAACAGTAACCCTGTTTTTCTGGCCTCAGTTTCTCCAGAACCCAGAGTAGGGTCTGGCACACAACAGGTGCTCAATGGATGTCTACTGAATTGAGGCCACTGACTTCAGCCCAAGGGGCAGCCAGACTTGGAGTGAGATGACCGCAGATTGGATCTGGGCTGGGACCTTGCTAGCTGTGCCCTTGGGCAAGGCACTTTGCCTCTCTGGCCTCCATTTCCTCCCTCATCTGTAAAATGTGTGTTGAAGAGGAAGGGGGAAGCGATAATCCTAAGAACCAAAAGAAGTCACTTGAGTAACTGTAAAAGATTATTCATAAGTATTATCTTAAAGGGGAAACCGAAAAAAAGGGAACTTATGCAAAGATCTACCTGGGAAAAGTTGCTCTCGCCTTTGAGAATTCCCCAGTGGTACAGAAGGAGGGGGCAAAGAAATGTGCGGGTGGGGATGTTTCTGGGTATCTGGGACGGCTAGAAACAGGAATCAAGTTTTCCTTTAAGCCAAGTTATCTGTTTGTCCCTGTACTTCTCCTCTAGTTATCTTGCTTCTTTCCAACATTTTTTTCTCCATCCCTCCTCCCTCATCTCCACCCCCCACCCCCTCACCAAGGAAGGAATTGGCCAGCTCCACCCAGCCAGTCCCCCATAGCTCCGCCCTCCTCGGCAGGCTAAGAGTTAACAGCTGCACCTGTTGAGGTATACCTCCAGTCGCGGGCACCTGTACCTGTAGCCAATCGGCGCCAGCGCTGCTGGGAACCTACCTGTCAGCAAAATCTCAACACCCAAACCTCAACATAAATCAAACACTTCCCTGGGCAGAGAATGTCTGTGTCAGGCAAGAATTAGAGACAAGCGGTCAGCAGAGCCTCAGTGCTGATCGTCGGAGCCTGGGAGCAGGAAGATGTCGAATGAACTTGAGTGAGTAAACATCGGTGGATACCTGCCGCTCTCGGGGCGTGGAGGCTGGATGGGGTTTCCTGGAGGGGGAAGAGCGGGGAGGCCGGCACCGGGATTCACAGAGCAATTTGTAAGGGTAAATGAATGGGCTGACGATCTTACTTTGGCGTGTCAAGGCAAGCCCCAGTCTCAAGCTAGAGGTGAGTGTTTCCCTGGGAAAACAGTTTTTCTCATTCTCTTTGCTGAGCAGTTTCGAGCCAGGCAGGGAAACACAAGACTGAAACTGTGAAGGTTTCTGGCACCACTTTTTGATCCTCTGAAGGGGCCTTGGAAATCAGACAATCCCAGTCCCATCGAGGCTTTCTATCTTCTTGCCAAAAGGAACTTCTTTGAGGTAGTTCTAAGAGCCGTCTTAGGCAGAGTTGAGTTTCTCTAAAGGGACTTGTTTAGTGGGCTGGAACAGTCCCAAGTGGGAAGGTTACAGCGTGGTGGTTAAGCATGTGTACTCTCTGTAGTGGGCTTGACCTAAGTTCAAATCCAGGCTCTGTCCCTGGGTGATCTCAATTTTTCTGGGCTTCATTTTCCTCATCTGGAAAACAGGTACAAGAATGCTTTGTAGAATTCTTGCAAGAGTTAAGTGTGATAAATGCTGTAAAATGCTTAGCATAAAGCTATGGTCTAAAGATGTGTTCAGTAAAATGTGGTTCATCTTATTCAGAGGCAGTTCTAAGGCTAGGGAAGCTGAGAAGGGATTTTTGGTAGGTCACCTCTCTTGGCTGGCAGGATGCATGTGCTTTCCTGCCCACATCTGAGATTTAAGATCCTGACTGACTGATGCTCATCTTCACCATGGTGTCCTTCTTGGGGTCCAGACCTTAGAGAAAGTAGGATGAGGCTGGCATCTGGACTGCTTTAGACTGGGTTCAGGGAGCTGGCAGGAGAAGCCGGAACCCTTTAAACACAGGCTCTCCTTTTCCTGCCACCCTCAGAGGTGAGTGGGCAGAGGCAAGGATTGTACCATCTTTTTTCTAACTGCTCCTCAACAGACTGTTTTAAGAACTTGAAGATCTGTGTGCAGAGCAGTGCCAGGTCCTGATTGCAGACAGGATTCTATGTTCTAGCTAGCCCTTCAGCTCTTCATGTTCACAGCACAATCACTTGGTTTAACAGGCACATTTCATTTCTTTTGAATGAATTTCCCGGGGTTGACAATGTATTGACAATTGGACCACAACGAGAATAAGAGCAGGAGCATTGGTGCTGACACCTGGGTTCGAGTCCCAGCTCCAGCACTTACAGCTGTGTGATGCTGCGCAAGTCACTTAATCCTCACGTGTAAATTGTGGCCAACAGTAGTATCCACCTCATGGGGTTGTTAGGGGATTTGACAACTTCAGAATACTGATTGCTTTTAAGGCTGGTGGAGAACACGCTAGTAACACCATTGTTCCTTCATGTAGAAATAACCAATGAGCGTTCCCGACCCTCTTATTTTTCCATACTTTGAACACACAAAAAAATCTTTGAGATGTGTCTCCATCCCACTTAAATTTGCTGGCTAAAACTGCGGAGGCTACAGACAGAATCTATTCATTGCTGTACGTTAGGGGGTATGTGTTCTGAAGCTGGGTTACTTGAACAGAAAGGTTTCCTGCTTTTCTCCTCCCTAATGGTTTGGATTTGAAGTCAGATCCGCTGACAGTTGAGGCTTCTCAGTTTGGGGTGGGGTGAGGGAAAGCCAGCTGCCTACTGAGTAATTGCAAGCGGACTCCAAGCCACCATTTGAGATTACAATGGCAGAGCCTGGGGGCTCAGCTGCCCCTACTGACAAGGGGAGGACACCCGGTGCTTGGCTTGCAAGTTCTGAGCTGCTGTTGCTGCTGCGGCCTCGGCATTCTCCTAAAAAGTGCCAAGAGGACTGGCCATAGCTTATAGCTTGGGCCCTCACGGAATGGCCAACTCTGGCCAGGCCTTGATATAGTGGAAAAAGTGAGACTTGCCTGTCACTCTAAATTCTGCCACTTACCAACAGCAGGATCCTGGTGAATTTGTTTGTCGTCCCTGACTCTCATTCTGCTCATCTGTCTGTAACACCTACCTGGCAGGAACAACTGTGAGCTCCCCATTGTGGACCAGGAGCTCCATCCGCGCCCGCCCGGTGGGCAGGCCCCGGGTGTAAGGCGGCACTTCGAAAGCTGGTC
>NW_012115600.1:2267909-2290173 GCF_000951035.1 Colobus angolensis palliatus
GCGGGGGTCCTGCGGCTCCACCAGCTGCTGGGAGCGGACAGGCGCTCGGACCCAGGCCAGGGGCAGGCCGCGCAGTCCCAGCAGTGAGTGGCCGCAGCCAGGCGGTCGGCAGAGCTCCCACTGAACCACCGGAGGAGTGAAGAGGGGCAACAGGGCTGAAACCCAAATGGGATCATCCAGCTTTCTCTTATGTTAGAACAAAAATGACAGCCAACATTTATAGAGTGCTGACTCCGCATCTGACATTGTGTCGAGTCCTTGATAAATACACCCTCTTCTTTAACCCTCCCAACGAACTAATGAGGGATGGGAGTGTAAATGCAGTTTTGCCGAAGAGGGGACCCAGACTTGGTTCAGGCTTGCCCAAGGTTTCACGGAAGCACTGGGATTATGACCGTGTCTTAGCGGAGCAGCCGTAAGCCACACTGCTTCCTCTGTGCTTAGACTCTGAAAAGAAGGCAGAGAAAGACGCCAAACTGTTAAGAGTGGTTATTTCTGAGCAGAAGAATGTGGATGAATTCCATTCTTCCTGTTTTTCTGTAGGTTCCACATTTTATGTATTTGTTGTATTTTACAAACCTATGTTACCTTTGGAATCGTTAGGGGAAAGAGGGAGTCATTATTTTGAAAGAGAACACCTAGAACAGTGTTCTCAAACTGTGGCCCGTGGGCCAGCATCATCATCATCATCATCACCTGGGAACTAGTTAAAAATGCAAATTCTCAGCCCCACCCTAGACCTACTGAAGCAGAAACTGGGGGTACGGCTCAGTGTTATGTGTTTTCACAGGCCCTCCAGGTGATTCTGATGCGTGTCCAAGTTGTAAAACTGTTGGCCTGGAAGACCAGGCGGAGGACTGGGAAGCAGGAGGTTCCCAAATCCACTACTGACCTGCAGTGTTGTTGCTGAGTCAGCAGGCTGAGAGCTTAGTTCCAAGATCACACCTGTGTTTAAAGCCCAGGTCTGCCACCTATAGATTGGGTGCCTTGAATGAGCTCCTTAACCTGTCAGTTTTTGCGCATATAAAATGATGATAAAAAGAGCCACCTCACAAGGCATGTATGAATAAAAAGGCACAAGTCCTGACTCTTAAATAATTGAGTTCCTTTCCCTCTCTTGCCTTCCCTCCTCTCTGGAACTCACCTTTCCCATCTAAAATGCAGCAAATAATCCTGGCTGGCTGCCTCCCTCTCTCTATTCCTTTTGCCTCCTAAAAAGGTTAGAACAACTGACCTATTGAAAGTCGTGAAGGGAAATTATCTCACCGTTATTTGGTGTGATTTTGCTAGGCTTTTCCAGAAGGTCAGCAAGAATTGGGAACTTTCAAGGGCAGGGACTGAAAGGGGACAAAACAGTGTAGCCACATGAATGGCAGTGGCCTTCATCTTTTTGTCCTCAGCACCCAGTACGTGGCCATTTACAGAGTAATCCTCAGTAAATGTGAGTGAATAAGTGAAGGGATGTGGCACCCCCAGGTTTAGAGGTGGATTTCTTTTTTTTTTTTTTTTTTTTTTTTTTTGAGACGGAGTCTTGCTCTGCCGCCCAGGCTGGAGTGCAGTGGCCGGATCTCAGCTTACTGCAAGCTCCCACTCCCGGGTTCATGCCATTCTCCTGCCTCAGCCTTCCGAGTAGCTGGGACTACAGGCGCCCGCCACGTCGCCCGGCTAGTTTTTTGTATTTTTAGTAGAGACGGGGTTTCGCCATGCTAGCCAGGATGGTCTCGATCTCCTGACCTCGTGATCCGCCCGTCTCAGCCTCCCAAAGTGCTGGGATTACAGGCTTGAGCCACCGTGCCCGGCCTTAGAGGTGGATTTCAACTTCTTTCACACCTCAGTTGAACAATAGATGGCGGGGGGTAGGGGGTGGGAGCAGTAAGGAAAATTGGATAAGACACCAATATAGCATGAAGGAAAAAATTCCCATACAGAGAAGAATTTTTAAAAGCGAAGAAAGGGAGTTTCTGCTATAATTAGGAAAGGGCGCCTAAATAATTTACATGCCACTAAAAGTATCTGCTGGAGCCTGACCACCATCAGCTTGCCCGCCTGGGTCCTGACGATGAAGCTGGTAGTACGTGTTCCTCTTAAATGGAAATCTGCAAGCATCATCTGATTTTGTCAGCTAGGAAGAGATATCCTAATATGTAGGCCGGAGAAAGGCTATGAGTTGTGCAATTTGCTGGGGACTGCCCTACAACATATTAGTAATAATAATAAAAATAGTTCACATTATTAGGTGCTGGCACTATGCTGATTGCTTTACCTGCATTATCTCATTGCATCTTCCAACAGTAATACTTCACAAAGTTGTCAAAAAATAAGACAATGATTAGAAGTTGTTGTCAGCCAGCACCTGGTACTTGGTAATCCCTCAATGAACGGTAGCTCTCATAATAATTCTGTGAGGTTAACATTCTCATCGCCTCATATTTTACCGGTAAGAAAACAGGCACAGAGATGTCAGGTTGCTTGCTTCAGTAAGTAGCAGAGCTAGACCTGGAACCCAGGTCTGCCAAACTCTGGGCCCACTCCCATAACGATGAGTTCATACTGTCTCATTCAAACTGGAGTCATTACAGAGCCATGCCCTACACTCTGCCATTTCCCCATTGAGGCCCCCAAATGGAGCCCCTAGCCCATGTGACAAGGCACATTTCACAATCTGTACACCCAGAAAACCAGATGGGCCACTGGCAGGCACGAGAACCCTGGGGCACCCCTGTCGCGCCCAGGGAACATCGTGTGTGGGGCTGACCGAAAATGATTCCTCTGTGAGCGGTTGTGTCAGGGCCTCCCTGTGGGTGATTAGAGAGTGATTGATCACCGTTAATGAGGTTGGGTGGCTCATGGGAGGATTTAGCAAGTCATTGACTGGGAGTATCTGGGTGTCAACACCCAGCTCAGGCGGCCCCTGGGACTCTTCCTCCTCTGGCTGAAGGGAAGTGGGGTCTAGCCCACTGGATCTGTCCTGTGCCACACACCTCCTTTGGTGGAACTTGAGACCACCTCCTTTGGTGTTGGGTTTTCTTCCCACCTTCTGGAAAATTGAGTACTTTGTTTTCCGTAGCTTAACTACTGAGTCCCCTTCTGCCGTATGCTTCATGTCCTTAGGCAGGTCCCTCTCTGGAACTAGATCTCTGAGGTCTCTCTGCATCCTCAATCGCTAAGATTCTAACAGAAGGAAATGATACCAAAAATTCTCAACTAAAGACTGAGACGGCATTTCCTTGGTCTTATTGGGGGTTTTAAGTAGCTCAGCCAGAAAGCAGTGGGCATTTTGAGTCAGAAGAGACTTGTTGGGATGAAAACCCACTTTACCACTCTAGACTTTCACCATCCTGGTGCCCAGAATGAGGCATGTTGGAGCTATGAAGGCTGAGGCTGACTGGACATGGAGCAGCTGGCACCACACCCCTGCTGTGCTGAGAGCCAGTGAACTGGGGAAAGGTCCTATCTCCTCCTCCCAGAGCAGGGGCCCTGGCAATTTGCACTTCCCCACAGACTGGACAGGAGGCCTCAGGAAGTGAGGCCTATCAGGTAGGCCCCTGAGCTCCTCTCTCTTGATCTTGTTGCCAGCTCTTTCCTAAATGGAGAAGAAGCCAGACAGGAGACTGAGAAGGCGGCTCTGTGAAGGTTCTGGATGCTGGGAGTCAGAGACCTCAGTTCTACGCCTGATGCCTTGAGGTACCAGCTGGGTGGCCTTAGGCAAGCCAGTGGCCCTCTCCATGGCTCAGTTTTTCCTCAAACGAGGACAGTCATACCTTCCCTCCCTACCTGACAAGGGCGTTGCAGGATCAGAGGTGATGACAGATGTGTGAGCACATTGAAAAATATAACACTATGCAAATGTGAGGGATTATCAAATCTTGGATTTCCTCCTTAGTGGGCTGGCTTTCCTTAAAACAAGGTGGCATATGCAAAGCACCTGGCTCACACCTGGCACACAGTAGGCGAACAAGCTCTGGAAGCTGTCCCAGGCTGATGCCTTTGATCTTGCCTTTCCTTTCATCTGGAAGGTCCAAGGTCCTCCCAACTCATCTCCCTTCTCCCTCTTCCCCTCCACCCCTCTTCTCAGCCAACATGTCACTCCCTTGGGTTGAGGCAGGTCAGAAGTCCTCTTGTTTCTTTTTCTTCATAGCTCTCTTCACCTATCTAATGTTAACTGCTTGTTTTTGTGGTCATGTATGTCTTGCTGCCACTAAAATGCAACCTCCATGTCAGCAGGGATGACCTCCTTATCTTTTTCTTCCAGGACAGGTTCTGGCACATAGTAGTTACTTGATAAATATTTGTTAAAAATGAGGGATAGATGGTTACATGGATGGATGCCACCCAGGTTTATTGCTTTTTAAATCTCTCCTACATCCGTTCTTGGAAAGTAGTGGTTTTTTCCTTCTTGGAAAAGTGCTAGCCATGGAGTTCCCAGGCCAGACCCTAGGAGTCCTGGCTTCAGTCATCCAGTCCCCTGCAACAGATCACTTCACATCTCTGTTGTATATTTCCTGGTCTGTAAAGTAGGGATAATAACACATCACATATGTCGGGAGGCTCTGTGAGATAATGGAAGGTTGGGCAAGGTGTTATTACACTATCTCTTTTGTTTCTTTTGAACAGAACCCCATTCACAGACAGGAGGCTTGTGGGGGGATGATAAGAACCTCAGGCAGAGTCTCCCCTTTACTCCCATTTGGAGGTTCTGGGATGATGATGGTGATGATGGCTATTATTAACTAAGCAATTATTCTCTGGCAGGCTCTAGGCTAAACACATTTCTTACCTTAATGTACTTCATTCTCCTAACAACCCATGAGACAAACCCAACTCTAAACTAGCCACCCCTAATGACTCTCCATTATCTTACTATGTTAATTTTCTTCACAGCACTTATTACTAACTAAAAATAACTAATTTACCTACTTGTTTGTGGTCTGTCTTCCCCAATTAGATTGTAAGTTCCATGGAAACAGAGACTTATCTGTCTCATTTTAGTTGATTCCCAGTGCCCAGTCCCTGGGAATCTACACTCAGTAGACCCATTTAACAGATGAGGAAATAAATAGAAGGGCTAAGTGCCTTACCCAAGGACATGTAGTTAACACACCCATACACTGTGACCCTGGTGCTGCCTCCTTCTATGGTGGTGCAGGTTCTGGTATGCTGTATCTGGTAGAGGTCTGATGGCAGGCTGTCCATGGCAGGTCTTCCCTCCTCCCTCATTTCCTTTTTTTTTTGAGACAGAGTCTTGCTCTGTCGCCCGGGCTGGAGTGCAGTGGCCAGATCTCAGCTCACTGCAAGCTCCGCCTCCCGGGTTTACGCTATTCTCCTGCCTCAGCCTCCTGAGTAGCTGGGACTACAGGCACCAGCCACCTTGCCCGGCTAGCTTTTTGTATTTTTTAGTAGAGATGGGGTTTCACCGTGTTAGCCAGGATGGTCTCGATCTCCTGACCTCGTGATCCGCCCGTCTTGGCCTCCCAAAGTGCTGGGATTACAGGCTTGAGCCACCGCACACGGCCCCTCATTTCCTTTTCACTTTCTGGTAGTTTAGTTCAGTCTTGGACAGGGATACCAACAGAGAATCTGTGGAGGCCCTGGGGAAGCTGACCTCATAGGTTGGGAGTCCCCTGGTTTCCCTTTTCTTCTGGCCCTATCACCCATGAGTAGGACTCACTCCTTCTTAGAACTCTTTTCACATTGATCCAGTATCAGCTCCTGGGACAACTTTTTTTTTTTTCCTCTCTCTCACCTACTGGCTCCTCAATACTCATTTGTAATCTTTAAGAGAGCAGAGAGCCAAAAGTTCTTGGATTTTAGGATTCAACACACAAGTCAATACTAACCTTATCCATTATGACTTTCTAGAAGCCAAATGCTTAGTTCTAGAACATGAGGTTATTGGTGGCAGGAGCAGGTATGGGAACCAGGGCACTGGGACTCCCAGCCCCTGACCAGAAACTCTTACAGTCATCATCTTGCCACCTTCCTCCTGCCTTGTGTGGGTGGGAAATTCCTTTCTGCCTTGCAGCAGAGAATTAGTTCAATGTGTTTTGAGAAGGGAAATTTCCAGAATAGGAAAGGCATCTAGAAAAGAGACTAGCACAGGGGTTGAGCGCTATACTGTGTAGTCTGACAGCTCCAAGCTCAAGCTGAGCCTCCGTCACTTATTGGCTGAGTGACCTTGAGCAGGTGATGTCACCTATTTGAGTCTCAGTTTCCCCTTCTATAAAAGGAGATGATAATTCCTGTTTCTCGGGACTATTGTGTGGAGTAGATGAGATGACACACAAAAACAGATGGCACTGTGTTTGCCAGTGGTAAGTGTTTAAAGTACAGAAGCTGCTGTTTATCAAGGAATCAGACTTTGAGATCCCAACAGGATAGACTGGGGACCTTATAGGCCAGGAGACCCACCCAGGTGAATAGCAGACATTGTCTGTTCTTTTGTTTCGGTGTTACTTTATTGTTGTTTTCTAAAATTTATCTTTTTTAAAGGGTAAGATAACTCAGCATCAAGGCTGATAATGGTCAACCCCTAGAGGCAGCAGACTGGGGCTCCAAGCCCAGACCTGCCACTGACTTGCAGAGTAACCATGTCTTCTACTACTTTGCAACCCCTCAATGCCTCACCCCAAGCTGACCTGGAACACAGCGATGGCTTGCATGAATTACACACTTGTTTTGTGCCAGGCACAGTTTTAAGCATTTTTCTTGTGCTGATGCATTATCCTCATTATGTTAGTGGGGGATGCTTTTATTAGATTTGTTTACAAATGAGGAACAGTGCTAAGCACTGGTGGTCCCCATTGACCCAGGGGGTGGGATCGATCAGGCATTTCCCTGCTTTTCCCCTACCTTTTTGGTTGGGAGTTTCCATCAGCTCAGGGTTGGGCAGACAGTGAGGGTGGTCACCCTGGACTTGCTCAGTAAATTCCTCTAAACTCCAGGCCCAGGAGGCAATGAGGAGGGGCCTCTTCTCACCTCTCCTTGAGGCCCCTTGATTTATAGCAACAGAAACTCAGGGTGTGCCTCCCGCACCCCTAGAACAGGAAAGTTTCTGTCATTTCTCTTTCCTGTGTGACAACTCCACCTCCCTTCCTCTCAGAGCCCAACTCCTCACACCCCAGGGCCTGGTGGGATGGGAGACGCTGATGGGAGACGCTGTCCTGGATGAAGCTGCTGGGAGAGTTGCCGCCTCCTGTGTGCCGAGGTATGGCCTGGCCGGCTGTTCCCACTGCAGTCTGAGGATATGGGCCCTAGTGGCCTGGCAGCAGGAGGGTACTTCATGCACCTGATTACAGGGGCCTCTGCCCACCCACTAGTCTGCCACTGTGCCGCAGTTTTACCACAAACACATTTTTCTGCTGTGATAAAGACTGTACCCCTGCATCAACGGAAAAGCAGTGTGGCCGAGTGGCAAGTGTGTGCCTTTGTGCTCGATAAGGCTGAGTTGAAATCCTGGTTGTCTCATGGACCAGCTGGATGATCTTGGACATTTTCTTGTTCTCTGCAAGACACAGGTTCCTTTACCTTAACAGATGAAGCAAATGATCCTTACCTTGTAGTGTCCTTGTAAGAAGCAGGGCTAATGAACGCAGAACATGCATATGCATCATAGTAAGTGGCAGCCGGCATTGTTTTTAGGTTCCTAACATGGGAGATTTTGCCTGGCCCGTGTAGAAAGGGAGGCACTGGGAAACCAGGAGACCAGTCAGTGCCCACTTCATCACTGGGACTCTCTCTTCATAGCCTGGACCACCCCCTCTTCATACACTCTTTGCTCTAAATTGAACACAACCAGAACTTTTCTGCTTCTATGCCTTTGTTTGTGGTTAAGAGCATGTGCAGTAAACAGTGATTCCTCAAAATGTGGTCCCCAGACTACCAGCATCAGCAGCACCAGAGAAGCTGCTAGAAATGCACATTCTCAGCCACCCTGGGGGTGGGGCCCAGTAATCTGTGTGTTTTTAAATTAATTTTAAATAAAGGACACATAATAATTGTACATATTTATGGAGTACAGTGTAAGATTTCAGTGCACCTTTACACTGTATAATGACCATATCAGGATAATTGCCATATTTATCACTTTAAATATTTATCATTTCTTTGGGATGATAACATTACAAATCTACTCTTGTAGGTGTCCTGAAGTATACGCTACATTGTTCTTTGCTGTAGTCACCCTGCTGTGAAAGCGGTCTGTGTTTTAACAAGCCTTCCAGGTCATTCTCATGCAGCTAAAGTTTGAGAACATTATTCTGTACCATTGCATCACCCTGAAGGAGCGTGAATCCCCTCCGGGCCACTCACTTACTGGGACCTTGGACAACTCTCAACTTACCTGAGCTTTAGTTTCCTCCACTGTAGAATAGGAATAATAATAGTACCTGCCTTGCAGGGTTGTTTCAAGTAACAGGGTAATTTATGAAATGTGCTTAGCTAGTGCCTAACACATGGTCAGTGTTCAATAAAGAGTAGCTATTATTTTTACCATTCTCATTATTTTTCTGTGTTAGGTCCCTGCTCCTTCCCCCCATTGCTGAGTGAAATAACCCCCAGTGCTGAGTTTCCCCAACTAAAATGTCTGCCTGCTCCAGAAAGCCTTTCCTGATCTCTTTCCTTTGAGCCCTTGTGGCTTGTCTCTCGAGCGATATCATGCCTTGTATTTGTCCAAGCTTCTCAGCACTAGTACCTGGGTCCTGCCTGCCTCTGTGTGCTCTGTAGCCTTCAACTCCAGTTCCTGGCTTCTGAGCAGCTGCTCGAAACCCTATAATAAAATTGGTCTGAAATGGCATTTCCCAGACCAGGTTCTGCCTAAGGGCTTCCTTTCCCTGGCTGTCTCTGTCATAGACCATGCTTTCTCCCAGACTTGAAATGATCTACAGCCTTCTGTGCCTTTCACAGTCTTGAGGACAACTTCTTCAGTAGAACTCATGATGGGTTATCTGGAAATTTTATTCTTATCACATTGCAGCTTGTCATTGGCATTTCCCATTCTTTACACGAATTCTCTTTGAATAAGTACCTACTATGAAAGTATTTTATTGAATCCACTCTGTGGTCTTGAAGATCAGGATGATGGCCCTCTTGCTGTGGATGAGGGAACTAAGGCCCAGGTCATCAGCTTCTACATGGCAACATTTGGAATTGATCCAGCTCCAGAGTTTGTGTCCCTTCCGCTGCCCCACACTGCCTAATGGTGGCAGAAGAGACAGTTTCATGTTTTCAAAGCTAATAACTCTGAATTCCTGAGCGTTGGCCTGCAGCTGCCTATTCATGGACCTTCCTCTGGAATAGCCCAAATTTGACCCTCATTACTTGCATTCAGTTTCAGGTCTGTGCGGCTGCTAAAGAACGATCCAGTCAACTTGCAGAAATTCCCTTACACTAGTGAGGATGAGGCCTGGAAGACGTACCTAGAAAACCCGTTGACAGCTGCCACAAAGGCCATGATGAGAGTCAATGGAGATGATGACAGCGTTGCGGCCTTGAGCTTCCTCTACGATTACTACATGGTACGCCTGCCCACCCTGGGCATGCCCCCCTTTTGACTGAATGGGTGTCTTCGCTTTCAGGCCTTATGGCTCAGCAGCCCACCATAACCACCCCAGCCCCTCATCTCTGGGCCTTTGCACAGTGCTGTTCCCTCTGCCTGGCACCCTCCCTTTCCCATGGCTAATCCCTACTCTCAGCTTTGGGTCTCAGCTTAAATGCCACTTCATTCATTTACTGGAGGGGAGGCTTTCTTGTCTGGGTGCCCTCAGCAACCACCATTGTCATCCTTGATGCTATCAAGAATGCTTAGAAACTTGCTGTTTACACATTTATTTCTTCCATCTTCTGCATGAGACTGAGCTCCTAGAGGATCATTACCGAGTCTTCAGCCCACCATACAGCCTGCCACATGGTGCATGACACGTGCTGACCAAGTAGACAGTGCCTGACCCAACCCTTGCCTGGTCCAAGCACATTCTATGACAGCAACACTCTGGTACCCCACCATCTTCTTTCTGCCCCTATCCCTCGGATCTTACATTTCCCTGTCATCCCCACCCACCTGGTATGGCCCCACCACTTGGAGCATACCTCCTGCTCTTTAACCCATTCCCTTCCTTCAGGGCCCTTCCCAAGGCCCACCTTCTCTTAGAAGCCATCTGCCATCTCATCTCTGCCTTTGCCAAGGGTCTTACTGTCCTTCCTACTCCAACTGACATTATGTCTTTTACTGTTCTCTAACTGCTTCCAGGGTCTTGGCCTTGTCTCTGGGAGGCTGTTGACTCTTGAGAATAGGAATTAGGCCCTCCCATATCTGATAAGTAGGGGTTGGGCCAGTCAGGAATCACAAGGGTATAATACATGATACAACCCCCCTCCCACCTCCAGTGCATGTGCCAGACATTGCTAATGGATTGCAGCCTGCATTCTCATGAAGGGTACAGGTGGCTGCAGAATCTTTGTCAATGTAGTAGTCCAGGTAGGCCCTACCCATCTGTCTGAATTGTCACAAGACAGCAAACTGACATGCTGTCCCTGGGCTGGGTAACTGCTCCAAGAAACTTTCCTAGATTGGGGAATGGGGGCACACAGCTAGCCAATTCTTGAGAAACTTGAAGATTTAAAGCCACCTTGTACATAAGACCTCAAACTTACTAGCCCAAGAAGTATTTTATCCACTCTACCTCAAGAATAAAGGCACATTCTTTGCATGAACTCAGAGGCCAAGGGGGTTCCAGATAGGAGAAGGCCCAAAACTATCCTCTGGCTTTGGTTCTCCTTCTGGAATGGTCTGGTTACCCTACCCTCCTTCCTCCCCAGCAGACTGGTAGCATCCAGTGAGTGTTCAGCCCAGGTCAATGGAAGAGGAGTTTGAATGGCTGCCTCAACTTGGGGCCATGGTAGGAGCCAGAATTCTAGATCTAGGTTCAAACTCCAGCCTGGGATTTATAGGTTGAGAATGGACCATAAATTACAATCTGACTCCTTGTCCCCTTGGCAAGAAGCCATTCAGGGGCCAGGATGGTAGAAGAGAGGCTCTGAAGGTGCCACCGGTAATACTGGTTTTAGCGAAGTACAGTGTCTCAGTGAGATACACCTGCCCTGGCCTCCCCATTCCAGAGCACTCTGGATTCAGAGAAGCCCCCTGGACAGTGAGGACATGGTCTGATGGTATAGAAGGAGCACTAAGTTGGGAATTTGAGACCTACTCCTGCCACAAATGTGGCTTTGGGTAATATAGTGCTAAAGGCAACTGGTTACCATTTCTTACTGAATGTCCACCACTGTGTCAGGCACCTTCCTTCATACTCTCATGGGGTGTGATTAAGAGTACAGGCTTTGGAGGCTATGCTGGGTTGGGGTCCTGGTTCTAGCTGTAACAGCCTTAGAGACAAATGAATTAGAATGTTCTAAGATGTAACAATATTATAATTATACTCGTGAAAGGTCACATTTATATAGTGCTCTCCATGTGCTAGATGCTGTTCTGAGCACTCAAAGTGACCCCTGAGGTTGGTATTATATTATGATCTCTGTACAGATGAGGATATGAAGAATGGAGAGGTTAAGGGACTTGTGTAAGGTCACACAGCTAGCATGTGGTAGGTCTAGGAACTGAACCCAAGAAATCTGGATTCAGAGTCCATGCTCATAAGTACTAAGACAATAGAGTCTCTCTGAGCCCCCATTTCCTCATCCATAGAATGGTGATGATGCTAGTAGACATCTCAGAGTGACTGTGAGGATTAAATTAGAAACGAGAAGGCACTTAGTACAAGGCCTAGCCCATAAGAAGTACTCTATTAAAAAAGTGAGTATTTTTTATTAACAAATATTCATAATCCCCTTTAAGTAGGTATTATAACCACTCACTTGACATATGAAGAAACTGAGTCTTAGAGAGGCATAGTCATTTATCCAGGGTCACACTGCATTTTCAAGTGGCATTTCTAGGACTTACGCCAGGCCTGCCTGACTCCAAATTTCATGCTCCTTAACTACTAAGCTTGAGGTTCTTCTTCCCACTCCCTGACTTGGGGCTCAGACTAATCATAGCTAGAGCTCTGGCCAGTGGGAAGGACTGGAGGGTTTTCTAGTGACCAAGTGTATTAGTCTGTTCTCACACTGCTAATAAAGACATACCCGGGACTGGGTAATTTTTAAAGGAAAGCGGTTTAATTGACTCACAATTCAGCGTGGCCAGGAGGTGTCAGGAAACTTACAATCATGGCGGAAGGGGATGCAAACACATCCTTCTTCACAAGGTGGCAGCAAGGAAAAGTCCCGAGCAAAAGGGAGAAAGCCCCCTTATAAAATAATCAGATACGATGAGAACTCACTATCGCGAGAACAGCAGCATACGAGTAACCGCCCCATCATTCAGTTACCTCCCACTCCCATGTGATTGTGGGGACTACAAGTCTAGGTGAGATTTGGGTGGGGACACAGCTGAACCGTATGACCAAAGTTACTCCCCTGCCTGGCCAAAGCTGCAAAAGGGGGTTGAGGATCCTACCAGCAAAAGCTTAGCCATGCATAAAGCCTTCCTTTCTCTCCTCTCAGGGTCCCAAGGAGAAGCGGATCTTGTCCTCCAGCACTGGGGGCAGGAATGACCAAGGAAAGAGGTGAGGCTTGCCAACACCCTCTGCCTCTTTGCCCTTCCCCACCTCCACCTGGGGCCTCTTCCACACAGATCTGACTTATCCATTAGGCACAGGAGGCGCAGTGTTGAGGGCCCACAACACATTTTGGGATCCATGATAGTGTTTTCCTTTTAAACTTAAAAGAAAAAAAATCAATATAATCCAACTTGGATTATATTTGTCTTTATACCAATGTACTTATTAAAGATATTTTTAAATATTTTGGAAGGGGCCAGTGAAGGCAGAGCCTAGGGCTCTTGAAAGTCCTAATGAAACTCAGCTTGAAAACACACACACACACACACACACACACACACACACACACCCAGATGCCTGTAGGCCATGTGGGCTGGAGTTTACTGAAAACAGACTTCAAAGCCTTAGTAACAGAAAAGCCCTGGAGGCAGCTTTTCTTTCTCAGCTTCAAAGCCCTCTCCCCTGCAGTCCCACAGCCTCTTGGGGAGGGAGACCTGTGTTGGGGGAGGGACATCTGGGTTCCCATACTTCTTCCCCTGGCATTGGTGCCCCAGGGCATTGACGTTCCTTTCCTTCAGAAAGCAGCCCAGGCCATGCTTATGGCTAGATGGGCACTGGAAAGACCTTGCCTCTCTTTCTCCACTTTCTCCTTCCTGGCCAATCAGGTGACTTCTCACAAATGACCCTGTCGTGCCTCTGCTGGGAAGCCTTTTGAAAAATTCAAACAGGCATTACAGCTCTTCTCATAACCCAGCCTGGGTCTGCAGCTGGCTCAGGGCCAGTCCCCTCCACTGCCAGGAACAGTGGGTTTGGGTACATGGGGACCTTTCTCAAAACTAATTTAAAAAAATATCATTAGCTCTTCTGATTACAAAAGCAACACCATTCTCTTGCAAAAGATTCAAACTCTTCAGAAATGTATAAAGTAAAAAAAAATTCCTATAATCCTGTACCCCTCTCCCGCTGAACAGTTTGGGGTACATCCTTCCAGACCTTTCTCTAAACATGTGTTAACTATACTCACAGATACACATTTCCCCCACCCTCCCCACTTTGTACACACCCCGCTAGGGTTGACTCCATACAGTTGTTTTGAAGTAGGGACATTTTGACACAGAGACATTTGACTTTGGCTAAAAATAAATGATTAAACTTTCGGGTTTTTTTTTTTTTTTTTTTTTTTTAATTAACAAGTACTGTAATGGATAAAACAGATGTTGCTCCCTTAACCCTGAGCCTGTACTTGGTTCCATTCTCAGCACCTCCCTGCTCATCCCTGTAGCCAATTGGGCTGCTACAGTGACTTATTTCGTGCATGTTGGATGGGCCTGAACATTACACTGGATCAAAGGCCAGTGTGTCAGTTGCCTTCCACTGTAGCCAAGGACCCCCCTCTACCCCCAGAGAGAAGTATACTGAGCCCCTTTTCTTTCTCCCCAGGTACTACCATGGCATGGAATATGAGACGGACCTCACCCCCCTTGAAAGCCCCACACACCTCATGAAATTCCTGACAGAGAACGTGTCTGGAACCCCGGAGTACCCAGATTTGCTCAAGAAGAATAACCTGATGAGCTTGGAGGGGGCCTTGCCCACCCCTGGCAAGGCAGCTCCCCTCCCTGCAAACCCCAGCAAGCTGGAGACCAGCTCTGTGGACAGCTACCTGTTGCCCACCAGTGATATATATGATAATGGCTCCCTCAACTCCTTGTTTGAGAGCATTCATGGGGTACCGCCCACACAGCGCTGGCAGCCAGATAGCACCTTCAAAGATGACCCACAGGAGGTGAGGGCCCATCCCCATTCCCCTATAGCATAGATATGTGTGTGCATGTACAGAAGGAGAGAAGATAGTGAACAGATCAGAGCTTTGGAATCCATCGGGGAAAGCATTCTAGAGCTGAGACAGGGTTGCCATGTACTATTGTCCAAGTTGTACACTGGACAACCTGCACAGCTGTAATGCACAGCGCTGGGCTGAGGCTCCCCAGAGTGAATGTGATCATTTATTCTCTTGGGGCTGTGTTTCTCTGCAGTCGATGCTCTTCCCGGATATCCTGAAAACCTCCCCGGAACCCCCATGTCCAGAGGACTACCCCAGCCTCAAAAGGTAACTTGGTCTTCCTGGACCCTCAGACACCTGGGCAGTGGGCAGGAGGCTGCAGACAGAGCCCCACACTGTCCCCAGGGCATAGCAGGCACAGTCAATGAATGAGAAGTGGGAGATGAAGGCAGATAGATAGAGGGAGAGAGAACGCTTCCCACTTCCTGTCCCTGGGCTGTGACAGGGAGCTCAGAACTTGCACCTTATCAGAAAACTGAGGTTCTTTTATCCTTAGTTGCCCCTGGTTTTGTTACCTCTCAAGGTTCTCTCTAATTTTCACTGGGCCCTCATTATTCAGCGGGATTGTGGCTCAACAAAGCCATTAGATAGAACCCCCAAATTGAGGAAACTGGGGCCCAAGGAAGTAAAGTTATTTTCCAAGGTCAGACAGCAAGTCTGTACCATAGCCTCAGGCTTCCTGCCCCACTGCTCTCTAGGGTACTTCCTGCCTGGGAGCCCAGCCTCACTGCCCTCTCCCTCCTCCCTGCAGTGACTTTGAATACACCCTGGGCTCCCCCAAAGCCATCCACATCAAGTCAGGCGAGTCACCCATGGCCTACCTCAACAAAGGCCAGTTCTACCCCGTCACCCTGCGGACCCCAGCAGGTGGCAAAGGCCTTGCCTTGTCCTCCAACAAAGTCAAGGTGCGTTGGCGTGGAGCAGCTTCGGAAGGGGTGGAATGGGGCAAGATATACCTCCTCCTTGGGCTAGCCACGGACCCTGGGGAAAGGCTGTTTGATAACAGCCCATGGCCACAGGGTTGGCGAAACTGAGGCAAAAGGGCAGGCCACTGGACCCAGGCTCTAGGAAGAGGCCGGGAGTGACTGTGACCAACTGTGCTTGCAGAGTGTGGTGATGATTGTCTTCGACAATGAGAAGGTCCCAGTGGAGCAGCTGCGCTTCTGGAAGCACTGGCATTCCCGGCAACCCACTGCCAAGCAGCGGGTCATCGACGTGGGTGAGGCCTTCTCAAGCCTCCGTCCCAGCTCTTCTCTCTCTCCCCAGCCCCGCACCAATCAGGCCTTTTTCTTGCTCACCCCTGTTTCCCTAGCCGGCTCTGACCTCTGTCTCCAGGTCAAACACTATGGGGTTTGCAAGGATTTGCATCTGTTGACTAGAAGTCTTGGCCTCTCTTCTGTTTTGCTTTGGGATAAACAGGGCCCTGGGGACCCTAGCACTGTGAAATAAATAGGCCCCTGAGATGCTGGCCTGTTTGTCCCCATCAGGAGGCTGATGAAGACACAAAGGGACAAGATAAGATGCAGGCAGCAGGTGGTTCAGAAGGCCTGAGGCACAGCACAGGATGTTCAGCTTTTGGGAGCTGGGCAGAGGAAAGGCTCTCTGTGGGTGCCACCTGGTCCCCATCCCTAGCCTTGAAACAAGTGGGAGGCACAGCCCGCCCTCAAGTCTTCAGCTTCTGGCTCCCTTACTCCCTTCCTGGCTGTGTGACCTGTGTCACCTCACCTTCCTGAGCCTCAGTTTGTTCACCTCTCAAACGGGCTGAGGCCAGCTGCCTTGCCTGCTTACAGTGCTGATTTCTGCTTTGGAGCTGTGTGCACTGGGGAACACGATACACACAGGGGACTGTTTAATGACTTGTCCGAGAGGCTGGACAGCAGAGTAGTAAGGAGCATGGGTTCAGGAGCCAGACAGATCGGAGCTCCAGCCCCTACTCTGCCTTTTAATAAAAGCTGAGAGACCTTAGCCAAGTAACCAAACCTCTCTGAGCTTCGTTTTCCTCATATATAAACTGAATATTCAAAGCATAGTTGTGAGGATGAACTAAGGGCTTAGCATGTTGTAAGTGCTGAAGGAATGATACTTGCTAACCCTACTACTTTTGCTATTGCTCTTACTACCCCTATTACTGTTGTTATTACCATACTGCTGCTGCTGCTTCATCTGGGAGAACTCCCAAATCACAGCCATGGTGAAAAGTACAACCTCCACCCCCAATACGATGAGCCTATTTGGCAAAGCTTGGGATTCCCTCTGGGGCTTGGGGCAGATCTGCTTCTCAGGCTGGATCTGTTTTCCCATCTGTAATCCAGAGCACAGGAATCCCTTTTCCTCCCTGGATTGAAGTGTGGTTCTTGGGGGAGAGGATGTATGCCCCTGCCAAGAGTGAGGCCCAGTCAAGTGGCCCCAGATCCCTTCCTTCCTGATTCTGCTTCTGGTCTCCTGTGGTTTCAGCTGACTGCAAAGAAAACTTCAACACTGTGGAGCACATTGAGGAGGTGGCCTATAATGCGCTGTCCTTTGTGTGGAACGTGAATGAAGAGGCCAAGGTCAGTGCTGAGGGCAGTGGCTGGGATGGGACTGGGCTGCCTGGAAGTCCCTATTCTGGGGGAGAGGCTTTCTTACACCTAGGAGAGTGGCATTTGCTCTGACGAGTGTACCCATGGAGGAGGCAGGACGTAGTGTGGTGTGGAAGCTCAGGCTTTGGAGCCAGGCAGGCTGGGTCTGCATCCCACCTTTCCACCTGGTGGTCCAAAGTGTGACTTTGGGCCAGTGCCTTAGTCCCTCTGAGCCCCGGTTGTTTTGCCTATAAAATAGGAATGGCATCATAGCACCAACTGGTAGGTTGTAGTGAGGAGCAGGTGAGATAAGTAACAGGTAGAGCATACACCTGGCCCAAAAGTGGCAGCTGTTGATATTACTCCAGTCCACCCATTTACTAGATGGGAAAACTGAGCCTTCTGCATGGTCACACAGCAAGCCACTGGGGGCACCCAGGTTTCCTGACTTCTTGGCCAGTGCAGAATGTCACATGCAGGAGAAATGCGAAGGAGTCCGGCGAATGAGGGCTTGAATCCCAGTTATCTCACTTCTCTGAGCCCATAAAAATGAGAACAGTAACCTGCCTGCTAGGACTGGAGTGCAGACCCCACAAGATCATGCATGTCTACAAACCGGAGAGGCCTGAGAGATGGAGCCTCTGGTGATGTTTTCATGCTAGTAGTTAAGCCATTAAGATCCTTCCAGCTTTAGTGCTTGAGCCCAGCCACGGGCTTGCCGTGTGCTCATGGGCCTTGCAGTGTCTTAGTTTGCTGTTTAGAGCCGGCATGGTGGAGAGGCACTAGTGTGGGAGTCGGGAGCTGAGTACCTTTGGCCTGTCCCTTTTCTCCCTGGACCAGGCTTACCTCACTCACCAGGGTCAGGTCCAGCTCATCTCAGGGGCATTTCTGGCCTGGAGAGGCTGGGGAGCTAACTCCTGCCTCTCTGCCTGCCTCCAGGGATGGCCAAGCCGCCTGGAGAAGATGGAGGTGCAGGAGCTCAGAAAACACAAAGGGAGCACAAAGGCAGGGCTTATTATTATTCAGACAGGCACCGACTGGAGGAGGAGCTGGGGCCTCGGGTTCAGGGAGGTGGGGAGTTTCATGGGAAGGGAGAAATGGGTTTCGGTGGGGATTTTCTCACAGCCTCTTAAGCCCCCGGGCTTGGGTCTTTCTCAGGTGCGAGCTGGGCGGGGGCTGCATGAGGGCAGAGCTGGCTGAGGGGGAGGTATGTCTGGCATGTGCCTGGGGGCCTGGTCCGCACAGCCAGGGAAAGAAGGGGGTCTGCTCAGACACCCCCCCACTATGTCCTGTTTGGGTCAGGGTCATTTCCAAAGGAAATGTTCCAAAGACCAGGGGCCAGCCTGCGGTGCAGGGGCCGGGGTGCCCATGGAGCCCCAGAGAAGGACAATCACCAGGTGATCTTGCCAGGGTTTGCCCAGCTGAGACCGACCCCAGGCGACCATCAATTGGGCATAGGCTTTGGGATGAGACTTCCAGCTGTCCCTCTCATGGCAATAGTCACAACATATCAAGCATACACCCCCCGACAGCCTCACAAGATAGGTTTCATTATCCTCATTCTGCAGACAAGGACACTGAGGCTCAGTGAGGTGAAAGGATTTGTCTGAAGCCACATATAGCTAGTGAGCAGCAGAGCCCAGCTTCCTGTGGCAGGTGTGGGCGGCCCCACCGCCCGGCTCACTCTGTGATGCCTCACGCCTGACTCCCTGGGGGAACAGCAGCAATTATGGCCCTGCGCAGAGCTTCTATTTCCCTGACTGTAAGATGGGGTGACTAGGACGCTCCCTTGCTGTATGTGGGGTGGGATCAAATCAGCGGGAAGAACCTCTCACTAGAGGGTCCTGCTGTGGCTGGAGTGGGTGGCTGGGGTGGAGAGGGGCTGTGTCTCTGGGCCAGCAGGAAAGTAGTCTCCCTGTGCTGGGGACAGGGAACTCAGCCCTTTTCCACCTCCTTGTCCTGGGTTGCAGAAAAATGAGGCTCTGGATCTTAAGCTCCTTCAGGACTCTTGACACCGCCCCCCAGTCTCCACCCCTTGGGCTGCCCTTGGCAGTCTAGCAGAAACTGTACCAACAGAGGTGAAAGCCTGGGCTGTGAGTCTGGGTTCAAACCCCTGCTGCACCACACACTGCCCGTGTCACCTCGGGCAAGTTGCCCCACCTCTCTGAGCATCAGCTCCCCATCTGTGAAAGAGGAGTGCTGATGTTTGCCTTCTAGGAGCCCAGTGAGGCTTAAGGGTGAGCAGCAGGCACACAGAACGCTAGAAAAACAGGATCACTGTGGGACGGTGGGGCTGGGCACCTGGGCAGGCCACTTACCCAGCGGCCCCCTCTGTCTCCAGGTGTTCATCGGCGTAAACTGTCTGAGCACAGACTTTTCCTCACAAAAGGGGGTGAAGGGTGTCCCCCTGAACCTGCAGATTGACACCTATGACTGTGGCTCAGGCACTGAGCGCCTGGTGCACCGCGCTGTCTGCCAGATCAAGATCTTCTGTGACAAGGTGACTGGACCAGGCAGACCCTCTACTGGTCCCGGGGAGGTAGAAGGGCCAAGCTCTGACCCGTGCATCCTCCTAGCCTGTCTGGGTTGTCTGTCTCTCTCTGTTTTTCTATCCCTTCTCCTCCTTCTTCTCTGTCTCCTCCTCCACCCCCACTCCTCCATCTCTCTGTCTGAGTTTCTTCTTTTCTGTCTTCTGTCTGTCTGCCTCTCTCATGGTCTGTACTGACCTCAGGCAAGCAGGGCCAGGCCCCACTGGCCAGGCTGGGCCAGGTAAGTGCTGGTCTTGTTCTGGAAAAAAGAAGGACCAGAAGCCTGGCCCATATTTAAGATGCAAAGCAGCAGCTGTGAAAGTAGCTAGCCCCTCCCAGGCCCTTGGTGACCCTCTCTCCTTCTCCCCTGCAGGGAGCTGAGAGGAAGATGCGCGATGATGAGCGGAAGCAGTTCCGGAGGAAGGTCAAGTGCCCTGACTCCAGTAACAGTGGTCAGTGGGGATCCAGGGCCTGGGTGGGTTGGTCTGGCGTGAAGGGAGAAGGAGACCAGAGGTGGGAGGGACCTGAGTGGAAGGACCTGGGGGCACATGGGCTTCCTTCTCCCATCAGGCGTCAAGGGCTGCCTACTGTCGGGCTTCAGGGGCAATGAGACGACGTACCTTCGGCCAGAGACCGACCTGGAGACGCCACCTGTGCTGTTCATCCCCAACGTGCACTTCTCCAGCCTGCAGCGCTCTGGAGGGGTGAGGCCAGGGCTGGGGTCTCGGGGAGGGGTCGAGAGAGGGTCCTGGCTCCCGGGTGGGGCCTGCCTTAGCGCAGACCAGTGGGGAGCAGCCTGCCACTCAGCCAGTTTCAAGACCTTTATTGAATCACAGGGGTTTAAACATGTATTTATGGTCCTATAGCTTTAGTGACCTATTGTACTGAAGAGAAGAATGTTATGAAGAAACAGATTTCGTAACCATTAAAATGTTCGTGCTTAGGGCACACAAAGAGGAGGCTTCTGATATCTGACCCCAAATTTGACTGCAGCCACATGGAATTCTCATGGCAGCACTTGTGGTGCTCACCGTGTGCCAGGTGTGGCTCTGAGCGCTTCCCAGGCATCACCTTCCTTACCCTTCTCTACAGCCCTGTGAAGTCAATAATAATGTCTCCCTGGATCTGTGGGGTAGAAATGGAGGCACAGAGAAGTTAAGAAACCTCCTGAGATTGCATAGCTAGTGAGTGGCAGAGCCAGGATCTGGACTGAGGCACCTGTTCAGAATCCACACCTTTCCCCACTAGCTGCTCCGCCTCTCAAGCAGCCGGGACTGAGCGCCTGGCAGCCAGGAGTGGGCTGGGTTCCCTGTTACAGCTGTCCTCTGAGAGACTGCACCTACCCCCTTTTCCAGGCATGGTCCCACAGCAATTCAGTGGCAGGGTCAAGACCCCAGAGCCTGTCTCCCAGTGCCCTTCCTCTGGAGAGTCTGAGCACTTCCTTCCTTTAGGGGTACAGCTCCGCACTGTTTCCTCAGGAATATTTATACAAATGGACCTTGGTGTACAAGGCATGTTTAGTGTATTGACTTAGGACAGTGAGGTAGACAGTGGCGCTGAGAAGAGCAGCCAGTGCTGACAGAGCTTGGCACAGGCGCAGAGCACTGCCTGTGTCCCTCCTCTCTCTGCCGCCTTGGGAGCAGCACTGTGGCCCCACAGCACAGGCGGCTGTGTGAAGCTGTTCTCTCTTGACTCTCCTCCCTCTCTCACCAACTAGAGGCCCTGAGTAAGGAGATGACCACTCAGGGTGAAGGCCCCTGTGGCTAGGTTGACAGTTAACCTGTGGGGGATGAGGGCAGGCCAGTCTCCACACCTGGGAGCCTGGGAGAGGGGAAGCCCAGGGCAATAGCCAACAGAGAGCCTGAGTTTGAACCCCAACTCTGCCTCCTGCCGTGTGTGTCACCTCTAGAGGCTCTCTGCTCTCTCTGGGCCTCGGCTTCTTACCTCACAAGACTGGGTGATGCCTGCCCCAGACCGACAGTGCCAGGTACACTGTAGGGTCCAAGAAGAGGGCCTGTGGCCAGGCTTAGTGGCACATACCTGTAATCCCAGCTATTTGGGAGGCTGAGGCAGCTGGATTGCTTCAGCCCAGGAGGTCGAGACTGCAGCCATCTGTGATGGGGGACTGCACTCCAGCCTGGGAGACTTCCCTCCAGGAAAAAAAAAAAAAAAAAGCCTCTTCCCATCGCCCCCTTGGCCCTCAGCTCCAACTGCCTAGAGACTGGCCACAGGACCATCTGCAATTCCCAGCCCTTCTGGGCATGCTGGGGCCCAGGTGGGGCTCAGGGCGGCTCTGCTCTGACAACACGGCTTTAGCACCTCCTGTGTGTTCATTGAGTCCCTGACCCATCCAGCTTGGGCTGGGTGATTCCACTCAACATCTCAGGTCACCTAAGGGCACTTGTCTGAGCAGAATGGGCTAGAAAGGCACTGTAACAGTATTCTCCCCACCTCCCCCCAAAAATATTCCTCCCAGAGAGCCTTCAGCAGCCAGGGGCCCCTCTCATCTTCTTGTGTGTGATGGAAAATGTCTTTTTCGCTTCATTGCAGGCAGCCCCCTCGGCAGGACCCAGCAGTTCCAACAGGTATGGAGAGCAGCAGCCACACGCCTCCCTCCACACCCGTATCCCCTCCACACCTGTGTCCCCTCCACGCCTGTGTCCCCTCCACACCTGTGCCCCCTCCACACCCGTATCCCCTCCACACCTGTGCCCCCTCCACACC
>NW_012115600.1:2291480-2321576 GCF_000951035.1 Colobus angolensis palliatus
GACAGAGCGAGACTCCGTCTCAAAAAAAAAAAAAAAGGAACGGTGATGATGACGATGAGTCCACATTTATTGAGGCCCTACTGTGCATCGCAGTGTTCTAAGAGCAGTGTGCATGGTCTCCTGTGGCCTCACACCACTCTATGAAGTATTGCTATCATTGCTTTCTCATCACCCCATTTTATAGATGCACCCAGGTCACACAGCTAGTGCATGGCGGGGCTGGGATTTGAACCCGGCAGTCCAACTCCAGACCTGCTGCTTTATCCCCATTGTCCCCCTGCTTTGCGTCCACCCTTGTGTTTTCTTCCCCATTTCTAGGGCCCCTGGAGGCCCAGCAGGGTCTTTCAGCCTCTAGGGGCCCCCGAGTTCCTCACAAGCTCCCCCACTACCGTCCCCACAGGCTGACTCTGAAGCGTAGCTGCTCGCCCTTCGCTGAGGAGTTTGAGCCTCTGCCCTCCAAGCAGGCCAAGGAAGACGACCTTCAGAGAGGTGACCGCCCACCCTCCACATTTACTCACCGAGCCCACCCCAGCTTCCCCGTCCCTCATGGCATCCTGGAGAGGGCACGAGGAACTGCCTTACCCCTTGGAGCTAGGTTTAGGTCAAGACTTGGGGGTGGGGGTAAGGAGGGCACCTCAGGCCTCTTGGAGAGACCACCACAGGACTGGTGGCTTCTGTCTCCTGAACTCGTGTGGACATGGGCACCCTGGGCAGCTGGCATAGTCAACAGGCTCAGTATGCTGGGCAAATCCCCCTCCCCCACTTTTTCTAATGGGGAGTGGGAGAAGGGTGGGGTTTTGATGTCTGGCTTTCTGGCTTTGACCCTCTAAATCTGTGACTTCTCGGGGTGGGGAACAAGCCCAAACCTCTGGGGGCTGTAGCTGACCATCAGAAAGAACCAACTGGCAGCTAAGCTCAAAAGCTTCCAGTAGCCATGAATCGAGCTATGCGTGGCACCTCGTGTTTCCAGACACCGCCATCAATTCCCACAATGGCTCTGTGAAACAGCAGACAGAGCCTCCATTTCACAAACACATAAAATGAGACTCCATGATGTTACAATCACGTTTGCAAGGTCACCTGGCTGGCAGGTAGGAGAGCAGCGGTTCAGACACCCTCACATCAGCACAGCTTAAGAAGATACGTGAGAATCTGCAGAGCTGGCCGAAGGGCCTCCCAGCTGGGCACAGCCCCTCAGCAGAAGTCAGTCTTCAAGTAACGTTTTCAGACTCCCCAGGCCCTGCTCACATTCTCTTCCTTGCACTCGTCAAGTTGTCCCTTTCTTTTCAGTTCTGTTGTATGTGCGGAGGGAGACTGAGGAGGTGTTTGATGCCCTCATGTTGAAGACCCCAGACCTGAAGGGGCTGAGGAATGCGGTAAGCTGCCTGTGGACCCCGCCCACCATGGCAGAGCCCTCTAGGCTCCTGTCCCCACTCCTTACCATGCAGTTCTGATTTCCCACAGGAGGGAACCTTGGCTTGCCGGTGGCCTACCCGTCCCACCCTGTCGAGGGGGCCTGAGGGGCCCTGCCGGTGGGGGTGTGCCTCCGCGATGTTATCTCCCAGTCAGAACCCTGACTGCACCCTGGGAATCGCACACACCATAAATCCTCCTTAATCTGATGCCTGCTGTCTGACAGGCCAGCGTTTTTTGTTGGCTTTGTAAACCTGTTTCTGTTTTAATGGGAATGGAACCCAACAAGGCCAGGCCCCAGAGATGCTGTCTTTCTTTCCCAGGGGGCCTCATTCCGCCTGCTTGTGGTTGGCTGGGGGCCACTGGCTGGGGTGGCTGAAGGCAATGTCTGTGCAAGGAGACCTTCCCCAGCCCCCTAAACCACCAGAGAGTGGGCAAAACAGTCCAGTCCTGAATAAAACCCATAGCCAGCTTTGTGGCTCCACCAAAAACCTAAGCAAACAGCCTCCACCAGGGCCAGCTGTGCCTGAAGGTAGAACCACTCAGAAAAGCCAGATGGTGTCAAGATTTCAGGCTGGCAGAGTGAAAATGGCATCAAATAATAACACTAGCTGACCTTTATTGAAGGCCCACTATGTGCCAGGCAGTTGGTCAGACATGCCGCCTGTGCTGGCTCATCATGTGCCCTTAACAACCCTGAAAAGTGGGTACTATTCGTATCTCCTCATTTCCTGAGAATACAGCCTCCAAGAGGTCGGGTGACTTGCCAGGGTTCCTCAGCTCCAGGTGACAGAGCCGGGATGCCAGCCCAGGCTCTCCTCACACTGCTCGGCTGCGTGCTCTTTACGCATCGTCAGCCCTGCTTGGCATCAGCCCCAGGAAGTTGGGCTCACAAAGACCATTAATGTCACCTGAATATAGACTCAGAGGCTTTGGACAATACCTTAAAGGGTCAGCTCCCCATCTAGTGCCTGCGCTCCCTCTCTCCAGCAGCGCTTCCAAGCTGGTGCCCACTTCTGACCTGTGTACTTCTAGGAATGGAGAGTTCACTACCTAGGGGCAGCCATGGTGTCTTTGTCCAATTTGTCCAATTTGTGGTGAGACAGTTCCTGAGTTCTTCCTTAGATTGACTTGAGATCTTCTTCCTGGTAGCTTTCAGTCACATCATCATGAAAAGAAATAGTAGGCTAAGAACTTTTCTTGCCAGGAGGAATCTCTGTTAGGGCAGAGAATAACTGAGAAGTTGAACCCGATCCTTTTTCTAAAATGCCAGAGAGGATGACCTCTACCTGAAACCCAGGACCTGAGGTTTGCTGCAGCCTCTAGGTAGCTGGTACTAATCAACACCGATGTCTTACAGAGCTGTTACCCTGGCACAGGCACTGGGCTGAGCCCTTTACGTATTTGTCTCAGTTCGTGTGCAGAACTACCCTGTGTGTACATTCTATTACTATGCCCATTTTACAAGTGAGGAAACCAAGGCTCAGAGAAGTAACAGTGACCGGTCCAAAGTTCTGCATGTTCAGGTGGCTCAGCTGGGACCAGACTGGATCTGCCTGCCCCAGAGGAAACTTCAGAAGCTCTAGGGAGACGGCCTGACGCTGGCTGTGTCATCTCAGGCAGGTCACTCAACAAGCCTCTGACCCACAGTCTCCTCATGCAGGGAACTAAGTTCCAACATTTTCGGATGTGATGGAGTCAGTTAACCTGGGGTCTAGGCCTTGGGCGCGTGGCTTATCCTGTTCGAGCTCTGCATGCTCGCCCATCAAATGGGGTTAATAATTCCAGCCTAGACGGGGGAGATGTCTGGGCTTTCCCCTGTCACAGCAGGGCAAGAAGCATCCTCATTGCTCTGCTTCTAAAAAAACAACAACACTGACCGCTTATTCAGGTCTCAGTACGTGCCAGGAGCTGTCCTAAGTGTTTAATGTGGATCAATCCACTTAATTCTTCCAGCAACCCTCTGAGGTGGGCACTGTTTCTGTGTCCACAGGTAGCTGGCACGAGGCCGGCCAGCTGGTACCTGGGTGCACCCGCAGCACTAGGACAGTTTCAATGTCTGATGGGCGAGTTCAGGGCAGTGATAGATGCTCTTCAGGCTATTTTTCAGCCACTAAAAATGCTGCTTGACAACTGTTTGTTGTGATATAGGAAGGCTTATAATAGGATGATAAGTAAAAAGATATATAAAACCAGGTGGAGCCTAGAAACGTTTATACACATAACCGTACACATGACCAAAAGATGGGAAGATGCACACTCAGTGTCTGTCTCTGAGAAACAGGATTATAGATGGTTGTAATTTTCTTCTTCATATTTGTCCACAATATGCATATATTCTACTTTTGTAATCAGGAAGTAAAAAAAGTGATGGCATAAAAGACTTGTCTAAATCTAGCGTGGGCAGCAGGCAATGAATCACCTGTCTTTTCCTTCCAGATCTCTGAGAAGTATGGGTTCCCTGAAGAGAACATTTACAAAGTCTACAAGAAATGCAAGCGAGGGTGAGTGCCTAGTTCACCCTCCCCCAGCTGGTTGCTCAGTGCTGAGCAATGTTTGTACTTGGCCTTTGTGGAGGGGCTGAGGGGCTGTGGAGTTGGGGTGGACAGCCCCCCAGCCAGGCCAGGGCCACTGGTCACCTCTCCATCTGCAGAGACAAGACATGGGTCACAATTGGGAAGGATGGGAGTGGGAGACAAGTGGAAGGGTCTTTACATATGATCTCCTGTGTGGGGTGGAGGGAGAGTGGAGGGTCATATGTCAGAAGACCCAGGTTCAAGGCCACTGGGAAATCAAGCCATTTGATTATAATGATTGTAGTGACCACCATCCACTTGACCACTCACTACGTGTTAGACACCAGGCTGAACACACCCCACTTAACCCTCACAGCCACACTAAGAGTCCTCATTTGACAGATAAGGAAACTGAGGCTCAGAGGTAATAAGCAGTGTTCAGGGGCAGGAGAAGTAGATCAAAGGCATGAGGCAGGCAGGCCCAACAAAGTTGCTACTAACAGAGCCGTAGGCAGGAAGGGAGTGGCTGGAGATGAGTCTGGAAAAGGAATTGTGATTGGGAGTCATTTTGAGGGAATCCAGCCAGGGGTGCTCCACAGGCCCCCTCCACCTTTGCTAGCCAGACTAGGCCAGGAGTAAAGCTGTACCCTCTAGGGGCAGGCAGTGCCTGGCTGCCTACCGTGGGCTCCTGAGGACCACAGTACCTTTGTTGTCTGCTCAGAAGATCCCTTGGGAAACGGAGGTAGGGTCACATGGTAACTGTCCTCCAGACATCTGTCCCCTGGTCAGAGTCAGTGAGCCTGGCCTCTGCAGCCCTTCCTGAGTAGGTGACTTCACCAGCCTGGCATGGTGAAGGGCCCCCAGACAGTGAGGAATTGTCACTGCTATTGCCAGCCCAGAGGCCCCAGAACCAGAGCCCTGGGAAATGCACTCCCGGCCCCTCTGCGCACAGCTCCAATCTGATCCTCTTGCTGTGGATAGTCTAACTCCAGCGACATTTGCTAGTAACACCTTGGAGGTGCTCAGCTGCTTGCCCTGTGGCTATTGCATGTGGATCTTCCTTTTTAGAAGACTTTGCAAAGTGAGGCAGGTTTTATACTCAAGCTGAGTCCCCATCTCATCAGGCCTAGGGGCCTGGCCGCCTTCCTCACAGGCCCAGCCCTGCCTTCCTTCCTCCTCCTTGGTTCCTACCTAGCCTTCCATAGAAGGCTGAGCGTGGGGCAAGGTGTCCATCCCTGCAGCCCCTGAGAAGGGTTTTTTTTTTGCTTTTAGTTGCATACATGTCTAGTTTTTTGTGTGTCTTTTTTTCCAAGTTTCGGTTTCCAACTGAGTCTCACATGCTCTGTAGAGTGAAATCCACTTCATGGCGAAGGGCAGGCTCTGCTTTGCCCAGACAAGCCCAGCCGCACTCTCCCTTCAGCACCGGTGCCCACGCCCCCTGGCTCCAGCCCCACCTGTGGCAGGCCTCCCTTAGCAATCCCACTCCAGGCCAGGCTGTGTGATTGCGTCGGGGGGTAGGAGGGTGGGGTGTGCATACAAGGATGTTCCCCAGCTCCACTGACTGAGTTGCCAGAGGCTTCCCCTTAAGCCCCAGCCAGCTATTGAAATCATAATTCTAAAACTTCCCATTCATGGGGCACTTCCTACACACCAGGCACTGGGCTGCGTCCCTCCCGAGCATCACTCACGGACCCTTTGAGCTGGGTATGCTTATCTCTGTTTGTACGTATGGGGAAACTGAGGTCTGCAGTAGTTACAAGGTCATGAGTTAGGAACTGGCAGAAGCATCCCCGACTTCTAAAGCCTGTACAGGTATCCACTCTGTTATCCTGCCTCCTGCTTGTTCCTCTAACCGCTAAGCAATGTGCAAATAAAGGATGCAGCCAGGCTGGCCAGTTTATTTGTCCAGCACCATAGCCTAGGGCATCGCTCAGCAGCCCTTCAGAGGCACCCCACACACCCCCCCGGCCATGAAAACCTCAGCCCCGGGACTGTCTGAAATGTCTGAATGACAGTGTTCCCCAAAATACCACTTAGGAGAGGAGAGTCCAGGCTCATCTTCTGCCTCCCTCCAAGTCCTCACGTGAGAAACAGGAAATTCTGATCAAAGGCCTGGTTTATTTTCATGAAACCCTCCCGAAAGTCCTCTGGACGAAGGTGGATAGAATCAGCTTTACAGGCACCACAAAGTGCTGGAAAGATGAACAAATACATTGTTTTTGCTGGCAGCTGGCCAGGGGTTTAATGTGACCCAGGACTGAAGACAGCTAGAAGGTGGAGAATAACGAGGCCCCCATTTGCTGACAGTGGTTCTGCCTCTCAGGGGCCTGTTGTCACTGACTTATGAGAGGAGGGGTCTGTGAGCCCATCTGGAAACCCTCTTGTGCAGGTGTGAGCAGGTGTGAATTCAGGGTGCTGGGAGGCTCTGCTGGGGAGTGGGAGGGATCCAGCCTTCCAGCTGGTGCACATTAGGTACTTCACAGTGCCTGGCACCTAGAAGCACCCAATAAATGGCAAGCAAAACCACCCTGATTTTGACAAAGCGCCCTCCCCTCTGCCCAGTTCTGGTCTCCCCTGGTCTGTTTCCGACCTCCAGTGCCCAAAGAGCCCTCTGTGAAACGAAGGAACTCCAGGCAGGACCCAAGAAAGGGGAGCCTGTGATTACACACTGGCAGTCAGCACTCAAACCACTGAGAGCACAAGCCTGGATCTCCTTCCTGAAAGTGGCAGGGAGAGAAAACTGGATGTGGGCCATGCCTTCGGGTCGGGGGTCCTCGTGCCTGCCGCTCCTGCTCCACCTCAAAGAACTCTCCCATAGCCCTGGCTTTTGCCCTCCTTCTAGCCACTGCTTCCGAACTTGTACTTACAGGGCTTTGTTTCCTTCTAACAATGATACAGTAGAAAGAGACAAAGGTTCAAATCCTAGCCCTGCCGTCTAGGAAATGTGTGACCTTAGACAAATAACTGTTTCTTTGAACCTCAGCTTCCCCATCTATGAACTGGAGTAATATAAGGATTCATCCTCCCAGTCCCTACTAGATTCAAAATTCCTGGAAGGCAGGAACTAGGTCTAATTCGTCTCCATATGGTCCTTGTTTTTGAGCAAGGCCCTGCACATGGAAAGGCCTCAGTGAATATAGGGGATGAATGGGAAGATGAAGGCCAGGTGGGCAGGTGGATGGAGGATGGTGGATGGATGAGTGTGTGGGTAGATGGTGCATGAGTGCCATGGGTGGATGGGTGAATAGATGCCAGATAGGTGTGTGTGGGTACGTAGTAGAGGGTAGATGGGGATGTGAGTGGGTGGGTGCATGGTAGATGGAGGTGTGTATGGGTGGGTAGATGGTGGGTGGGGATGTGGTTGGGTGGGTGGATGATGGATGGGGGCTATATGTGAATGGATGGTGGATGGTGAATGTGTGGGTGGATATAGCCAACTCCATTACACGCTCAGAAGACAGCGGGGAAGGGGCAAAGAGAAGATTCATGTGATCAGCTCAAGTCACATCTTGGTGGGTCCTTCATCAGGAGCAGTTCCTAGAGGGCTGCTCTTTGGCATAAACAATGGCTCTGACTCCCTGCAGGGGCCCACAGCCATGAACGTTCTGTCTCTCTCAGGTTGACCTAGGTCCTTCCCTGGAGAATATGGGGAGAGAGTGGGCCTAGCCCCTCAAGTCTATCGGACAATCCTCCTGAGATTTCAGCTTCCTGGGAATGGAACTGGGAGGGGCTTGTGTGGCAGCTGCCTCAGGCTCAGGCAGGCATGCCTGAGTGACACATCCAGGCCTCTTGTTGAACCCAAACCACCACCCCTCCTGGACTTGAACTCACACTTCATGTCTGAGTTCTCAATATGGTGACTAAGGGAGCACTGCATCTCCCCCAGATCTACATACTAGTTGCTTGAGTGTCCATCTTCGGGTGCACCAGGACAGAGGCAATCCGGCGCAGTAGCTGTGAGCGTGGGGGCCAGCAGGCCTGGGTTGAGTTGTGGCTCGGCCACTGGGCATTGTGCAGTAAAGGAGAGTGTGACTCCCCAACCTTGCGGGGTTGTTGTGAGGATCAGAGGGAAAGTTTGTGAGGTGCCTAAAATGTGGCAGGTACCCACTGGGTATGACCCGTCACTCATCCTGGTCACTCAGAAGGCCTGAAAAGAGGGCGCCTGCTGTGTTCCAACCACATCCCCTCTTCCCTTCCAGAATCTTAGTCAACATGGACAACAACATCATTCAGCATTACAGCAACCACGTCGCCTTCCTGCTGGACATGGGGGAGCTGGATGGCAAAATTCAGATCATCCTTAAGGAGCTGTAAGGCCTCTTGAGCATCCAAACCCTCACAACCTGCAAGGGGCCAGCAGGGACGTGGCCCCACGCCACACACAACCTTTCCACATGCCTCAGCGCTGTTACTTGAATGCCTTCCCTGAGGGAAGAGGCCCTTGAGTCACAGACTCATAGAAATCAGGGCCAGGGAGAGACCTAGGGGATTCCCTGGCCTGAACCCCTATGGCATGCTTGAATCTGCTCCCTGAACTTCCTGCCAGTGCCTCCCGTAGCCCAAAACAATGTCACCGTGATTACCACCTACCCAGAAGACTGTTCCCTCCTCCCAAGACCCTTGTCTGCAGTGGCGCTCCTGCAGGCTGCCCGTTAAGATGGTGGCGGCACACGCTCCCTCCCACAGCATCACGCCAGCTGGTGCGGCTCCCACTCTCCCTCTTCAACTTCAGACAAAGGATTTCTCACCCTTTGGTCAGTTAACTTGAAAACTCTTGATTTTCAATGCAAATGACTTAAAAGACACTATAGTGGAGTCTCTTTCTCAGACTTCCTCAACGCAAGATGTAAATAGCACCAACGCTTGACTGGAACAAAGTGACTGCTGTGTAAAACTACTGCCTTGCCACTTACTGTTGTATACATTTCTTATTTACGATTTTCATTTATGTTATATATATATATAAATATATTGTACATATATGCAACATTTTATATTTTTCATGGATATGTTTTTATCATTTCAAAAAATGTGTATTTCACATTTCTTGGGCTTTTTTTTTAGCTGTTATTCAATGATGCATTTTGTATACTCACGTGGTATTTAGTAATAAAAATCTACCTATGTATTACATCACATTACTTCACATGCTGCACTCGTTCCTTTTGGGAGAGTCTGTTGGGAAGAGAGGGCCACAGTGGTCGGGGTCTTGCTCCTCTTTCTCCCTTTGCTCTGGCTCTGTGCTGACAGCCGGTTGTCTTGGACTTGAAGGATGCGGGGACATGCAGGGCACCAGTGGAGCAGAGGTGCCGCCTCTGGAAGGCAGCAGATTCCTGATGCCCAGATGTTTGTCTTTGAATGTTACAATCTCAGGATCATTGACTCTGAAGAGAAAGTCCTGGGAAGGGTGCAGAATGAGCTTGAAGAGGACCTCACAGCTGGGGCCAGCAGGCAGCACCCAAGGCTGGGAGCCACATGACCTGAGTCTTGTGCCAGCTCTGCCCCTATTCTCTAGGCCAAGCCACTTTCCCCAGAGCCAGCTCCTACAGCTCACAGAAGCAATCGCACACATGTCTTCCCAACTCTGCAGCAGTGTGGTCATGTTGGCACACTGAAATCAGCCATGGTGACAGTCAGAGATTGACAAATGCTACAAGTCAAGGCCTTTATTTTCCTTAGAGAACAGATCACAGATTCAGGCTTGCTTTCTTTTATCTTTTTTTTTTTTTCTTGAGATGGAGCCTCACTCTGTCACCCAGGCTGGAGTGCAGTGGCGTGATCTTCGCTCACTGCAACCTCTGCCTCCTGGGTTCAAGCGATTCTCCTGCCTCAGCTTCCCGAGTAGCTGGGACTACAAGTGCCCACCACCACGCTTGGCTAATTTTTGTATTTTTAGTAGAGACAGGGTTTCACCATATTGGCCAGGCTGGTCTCGAACTCCTAACCTTGCAATCCATCCACCTTGGCCTCCCAAAGTGCTGGGATTACAGGCACGAGCCACCGTGAACGGCCAGTTTTTGTCTCTTAGTTCAATTCCTTCATTGCCTCATTTAGCTTTTTTAAGCTGCCAAGTTGAAGTGTGTCTTTCTTCCTTTGGGAGAGCAGACTTTCCAGCCACTGCTACCTGTAGCCCTCAGTTTCTCTGGCTATGAAGTGCAGGACATGATCTCCGTTGTTTGTAATTATCATCTTCAGCGCCTCAGGACTCACTGGTGCGTCTCCAAGGTCACTACAAAGTGAGGAAGGGGCTGCAGCAGGCCCTGTGTATCCTCCCCCCAACTCCATCACCGCAGCTCTGCTTCTCCCCATTTAAATATTAGGATTTCTTGTAAACGTTTGTCTGAATAAAACTTTTTTAAAGAAGTGTGAAAACCATGATGCCTATAAGAACCTTCCAGCACTGACGAGTCTGTGGTCCTAATTCCTAAGCCCCTACCTAGAGTCAAGGCTACGGGCAGGTGAGTCTCTAGCCTAAGGCACAAAAATTAAGGGGTGCCCAAAAGCTCAATAATCAAGATAAATAAGTTTAATGCAATATTTTTAAAATTAAGGCAAAAAAAAATGCATGGTGAACAAAACATCAGAGTTTTAGAGACAGGATTCGTACTGCTGATGTCTCCTTTTGCCTTGGGTTCCCATTAGGCTTGCCTGCCGCTGTGGGAGGGACCCAGTGGGGCACCCGGAGTTGCTCTGCCCCGGCCAGGCCTCACTGTGGCTGTGACGCCCCCGTGATGTCAGAATGAGGTGATGCGTGGAGGTTAAATGACAGAGGAGTGTGGAACCACAGCCACGCTGTAGGTGCTCCGTGTGTATAAAGTCCCCACCTCCTGTCCTCCTTCCCAGCTCCCCTCCCAGAGCCAGTCAGGAAGCTGGAAGGTGTCGCTGCTCAACCTTCACTTATCACTGGAATCACCTGGGTGGCTTTTACCCCCTCCTGCTTCCCCACTGCCCAGACCCCACCCTGGAGGAGTTAAATCAGCATTTGTGGGTGGGTCCCAGGCCTCAGTACTTTTTACAGTCCCCGGGTGGTTACAGTGTGCAGTCAAGGCTGAGAACCACTTCTCTGGAGAGACCACAGACGTACAGGCCTTGGAGCCTTTGTAACCTCTCAGTATCTGGCGGGGTGAATGCAGAGAGAGACTTACAGCGTCAGTCAAAGTCTGCTGGGAGATGAGGGAAGGAACCTGGCAGCTCCCCACCCACCGCGCACCTGTGCAGCCTCCACCAAAACCACCAGGGCACGTTTCTTTTTCCCTCCACATAGAGACAAAGGCTATCAGGCCTAGACAGGCCATGTGGACTCCATGGAGGGGCCTGTAAGCCTTGAGAAAATTCAGTCCCGCTGGCAAAGGAAGTCAGGGAAAAGCACAGCCCCTGGGCCCGACCACTGCCATTCCAAGATGGCAGGTTACCAAACAGGACCTCCCACTCCAAAGAAGAAAAAGGTCTAAAAGGAGTAAAGAGAGGCCTTTCCAAACAGGTGGTCACTTTAGAAAGAAAGCTGTGGACTGGTGGAAAAAGCATCACCTGCCTGCAGGTAGCTCTCGCCCAGTAGACATACTGTGAGTGAGTGAGTGAGTGAGGTCAGAAAGGGACAAATGAGAAAGGCAGGAGTGAGGGAATGAATGAATGCGTAAATGAATGAAGGAATGACACAGGGAAGGGTGGGGCTTCCAGGCTTGGCCACCTTTAGGGTGGACTGCTCCTCCTTGAAGTCTGCACCTCAGGAGTCCCTTCAGTCTGTGGCAGGGAGTCGTCCTGGAAGCCAGCCTGGAGGGGTGCGTGGGGAGGCAGCCAGGGGGCTCTGTTCACTCCTCCCTTCTGCTCAGGAACCCACTGGAGTCCGTGGGGCTGGGGTGCAGTCTCCAGGGAGCAATGTCTCCAGCTCAAGACAAAGGCAACGGCAGCAGTCCGGCTAGCATGCCAGGCCAGAGTGGTAGAGCCAGCCCCCAAGTTGTCAGCTGCCACACACATGATCAGTATCCTCCTGAGGAATGTCCTGGGGAAGCTGGGCGGGACGGGCTGATGGCCGGGGTTCTCCGCGACCTTGTGTGACATCCCTACAGCACCGGGATCCATTTCTTGTCCTCGTTGTAGAGGAAGGACTGCTTTCCTGGGAGCTCTGGCTTGTACGTGGCTGTGAGGGGAGAGAGAGGAGGAGGCATTAAGACAGAAAAGGCCCATTGCTGCAGTCTCTGGCATTCTACCTCAGAGCTGGAAAGGCCTGGGGACCCCTGTGCCAGCCCCTGTATATTACACGTGGGGAGACAGAGTGGAAGGAACTGGCCCGAGGTTATTTGGCTCTTAACCGGCCCAGGCAGGAGTCAAACTCTGGCTTCCTGCCTTCTTTAATTCTTTTCAACTTCTTTAACAGAACAAAATTTACAAAACTATTTTCTATGAAATTCGAAAAGAAATTGAGTAAAGCAATATTCTTGAAGCAAGGTATTAGCTTCAAGGGGTCTTGTTTTGATTTAGTTCAGGGGTTTCCATAAAAGCAGAAGCCATGACAATTGCAGACATGGTTCTCTAGGAGATGAACAGGGCTTGGGAATCGCAGCCCCAGGCGACCGGAAACTCTCATGTTGATACTGACTTGGTTAATGAGGGTCCTGTGTGCGGCCTCTCTGTTCCTATACTTGGGAAGCTGCTGAGGGGAGCCCATGGCAGTCCAGGTATATCTGAGTTTACTGGAAGCTGAGCAGGCAGATGCTGACACATACATGTGCCCAGGAAACCCCTCACAGAAGCCCACCTTGGCATGGGTGATCAGAGTAGCAGGAGCTGCCTGTCTCTGTGTGCCAGGTGCCTAGCACCACAAATGGCATGGAAAAGTCATTCGGGCAATGCTTCTAGAGGATGTGGCTGAGCAGGGTCAAGCCAGGATCCCTGGCCATGCCCTGCCCTCTCTGGAGCTCACCCCTTGTATAGAGCATATGCATGTTTGCAATGCTGAGTTCTCCTTGACTGACCAGATGAGCCCCAGATCAAACCTCTATAGCCTTGCTGGTGTGATCATTACCACATGTGCAAGGCCAAAGCTATGAGAGTGACTTTCTCCCTGCCAGTCTGCCTTATGTTAGTCTCACCTGTGAGTATGGAGCGGAAGGAGTCTCCCTACCTGACTGCAGCCTCTGGGGGCAAACCCAGGCCCCAGGTCATCTTGGCTCCTGAGCACAGGAGCATCGTCAACACTCACGGAAAGGCTGAGTGTAACCAAGCTGGCGGCCATCACAGCTCTGCCCTCATCCTCCTGTGCCACCTGCCACACATGTCAGTCCCCAATGCTTTGGCCATGGTCAGGGTGTGGTAATAGCAAAAGTGCTCTATAGAGAGCTACAAATAGGTCAGGAAGCACAGAGACTGCCCACTGGAGTGAGTCCCTCATGATATTAGCTCCCAGGTAGATCCCAGATGTAACAGGGGATCCCTACTTATGCTTGCCTGTAGAAAGGGCGTGGTGCTAGATGGCTGAAAAGTGCTGCTCCGTTGGACAATCCCTGGTTAATTTCATTAACAAACAAGGCATAAATGGGGAAACGCCTGGCACTGCCCGCCATGAATTCGCCATGGACCTGTGGCCAACCTGCTCTCCAGGGCTGCTTCAGCTGTAAAATAACCTGGCCACACTAGACCAGTAGTTTAAATATTTTTAAGAAAAAGAACTTTTCTGGCTGCGCACAGTGGCTCACGCCTGTAATTCCAGCACTTTGGGAGGCCAAGGCGGGCCGATCAGTTGAGGTCAGAAGTTCGAGACCAGCCTAGCCAACATAGAGAACCCCTGTCTCTGCTAAAAATACAAAAAGTAGCTGGGTGTGGTGGCATGTGCCTGTAATTCCAGCTACTTGGGAGGCTGAGGCACGAGAATTGCTTGAACCTGGGAGGTGGAAGTTGCAGTGAGCCAAGATTGCACTACTGCACTCCAGCCTAGGCGACAGAGCGAGACTCCATCTCAAAAAAAAAAACATAAAAGTAAAAAAAAAAAATTAATAACAATAAAGAAAAAGAACTTTTCTGACACACTGACAAAAGCTATGGCCTCCTTTCCCAGAAAATAATGTCTATATGTGCCAAGTCTGCAGCCAGCTGCAGAGTCACAGACCCCTTCAAGACTATCTTTGAGCCTTTTAGATGTTCATGGTCCTCAGTATGAACCCCTGGCCTGGACCATCTCTAAGAGCCCCTTTACCTTAAAAAACAAAACATTTTTGTACTGTGAAAATGTGAACGGATAACGCTTCCAAATCTACTCTCATCCCTGTCACCTATTTGGGAAACAACCTATAAATCAGGGGCATGTGACGACCCAAGAATGACAATTCCAGAAGATTTGGTTTTTATAATCATTTAAAACAATCCTCTGACCTGGGCCAGGCAGGCCTGGCTGAGGGGGCACTGCTGTCCACCGGCTGGTGTTAGACACGAATGACGCGCTCGAGATGAAATGCTTGCGGGGGCCTAAGTAGTCCACGATCTCATACTGACCAGGACCTGGGAGAGGCGGCTTTGGGGGCAGAGGCGAAGGCTGAGCAGAGAAGTTCAGGATGGGGTTTTTCCTTTGGGAAAGATAAAATGGGAAGATGTCACTAAGGCAGTCTAGTGGGGAAGGCATAGTTTCTAGACACAGCCAAGGCCTGCACAGCACCAAGTTGTCTGGAAGAGGACTGGACATGGCACCTGGGCAGAGTCCTAGCTCCACTGATAGTGAGCTGGCAACCCCGGGATCTGTTTCCTCATCTGCACATGGCAATCATGATAGTAACTACTTTGAGGTCAGGGTTGTCAGGATAAATGAGATGATGCACCTAAAACACAGCACTCAGGACAGGGCCTGGCACACAGTGAGAGCTCAGTGTGCATTGTTGGAGACGTGGAGCTAATCAGAAATGGCAGGCAGTGTATATCTCATGTGCCAACTCTGATTGATTGGTAGTGCCTAGCTGGAGTTCTGTGAAACTGAGGCCTCACATGGACTCAATGGGAAGAGGCCTTGGTGAGCCACTTGTGATGTCTGCCATGGTCAGGGAAGAGAAAGAAGCATCCCACAGTCCAGAGATTTGCCATCCCAAGACCAGCAGGTCTTTAGAGGTCACTGTAACATTGATGTTCCAGAATCCTACTAAATATCATCCTGGGGAGGCAGGGGGCATGAGTGGAAAAGCACTGGGCTAGAAATCAGGAGACTCATAACCCTTACCACTTACACTGTCATTGTTTTCAGGTCTGTCTTCCCCTCCTTCAAGAAAGGGAGTCTATCTTTTATCTCTGATATTGAGACATTAAATGAAAGAGAAATAGGACCTGTACTTGAGTCCCAGCTTGGTCATTAATTCATTCTGGGCTTCAGTTTCCGTATCTGTAAAAGGAAGGAATTAGACAAGATGACCTCTGAGGTCCCTTCCTGCTGTGACCTTTCATCAGGCCTTGATTCAAAGTTCCACTGGGTTGTCAGAGACTTCTGGGCTTGTCACAGGAATCAGGCTACTCTCCCAACCACGCAGAAGGGCCGCCTCCTTCTGGCTCATACCCAAGGCTTCTTCTAAAAGGCTTCTCACCAAAAGGGGAGAGGAGGTACTCTGCACTGAATGGCCAAAGGAGCCTCCCCCAACCTCCTCCAGCCTCCCCCAGCACTCAACGACCAAGGGAGCCAGCCCATCCAAGCAAAGGAGGGGACTTGGGATTCCTGGCCACTGGGGCACTACTGCACTTTAGCCAACAACTTCTTAAACACAGAGAGCTTGAGGGGACCCAAGTGATATCTTCTTCAACCTCCTTAGTTTTCTAAAAATGTTGGTGTCCAGATCCAACTGATCCAAAGTTACAGGCATGTTCATAGGAATGCTGGCATGGAACTCAAGTCTTTGGTGCCTAGCAATATGGAGGAAAGCATGATGGCGGAGGGGACTGAGTTTAAGGGTCACACAGACCTGAGGCTGAATTCTAGTCACGCCACTTACTGGCTGTAAGACAAGGCCCCTGATCTCTCTATAGCTTAGTGTCAGTATACACAGCACGGCAAGGAGCAATGACACTAACTTTATAAAGGAGTTACGACGAATAGAGAAAAGGTATGTAAAGCACCTAGTAGAGCACCAGCACATAGTAGGTGCTCAATAAAGGTAGTTGTTATTCTTCTGATGATCCCTGTGTCAGCGTCACTGTGTGCTGCTTGGTGACAGACAGGCAACTGAGCCTCGTAAAGGACTCATTTAGGGCCCTTCCACCCGAGTCATGCTGAGGCAGGGGACACCCCCCTTGTCAGGGAGGACACTGAAAGTCATCATAAATGTGCTTGGGTTCACATCTTGTGGCGGAGGAGTAGCTGGCGTGGATGCTTATATTTAGAACAAAGGTACCCACAGGGAAAGCGGGGACATGCTGCCTCCCTGTTTGCTGTGAATCTGCATGGAAAAACTGGTTATAGGGTGTAATCAACAACCTCTCCCCTTATAAATAAAAGCTGGCTTCTCCTTGTTCTGGCTTGCGGTTCCCCCTTCAAAACACCTCCAGACATTTGATGAGTTTGTGGCTGGCATCATAGAGAGACAGGTTTGATTCCTGGAAATTAAAGCTGGAATGAACCAACCATTGTATGAGGTCACCCCATCACTGGTCTGGGTCACTGTATGCCCAAGATTCCCACCCTGTTCTTTGAGAACACCATGAGGTGTCTGCTTTCTTAGCCAAGGACAGCCTGCAGGAGGCTGGTGCACGCTGAGTTAATGACTCACCAGTGTTCTTGGCAAGATGGGTTAGAGAGGTCCCTTGTTTTCCATTCCTTTAATATGCCCAGGAGAGGCTCAGAACCTTCAGCCTAGCTCTATGGATCTTTCATGAGCACCAGCCATGTGTGTGACTCTGGGCCAGACATGTTTGGGAATCCAGGCAGTTCTGTACTAAGACACAGACCTGAGTGTCCTTAAGAGCTTGACAATCTGCTGCCAGCAACAGCCATGACTGGTGACAACTTCAGGCAGTACGGGCTTTGCACTCAGACAGAACTGGGTTTGAATCCCCTCTTCTCCATTCACCAGCTATGTGTTCTTAGAAAAGACTCTTAACCTCCTTAAGCCTCAGTTTCCTCATCTGTAAAATGGTGGAAATAATACCTACCACCCAGATTGTTAGGAAAATTAACTAGTGCTTTACTTGTAACATTTGTTTAAAAACATGAAATCTGTTAGCATAGAGGTAAAAAAAAGACAACAAACAACAACAACAAAAAAAACCCAAAACAAACAAACAAAACTGCATTGAGAGCAGAAAGAGACAGAGACAGAGGGACATTAATTCCAACAGGATGAATCCAGAAATCCACCCAGAAATCCAGAAAGTCTTCAGGTGAAGGGCATTTCCGGCAGAGGGAACAGCAGGAGGAAAAGCATGGAATGGGGAAAGCTGTAGCTGTTATGGCAGGAATTGGGACACAGGGAGACAGACGCTGAGCACTTGGACTGCCTTCAACCCTCCATCCACCGGCGAGTTCCTGCGTTGTTCGCTTGCTTCTGACCCTCCCCACTTACAAACCCTGATGAAAAGTTCAAGGCAAGATCTATTCATGGCCTCTCAATCCAGCCTAATCTCCCACGTACTGCTGCTTCCGTTTTACCTTCCAGAAACACCCAACCCAACACAGTTCAGCAACTCCATGCCTTTGTCCCTGCTGTTCCTTCTGTGAGGAACACCAGCTTTCCCTGCAAACTTGAATTCAATTCTTGACGTTCTCACTTCCTTCAGGGAAACTTCTCTCCTCCACCGACACCCATCTCACCACCCCCTACCTGTCTTGGATGTTCCCATCCTGTGACTCAAGTGAGGAACATGGGTTTTGGAGATGGATTTTGGAGGCAGAGGGACCTGGATTCAAATCCCAGCCCCACGACGGTAAACAGCCTGAACTTCACTGTAAACTCGGAGTGACACGCCCACCTGGAGGAGAGGTGGAAGGATGACGGCAGGTCGCAGCTGAGAGCTCTCAGCTCAGAGTATGCGGCCCTTGAATACATTCTGGCTATTCCTTCGCACTTAAAATGTTGCATTTTCTATGGCTTTTACTTGCCTAGCTCTTTAAGGGAAGGGAATGTGTCTTCCTCAGCTTTGAGGCCCCCAGCCCTATCCCAGGAACATTTGCTGAAGTGCAGAGAAAAGCAGAGGGCTGGTAGCAAGTAAAGGCGCTCAGGCATCTGAGGCCTACATGACAGTTTCATCCTCATCCAGGGCTGGTCCCTCCATGTCGAGGTGGGGCTGGCAAATCACAAAGGTCAGGCCAGATCAAACCCAGGGCAGCCCACAGTGCACTGTGACCAGGGCTTTTATGAGCCTCATTGCTCAGTTATAAAAGCCAACCTGGCCCTGCCCCGTGGAAAGAAAACATCTATCAAAGGCTCTGAGTTGGCCACAACTGGATTAAGTGTGTTTGCAGCTTCCAATGTGAGCTGTTTGCAAATCACCTAAGAATAATGAATGTCTTAGAGGACTCAGCAGGCCACTTGGGGAAGGCATCCGAGACCCTCCAGCCACTCCCAGGCACACATTCACTCTGCCTCAGGGATTCCCAGGGTTGGGAGGGATAAAGGGGCAATTTTTCTCATCATTAAAGGGCAGCCGATTGCCTCTGGGGTGGAATGCAGTATCTATTTAACAGGGTGGCGGGTGACAGATCACAGCCGCTTGGGAGGAAGCATCCCATATCGAATTGAAAATCCCAGGGGAAGTTAAGGTGGGCCCAATCTAATTACCAAAATTGGAGTGGGGCCAACGGGGCTTGATTTTTCAGCTCGAGCTGTGACAAGACAGCGTGTCTGTGCAAATCCAGTGGCTTAAAACTCCAGGAAGCAGATCAAGGGTTAGAAAGATGACCCTGAGTGTTGCACCTCCTTGCCGGGGAGCATGAGTTGGAAGGCAGTGCCTTGGAGGAACTATTTTGATCTCCAAAACTCTCACCCTGACTCACCCTAAGGCATTGAGTCACCACTGTGATGGATATTGAAGACCTCAGAAGTGAAACCTTGGCTGACACTTCACTTTGCTTCTGAAGACACCCTGGTAGCTGAGAACTCCTCTTAGCTTTTGATTCAGCAAGGTGGCCACGGCCAAGGAACACCCGATGGCGTGACCTTTAGCTAAGGAGCTCAGAAATGCCAGTGCTAACAAACAGCCAGCCCCCAGCACAGCACCTGCCCTGTGGGGCCACACTAGAAACCCTAGGAAGACACAGAAGACCTGCTCACCTGCTTTGATAAAAATACAAGTTACTATGTGAGTCTTGTGGGTTATGTCCTTTTATCCTTGCAACCACATTATGAGGTGTTCTTATCCCCGTTCACCAAAGACGACTTTGAATTCACTGGGAGTTAAGTGACCTCCCTTCCCCCAGGCCCACCTGGCTGGTGAGCGGGGAAAGTGGAGGTTCCACGGTACTGACTTTGGGGTCTGCGCTAATCAATCCCCTGCCCACGCTGCCTCCATGGCCTCCCCAGGAGACGTGATCAGCTGTTCTCTGCCCTAATGGCGGCCTCCTGAACTTTGGTCATATCCAGCCACCCTCTCACAGCCGGGTTTTACATTTTTTGGCCGGTAGCATGAGACTAAAAACTCCAGGGAGAACTCACATCTGCACTGATGCTTCCTGCACCCTGAAGAAAGCAGATCCAGAAGAGCATTTCTGTAGCCGTAACTCTGCCCAGGTATGGGGAGCCCATCGACTCCAACCCAAGACAGATGAGGGCAGGTCTCCCTCTGCATGGCACATATGTGTTCCCGAGAAAGAAACATGGCGGCGAGTCACCGCCGCTCCACGTAGCCATGGAGAGCTAAAGAGGATTAGGTCTGATGTGGACAAAGTCCTAAGGGAAGGTGCATGCAGATGGGGTCACCTCAGGGGTCTACTGACCTCAGGACCCCGTGTGGCTCCTGACACTCTCTTCCCTCCAGGGACACAAGAGAAAACAGAACTGGAATTTGAGACACTGGATTTGGGATATTTCCTCAGCACTCTGATATTCAGGTGTCTTTTCTTTTCATTACATCATTTTCTTCATCATTCCCTGGGAAGATAGATGCTTTTTTAGAATAGCCCAAAGCCTACCAGTCTTATCTTCTTGCTTTCCAAATAAAATTACAAATGTCTTAGCTTCATCCTTCCCATGTTAATTTTAAAATACATAATCTGGACCTCCTCTGTGGGTCCAGGCTGGCTCCACGTTCATTGCCCTCTGTGTGCTCTCCTGAGTCCATGGTGAGCAAGCCTGGCATTGTGACGTGTCAGAAATGCAGACACCCTTCTTTCGCTCATTGAGAAATGAAGACCCAGAGAGGTGCCCAGAGCAGCCCCAGACCACAGAGCCAGCTACACAAATGCCCTGCTATAGAGCCTGGGGCACCATCCGTTCATCAGGGTGAACCCAAGTTTAGGAGACACCGGGTTAATAGGTTCCTTTACTGCAGGCCTTCTCAGAGCCTTTAGGATGCCTGTGCAGACTGCGATGTTCTCAGGGGCAGAGGGTTACCATGCAGTGCTTCTCAGACTTATTAACCAAAGACCTTTTATTTGTGAAGCATTGACAGCCAGCCAGCGATCCCTAGAAGCCCCAGACACGCAGCCCCGCTGCACTGCCCAGTGGGAAGACGGCCCCACGGGATGGGCATGGCCACACGCCCCTGAGGCCACCTAACCCAGCATTTTGCTGCAGGCTCCTCCACTGGGCTTCGAGGCTGTTCCCAGATGACGCTGGCTGGAGCGTGGTGTCCTGTTCACCTGAGCCTCCAGTACAGAACTAGAAATCTATAGAGCCTGATGACTGACAAATGCAAACGCCATAAAATAAGAATGATCTCAAACCACCTGCTCAAACTTGAGCAAAAGCCAGAAGATACTTCTCCAGATAAAACAGTTAAAAACCAAGTGTCCTTCACTCTTATGTTATTTCACCATTTTCCTTGAAGAAGCTTCCAAATTTGGGCTGGGGGCTTGAGCTGCCATGCCAAATAACAGCCGTATTGTATAATATAGCCTAATATGTCTATAGGATATAAAATAACCACAGCTATCATTATAAGGGTAATAGCTATTTTCTTTCTTTTTGAGACCAAGTCTTGCTCTGTTACCCAGGCTAGAGTGCAGTGGTGTGATCTTGGCTCACTGCAACCTCCACCTCCTGGGTTCAAGCAATTCTCCTGCCTCAGCCTCCTGAGTAGCTGGGATTACAGGCGCCCGCCACCACACCCAGCTTTGTATTTTTAGTAGAGATGGGGTTTTGCTATGTTGGCCAGGCTGGTCTTGAACTCCTAGCCTCAAGTGATACATCTGCCTTGGGCTCCCAAAGTGCTGGGATTATAGGCGTGAGTCACCACGCCCAGCTGGTAATAGCTATTTTCCAACATCTTCTCATCAAATCTTCATGGAATCCCTACAAGATTCTTATCTCTACTTAATAACATGAAACTCAGGCTCAGAGAGAAGTCTCTGGAAGGTACAGAGCTGGGATTCATACTCTGGTCAGCCCACTCCAACACCTGTCCTCTTGACCACCTTCCTCTGGCAGAGTAAAGGAACAGTTGCTTGTAGAGATGCTGCATGCCAGCCTGGAGGCGGGAGGTCTCTGGAGAGAGACTTTCCAGAGAGAGAGCTGTTCTTGGAGACTGGCCTGCCCCAGCCCCTAGCTCTACAGCCTATACAAGGCCAGCCTGCAGAGCCCTAGCCCTGGAGGGCAGAAGGGACTCCTCTGGTGGATTCCAGCTGAGGTCTCAATCCCCTCTCCAGATTTTAAGTTCAACTGGGCAGATTCACAACTCTTAGCTCTCTCTAACTGTGGTCCCCTTGCCCTAGGCTGATGATCAGACTATGCCCAATGTTGTCAGCCTCCCTGGGTTGCCTGGACTTCTGACCCACTGTGGCTGTGGCTCCCACCACCTGCCTGATCTCTCCGGAGGGGCCCAGGTGGATATATGGTTGGTCCCACCTGGCCAGCCCTCCCATTGGCCAGCTCTGTCTGGAGGGGCTGCACAGGGGTGAGTGCTGAGATGGTAACAGGAGGACTAACCCTAACTGCTGTTAGTTCCAGAAGTTCTAGAACCATTCGAGAAATAAATAAGCCCTGTGAGTGTTTGAGACTCTTAGGTGAGAGTAATATAAAATGTACAGGATATTAAACAGGGTAACACAAATCCCTGTATTTATTTTTTAAAATCTGTGTTAATATTGAGTCACCAGCTGCAATGCCAATGCCAAACATATATTTTATTTACCTTTTTTTTTTTGAGACAGGGTCTCCAAGGCTGGAGTGCAGTGGCACAATCTCCACTCACCACAACCTCAGCCTCACAGGTCCAAGTGATTCTCCTGCCTCAGCCTCTTGAGTAGCTGGGATTATAGGCATGCACCATCATGCCTGGCTAATTTTTGTATTTTTAGTAGAGACAGGGTTTCACCATGTTGGCCAGGCTGGTCTCGAACACCTGATCTCAAGTGATTCACCCACCTCGGCCTCCCAAAGTGCTGGGATTACAGGTGCAAGCCACTGCGCCGAGCCAAACATATATTTTTAATTCTGAAAGCAATCCCACAAGGCAGGAATTATTCCCACTTTACAGATGAGGGCATGGAGGCTCAGAGAGGTTAGAACTCTGCCCAAGGTCACAGAGCATAAAAACAGCAGAGCTGAAGTACAAATCCAGCAGGTATCACCAACTCCAAAGTCAGGGCTTAAACTTCCATCAGTATAAAGCTACGAGAGCTTGACTGCCTCTGAATGTCCTGCCACTCCAGTGAGGATTTTATGTTACAAAAATACAACAATGTCAGCACCAGGGGAATCCAGCATCACAGGAGATGAGGAAAGACTTAGTCCTGAGCCAATTCCCTATGGCTCCTCACTTTGGCTGTGTGGACTTAGGCAAATCTCCCGCCAAATCCGAAGCCTTGCTTCCTCCTCTATGGGGTAAGAATAACAATTCTTTCAACAGGATTATAATAATAATTGAATACAATTTTAAGTTCCTGGCACACAGTAGTTGCTCCATAAATATCAGGCATTCAACAGGCATTTATTGAGCACCATTATGTGTGACTAAGGGCCCCTGAAGAGTGGCCTGGCACTGTGTTCTGCCAAGCAGTGACACCCCTTCCTTTTCTCTATGTTGGGCTCCTTCCCCACAACCACCTTTCAAAAGAAAGATCAGAATGATTGGGACTCACGGGAAAAGAGTCTTTTTTGGAACTTTTGTGCAATCACCGGGGTTGTAATAACCGGGTCCCGGGCCTGTTGACGTCAGTTTTAATCCACGGTTGGTTTTTGATTTAAAACAAGACATTAACGTGTTTGGCGACTGCTTCACAAGGGATTCGTTGATATCATAATGCCCTACGGAGAAAGAAATTTTACGACAGAATAAGGAACTCTTCTCAAGTAAATAAAAAGTAGTACCTTACCCCTAAGAACACACTTGATGGCTGCAAGGCAATATCACTCTAGAATGGTCAAGTGGAAGGGCTGCCCGAGGGCTGCCCGAGATAAACAAAAACAATCCTCACCAAGCAGAGAACAGACTGCACGGGAAGCACACACTTAGCTGATTTAGTTCTCGCACTAGCCTGGCAAGATGAGTATTACTGCTTCCATTCTAAATGTGAGGAAACCGGGACTCAGAGATATTAAATAATTTGCCAAAGGACATTCATCTAACCAGGGACTTAGATAAATCTCTCCACCTTGCTGAAGCCCAGTTTTCCTTCTCTACAAAGTAAGAATAATACTTCTTCTGACAACAGAGTTGTTATGATAGTTGAATAATATTTTAAGTTCTTAGCACATAGTGGTTGCTTTGTAAATATCATGCAATCAACAACTATCTTTTTTATTTGTTTTGAGATAGAGTCTTGCTCTGTTGCCCAGGCTGGAATGCAGTGGCACGATCACAGCTCACTGCAGCCTTGACCTGCTGGGCTTAGTGATCCTCCCATCTCAGCCTCCCGAGTAGCTGAGACTACAGGTATGTATCACCACGTCCTGAAAATTTAAAAAAAAAAAATTTCCTTTTTGGTAGAAACGAGGTCTCATTATTTTACCCAGGCTGGTCTTGAACTCGTTAGGTCAAGCAATCCTCCCACCTCAGCCTCCCAAAGTGCTAGGACTACAGGTGTGAGCCATCATGCCCAGCTAACATGTATGTATTGAGCACCACTATGTAGAGACTGGTCTGCTTGTCTCCAAAGCCCACACTTCCTCACCATGCCACAATGCCTTGTCTTGAGAAACTGTGATAGAATAAAATGAATTTGTGTACAAAGCTTTAAGGAAGAAGAGAATGACCAAAACTGGGGTGAAGAGGAAGCCATCTCACCCCTAAGTTGTCAGTAGCCCTGTGCATGGATGTTCTCCACCACTCTATTCATATTAGCAATCAATTCAGAACAATCACAATTTCCAATAAGACAATACTGGTTCCTTAATTTATGGTACCATCATCTAATAATATACTATATATTTATTTAAAATGATGCTCCGAAAGGATTTTTACTAACATGAAAACAGGTTCCCAGTATCAGCCGGGCACGGTGGCTCACACCTATAATCCCAGCACTTTGGGAGGGCAAGGTGGGCGGATCACTTGAGGTCAGGAGTTTGAGACCAGCCTGACCAATATTGCTGAAACCCCATCTCTACTAAAAATACAAAAAAAAATTAGCCAGGTGTGGTGGTGCGCACCTGTAGTCTCAGCTACTCTGGAGGCTGAGGCAGGAAAATCACTTGTACCCAGGAGGCGAAGGTTGCAGTGAGCTGAGATTGCACCACTGCACTCCAGCCCGGGTGACAGAGCAGGACTCCTTCTCAAAAAAAAAAAAAAAAAAGTTCCCAATATATACTTAAATTTTTAAAAAAGCAGGTGTCAGTAGCATTTACAGTACTGGATAACTCTCTCTCATATTCTTTGTTTCATATATATATTTCTACTAAAAAGATTATAGCAACACTTGAATTACAAAATACAGAAAACAATGAAAAGCAAAAGCAAGGAATAGAAGGCATTTATGCTGCCACTACCAGAGAGAGCCAACCGCCAGGAAGCTGGGGTGGGGAGTGAGAAGGTACCAGGTATTGAACTAGATGAGCCTGGATTGAAATCCAGCCGTGGGGCTGGGCGTGGTGGCTCACACCTGTAATCCCAGCACTTTGGGAGGCCAAGACAGACGGATCACTTGAGGTCAGGAGTTCGAGACCAGCCTGGCCAACATGGTGAAATCCCGTTTTCACTAAAAATACAAAAATTAGCTGGGCGTGGCAGCGCATGCCTGTAACCCTAGCTACTCGGGAGGCTGAGGCAGGAGAATCACTTGAACCCGGGGGGCGGAGCTTGCAGTGAGCCGAGATCGTGCCACTGCACTCCGGCCTGGGTGACAGAGAAGACTCCATCTCCAAAAAACAAAAACAAAAACTAAAAGAAATCCAGCTGTGGGACACTGGGCCCATCACCTGCTTTTCTATCCCCTCTGTCGGTGAAGTGGGGATAAAGTAAGAAGAAGAGCTCACACTTTCTGAGCACATGATTACGTGGTGAGTGCCTGCTCCATGGGGCTTTGGCGCATTCAATGAGATAATGAATGTAAGGCCCCTGGCACCCACGGGGAGCTTAACAGATGCTGGTTCCCACCCTTCCCCTCCTGTTCTGTGTTATAAGGGGCTGGGGGCTTCTCAGGATCCCCCCCCCGGGAGGGAGCAGGAGCAGGTGGTGGACTGTGGAGATGCCCGCATCCCAGGGCTCACTGGCAGGGACTCTGGCCAACCCCAGGGCTGCTGGCTTTGTTCTTCTGTATAAACAGACAAGGTGGGGTTTTGTCCATGGATGATGCAAGGCGGGGGAGCATGAACTGGGGCTGAGCCTCCTAATTAGCGCTGGTTTTGTTATTCAGCTTCAGATTGATCTTTTCAACTTTAATCTGGATTTGCTGAAATCTGACATGCACTATAATTTTATCCACACCCCTCTGCAAGAGGCGTGATTGCAGAAGCAAACCTTCCCTGCTCCTCCTGGTTCTGGGGCCCAAGGCTCCTGGGGTAGCTCTGGTGCCCAAGGATCCTGGGGGTGGGGCGTGGTCTGTGGGACCTATTTGGGATAATCTAACATAATGAGTGCTCCAGGACTGGCGGTCAGAGAGCACAGGAGAGGTGCAACACCTTTCCCCAAGGCCAGCAGGGGAAACACTTGGAGGAAAGCTCTTGTTATTCCTGAATCTTGGAGGTTCCAGAAGTGACAATGGAATGATGGAGCTCCTTAATGAGACCTCTCTGGGCTTGTGTCTGCCATTTACTGGCTGTGTGACACTGGGCAAGTCATTTCAACTCTCTGAGCCTCCATTTCCTCATCTGAAAAGCAGGGCTAAGTGGATGAACCTACGAGGGCAGACCTGCAAGACTGCATGGAAACCACTGAGTGGGTGCTCCGGAAACAGAGCTGCCTCCTCTGTTTCATGACTAGATGATGAAGTCACCTCTGGTATAGGAGAAAAGGAACACGGCAGCTGAGTGTAGAAGGAACAGGATATATGGCCATGCCCTGTATCTCCCGCCCCTCCCCAGTGGCCTCTGATGGCACCTGGGGTATACAAATGTGCACACTTCTGAGGTGAGAAGTCACTTCTCCATTTGGCTGCCCAGAGCAGGTATGCCAGGTCATAAAAGGGGAGGCCCGGAAGCTGCTTTGGAGGCCCATTTCCAGAGCCAGCTGTTGTCCTCCTGGTGGGGAGAGCTGGCTGTCTTCTCACCTCTCCTCTTTGTTCAGTACCTGCCTGCTACTCCTCCCCACCCAAAGACTAAATCCTTCCAAAGACTCCCTGTGAAGAAGTAGGTGCCCTGCAAATCAAATCTGGGACACTTAACCCTTAGGTCAAGGCCAGGGCAAAGCAGCTGCTTACCTGGGGGAGGTCCTTTTTCAGCAAACACAAAAGATCCTCTTTGGGTTTTTGACATAAACCCGGCTCGGGCGCAGACGTTGTTTCTCTGCTTGCAGCAAGAGACAGAGGCCTAGGGGGAGAAAATACACCCAGTGCACTCAGTGCCTTTCCTTTCTTTGTCTTCGTCATTGTGCCTGGACAAGTGGCAAATCTACGTAAAAAAAAAAAATCCAACTGAAACCTGTCCTTCTTAGCAAATGTACAGATGTGAGCTGTAAAGGTCACACTGGCTGTGGCTTCCCCGTCATCCCAGCTCAAGTGGTCTATGAGTTTGTGATCCCGGCAAATGCTGGTCACTCAACCAGGAACAGAGCACAGAGCTAGCTGCAGGCTGGCTTCCAGGCTCACTTCTGCTAAGGACAGGCTGTGTGGTCCTGCATCTGTAACCTTTCCGAAACCAAGTTTTCTCATCTGTAAAACGGATTGGACAGTCGGCTCCACTTGCTGTGGAGTTCTGTCAGGGAGTAGGGGTGGGCCAACAGACATCACCTCTAGGAAAGTGTTTTGTTTTTTTTTTAAGTGTGTAATGCTACACCTGCAAATTATCTTCATTTTGTTGCTACTTTTTTTTTTTTGGAGACAGAGTCTCACTGTGTTGCCCAGGCTGGAGGGCAGTGGTGCCATCTCAGCTCACTGCAATCTCTGCCTCCCGGGCTCAAGCAATCGTCCCACCTCAGCCTCCAGAGTAGCAGGGAATACAGGCACACGCCACTACACCTGGCTAATTTTTTTGTATTTTTTTGTAGAGACAGGATTTCACCATGTTGCCCAGGGTGGTCTTGAACTCCTACACTCAAATGATCTGCCTCCCTCGGCCTCCCAAAGTGTTGGGATTACAGGCATGAGCCACTGCACTTGGTTTTCTACTATTTTTGCTGTTTTCAGGACACACAGTCCTACCCATCCCCATCCTCATTCCTAGGTGCATTGCTCACTGTTCAAATAGCCCTTCTATAAATGCAGCATTTGGGGCACACAAGAAAGTCATATCATTTAACATTGTGATCACATTTGCAAGCACTCCCTTGTCTCGACTTTCCTGAACTGATCAGAAATTAAGCATTCTGGCCGACTCATGAAATACATTTGAGAGTATGTGATGTGTCCAGAACTCTAAAAATAAAAGGAAAAAACCCTGAGATCATTCTTCTGTTACACATGAATCATAAATATTTTAAATGCCAATTTGCAGTCTCCTGTATTCATTGGAGAACAGAGGCAATACAAATTAAACCTGTGATTGCTGGGGATATTTACTGAATGAGTGAAACTATTTGCTGGGGCCAGGATGGTTTGATTTGCTGTGATACTCCTTTGTCAAAAAAAATGTTTCTTGAGAAATGCAGATGGCATTTTGATTTTGTGTTTACAAAGGTGGAGGAATTTAGCTTTTCCCAGGGCCCTAATGGCTAGACGGCATGCAGAGAGGGCAAACAAAGAGACCAGATGGGACAGGTTAATTACTGGACATGGGGAGTGGGGGAGAGGAGCCAGGTTGCCGGAGAGAAGGTAATAACACAGTACCGAGGAAGAGGACTCGAATATACAAGTGAGGGTTGGTGGCAGCAAAGGCAGAGAAAGGCTTTGACAGACCTCAAAGCACAGTGTGGCTAACAGGATTACTGCATTTCTACTCCTCGCCAGTTGACTCAACCATTGTTCTCCTGGCCTGAAAAAAAGCCACCTGTAGACAAAACAGCATGTCAGCTTTATTTTTCACCCAGACAGAAAAGCAACTGAAAAAGGGAACATTTTTGTATACGCTGAGTGTGCGTCACTGGAAGATTTCCCCATGGGGCCAGGAAAATATTCAGCAGGTTAAAAAAGACTGAAGCAGATTTATTGTATTGCCATGGAAAGAAATCTAAGAAGAAAATGCATGTGTGCTGTGTATAGCATAATGCTAATACTGGTGGAGGGACAGAGGTAGGAGAGAATATGAAAGAAATTGCACCTGGTTTGTTTTTTGTTTTGTTTTGTTGTTTTGTTTTGAGATGGAGTCTCACTCTGCTGCCCAGGCTGGAGTGCAATGGTGCGATGCTGGCTCACTGCAACCTCTGCTTCTCGGGTTCAAGCAATTCTCCTGCCTCAGCCTCCCGAGTAGCTGGGGTTACAGGTGTGTGCCACCATGCCTGGCTAATTTTCGTATTTTTAGTAGAGGCAGGGTTTCACCATAGTGGCCAGGCTGGTCTCGAACTCCTGACCTCAGGTGATCTGTCCACCTTGGCCTCCCGAAGTGCTGGGATTACAGGCATGAGTCACTGTGCCCAGTCTGCACCTGGTTTCTAACGCAGTGGTTTGCTTTGGGAAGTAGAACTGTAAGGGACTTCCACTTTCTAATTCATGGGTTTCTACAGGGCTTGAATATATTTTATGATGAGCGTGTATTATTTTCAGGATCATATTAAGACAATAATGAACAAAAAACATGCACCTAAATGTATCTATTGGCAGAAGGACACAATTCTGACTTGGGAAGTGGTCCTTTCTAGATTAACAACTGTATACTACTGGAAAGTTATTCCTTTGATGTCATAAAAATTGATGGATGCTTACTGCATCCCAGGACCTGTGCTGGGCATTGGAGACAGGAAGCCGGGTGAGGGAATAGACAGTGATTTGGGGAGAATGGTGCATGAAACACTGACGGTGGCGTCCCTCAGCTACAACTGGGAGGCTGCAGAGAGGGGCATCCGCACAGTCAGTCAGTTCCTGTATCTGTCTCCCTAGTAGCCTGGTTGCCACTTGGGATTGGCAAAGGGGCAATGGTTAAGCCTCTTTCTGATCACTTTCTTGGACCACACCTTGCCATCTCTCCTGTTAGCATAATAGTCTCCTCGCTGGTTTTTCAGAACCCACTCTCCAACCCACACTGCAGTCCATTCACCACACAGCAGCTGGAAGGAACTTTTTAAAAAATACATCAGAATGGCTGGATGCGCTGGCTCATGCCTGTAATCCCAGCACTTTGGGAGGCCGAGGTGGGTGGATTACAAGGTCAGGAGTTCAAGATCAGTCTGGCCAACATGGTGAAACCCCATCTCTACTAAAAAAAAAAAATACCAAAATTAGTCGGGCGTGGTGGCATGTGCCTATAATCCCAGCTACTCGGGAGGCTAAGGCAGGAGAATTACTTGAACTGGGGAGGCAGAGGTTGCAGTGAGCCAAGATTGTGCCACTGCACTCCAGCCTGGGCAACAGAGCAAGACCCCGTCTAAA
>NW_012115600.1:2321626-2348315 GCF_000951035.1 Colobus angolensis palliatus
CTGGGGAGGCAGAGGTTGCAGTGAGCCAAGATTGTGCCACTGCACTCCAGCCTGGGCAACAGAGCAAGACCCCGTCTAAAAAAAAAAAAATCAGATCATGCCACCCCATACCTCCAACCCCCTCATGGGTTTCCTAGGACCCAGAGAACAAAATGTAAACTTCCTCCTGGGATCTTCAGGGCCCTGAGTGAACTGGCCGCTGCCTGTCTAGCGCCCCCTTCTCCCCCTCCTCTTGCTCATGCTACACTAGCCACTCGACCTTCCTGTAGGTCCTCGTGGGCTGAGCTCCTTGCTGTCCCAGGACCTTGACACATGCTCTTTCTCCAACCCTGGCTCTTTCTCAATCTTTGGGTCTCAGCCTCGGCACCTTCTCTGACCACCAAGTCTAAAGTATGTGGTACTGCCAACCTCCATATCTCCCACATATTCTCCCTCAGGCTCCAGCTGACCCTCAAATTGATCACAGTTTGTAATTATTTTGTTTGTTTACCTGTTCTGTTCTGAGTTTCCCACTGGAATCTAAGCTGTATCACCAGCCTGGCACGGAGGAGCAATAGGATCCATGGAGGGAAGCCTGTCAGGGCTGGAATGAGGTGACTCTGACCATTCCCCAGCTTTCCACCCCAGTCATCCACCAGTGCCCACTGATGTGCAAATGATGCCTTCAAGCTGGGTAATTTTGGCCAAGTCCCTTCACCTCTCTGAGCCTCCGCTTTCACTTCTTTATATGGGAACAAGATAATCCACGTTATGGATTCACTTGTGAGTATTAGATATGATTAATATGTAACTCTTAGACCAGCACTTAGTACATGAGAAGGGCTTCATCCTCCTCCTCATCATCATCATCATTATTTTCAGGCTCTGATTATGCTGAGGGAAGACTGCCTGGAGTTGTACTGCCCAGTACAGTAGCCACAGGTTGCATGTGGCTATTGGCCCTGGAAACGTGGGTGGCCCAAATTAAGATGTGCTGGAAGAATAAAACACATACTGGATTTTAAAGACTCAGTACAAGGAAAATAATCTTCCTCGAATATAAAATTCATAACTTTTATATTGATTAGTGTTGAAAAGATAATATTTTGGATCTGTTGGGTAAACTATATTACTCAAGTTAACTTCATCTGTCCCTTTTTCTTTTTAGATGTGGCTACTAGAAAATCTTAAATGAGGCCAGGCACAGTGGCTCATGCCTGTAATCCCAGCACTTTGGGAGGCCGAGTCGGGTGGATCACGAGGTCAGGAGATCGAGACCATCCTGGTTAACACGGTGAAACCCCATCTCTGCTAAAAATACAAAAAATTAGCCGAGTGTGGTGGCAGGTGCCTGTAGTCCCAGCTACCCAGGAGGCTGAGGCAGGAGAATGGCGTGAAACAGAGAGGCGGAGCTTGCAATGAGCCGAGATCACGCCACTGCACTCCAGCCTGGATGACAGAGCGAGACTCCATCTCAAAAAAAAAAAACAGGAAAATCTTTAATGATGTCTGTGGCTCCCATTTTACTTCTAGTGGACAGTGCTGGCCTAGCAGGCACTTATATTACTTGGGATCATTATAGTTGCTTGAATCCATCATAGAAAGTGGACAGGATCTTTATAGTCAGAAAGATAATTATGAATTATAAATATTATGAAGGAAAAAAGGAAATGGCATAATAAATGTATAAAACCAAAATAGCTTGGAAAATGGCATAGTAACATTAATATCTTAAGTACAATTCATGTCGTACGCACTTCAGAGTGCTTTCATGTTTGTTGCCTTATGGTAACCCTGTAGGGCAAGGAGAATTGATTCCATTGTACTGTGGGGGCTGTGACTTACTTGCCTTATATTTAAGGGTAAGTAAATACCCTTCATGTACTAACAAAGACAGCCCTACCAATCTCCATGTATTGTGTGGTCCTTGTGTGACTGGTGCTGTCCTGGGCATGCAGCATACATTATCTCATTTAATATTTGCATTGACACGATGAGGTGAACATACATCCCCATTTTACAGATCAATAAACTAAGCCCTGGAAAGGTTAAGGGACTTGCCCAAGGCCACACAGTTAGAAAGTGGCAGAGACGAGAGCTAAACCAAACCTTCCTGAATCCATCTCTTAACCATCCATGCCATTCTGCCTCAGTGAATACAAAGCGATCATAATTGGCACAGCAGAGCACAACTGTTAAAACACCTATTTTCTGATATGAAAGTTTATTTTCCCTACAAGAACCTAAAAAGTATATCACTAGTGGCTGCAGACACAGTGGTAAATAATACACCCATTGTTACAGATGAGAAAACTATGTCCCAGAAAGGTTACAGGACAAGAGTAATTAGAATACGTGTTTCTCAGGGCAGTGGCCTCCCTACTTCATACTGGCCTCCACGTTGCCCGCCCTGATCTCTGGGGCCTGCAAATTTCCTGTAAGAGTCTCGTACAGCCTTAGGCACCCATTGGGTAGTCAACAAATGCTAACTGGCTTGACAATTGCATTAAAATATGATGTCCCCAAGATCCCCTCTTCCTTTTATTTCAGTAAACCATTCATTTGATCTATATTTAGCAAGTAAAGGCAGAGTTCTTACATTGTAATAGTTTGGTGCAGGAGTTTCAAATTTGAGAACTTTCATAAAGCTTGGCAACTGGAACATGCTGGAACATGAATTACTAAAGTCTCTCTTGGAAATAAATTCCGATGGGATAGTGTATGCATTCGCTGCAGGGTATTTAGAAATGATGGTGTCCAGTCGGGTGCACTGTAAGGAAACAACCAAAGGAATCAGCATTGTCACATAATATTGTGGCTCTGAAGGACAGATGTCAAAAAGATGGTGACCAGCACAAGGTCTAAATGCATTTTATAAAAGGCAAAACTCTGGCAGGTAACAACGATACACTGACCTCGGGCTTTAAGGATCTTCCCTTGGAAAACACAAGTTCAGACCTGTAGTCGCTTCTGTAAACTAACTCAAATTATTCATCTTCTGTTTGGGACTTGGCAAAAATGATTTTGCCATAAATGCATTTCCACCCAATCCTGTTCCAGGCCACTTACCCTTGACTCATCAGCTGTTGGGTAATTCACATGATAGGAAGCTTTAGACGCTCTTCTCAGCCTAGGCTTTTCTTCTGAGTAAAATCTCACATCTTGTTTCTAAGATTAAATGATCTGAACTGCCTAAGCAATGAGTTTGCTTCAAACAAAGCTCCAGGGGGCTTGTTGTTCATCCGTGCCTCCTACTCTCCACCAAATTACTGTTTTCATCAAATCCTACAGTATTTTCACTGTTTAACAGAACCAATCCCACTCCTTTCAGGAAGCCACGATAAATTATCTTCAGTTAAAAAACAAACAGAATCAATGTTTGTCAAAAGAACAGGGACAAAAGTTACAGAAACTCAGTGATAACATCACTTTCCCCTAAGATAGCATGGCAAGTATTAGAGTCTGATAAAACAAAATATTTCCTACTATTTAATGGTCAAAAGCTTGAGAACATTGCCCTGGATTTTCTCATTTGATAGGAATCAATAACTACACAAACACAGAACATGGGTGAGCCCAAAGGAAGGCATTAGGGCCCCCCTACTTCACTCTGTGGTTGGTGGTGACGGTCCTCAGTGTCTGGTTTATGGACCACCACTAGCATTTGGGTGGGTGTAGCACCACCAGAAGCGGGAGTGTTCTTGTCCAGAGCCTAAGTTGTTCAGAGCCTAACCTGGGTTCAAGCCCCAGCTTGACCTCAACCTCTTCAGTAATGGGGAGTTAACTCCAAAGCTGGTCTGTTCCTTGAGTATCCAACTCTGCCAAACTCGAATTCTAATAAGAAGTGGCCGCATGCAGTGTGTAAGGATTTGCTGATGCTCCTAGAAGCAAGGTCACCCCAGCCTTGAACATGCTTCGTCTTTTTCATTCTGGCCAAGAGTTAACCAATACCTTTGGTGGGTTTTTGTGTTGAATCCTCACGACAACCCTGAGCAGTGGATCTTATGATTATCTCTACTTTTGTAGATGAGGAAGCTGAACTTCCTTAGCTAATTCAGGTGGAGGACCAGCATTCCTACCCAAGCAGTCGGCCTCCACTACATGACATGGATCAGAGATCCCATTCTAAAGAGGAAAAGGTCAAGTGGTATGGCCCTGGGGTAACAGCAAGCCCTTTCAATCATAGACTCTTTCTTGGTTTAGAACACCTACAACTTACATTTTGGAAATGAAAAAAATTCTTCCCAAAAAAGTTCCAGTAGAGGCAATGTTTTATAAAGTATCGTAATAGAATTAGTCTCAGAGTGTGGCTACAGTAACACTCACTCACCAACACTACACACCCCTTGGTTTACTTGCCAGACCTGTGGCCTCCAATCTGGCCATACGCCGGCATTTATGAACTTCTCTCCAGCACCTACTAACTTTTCTAGAGCCACTCCTGCCAGCATGCAAATACAGAGAGGCCATCAAACTCTCCACCCACCTGCCTCATACACTTCTCCTAGTCAGTACTGTGGAAGATTCTGGAGCAAAGATTTGGAATATACTAATAAAGCTCTTTAGATCATTCGGACTTAGAGAGATGACAGGTCTCTCAAAAGGTTGGGTGTAGTTGTTTCAACAGTCATGAGGAAGTTTCAAAAATTTATAGACCCACAGAGTTTTTTGGTCAGCCTCACCCATAGTCACATTCCTACTGGTCATTCTGATCTTTCTCTGATGAGAGCTACTTTTAATTCCCTTCAAGTCTTGGGATCCAGAAGTGGAGGAGGTGCTAAAGGTGAAAGTTACTGAAAGAGGCAGTGGGGTGGGGGGATATGAAATTCTCATCCAGTTCACACAGGAATGAGGTAAGATGCAGGGATCTCCTACTAGATCTCCATCGACCACTTCAGGCACCCATCCCCAGGTACAGGACCTTAAGTGTTTATACTTGAGTGTAACGTAACTATAAATACAAATTCCCATATTTGTGAAAGGGAGGAGAGGGGGAAGCCTGAACAGTTCAAAAGTCTGCCTTCTTTGGGGTTTGGTTCTGAATTTTTTAAAGGCCTGTAAGGTGTGGCTAGGTTCTGTAACACTCAGCTCTTGCCTTGGGCCCCTTCTCCTCCAGATAGTCCGGCTTTTCATTTGGAAAGTTATCGCACGCAAAGCCTTGTAGACAACCAATCACGTCCTCTGATTCAGTCTCTTTTTTGGCACCAAGAAGGAATGGGCAGTGCCATTATTTAGCAAAGAAGTTCTCGGAGAGAAAACCTAGGTGTTGCAGGAAGTATTGTTTGTGACTCAGGTGGTAACAATCATAATATTTAGCATGTTTATAATGCTTTGCTGTTTCAAAGAGTATTTCACTCATTGCAATGTTAATTTGCCCAGTGCCTCCAGGGAGTCTCCACTTTCATGAGGCACCTGGGACACAGAAGGGTGACGTGCTTGAGGTCACGTCAAGAATCCACAGCTAAGGCAGGATCAGGTCTGAAGTCTTGTCTTCTACACCAGGACTTCATGAGACAGCACTTCTTTTGAATTTCTTTCCTAGCAGAGCTGGTGGCAGAAAAATAAGTAGAGGCATGGTTGTTCTGTGAACCTACTGAGGCCATGTACAAACTCAGCTTCTTCGGTAATGGGGAGTTAACTCCAAAGCTGGTCTGTTCCTTGAGTATCCAACTCTGCCAAATTCGAATTCCAATAAGACGTGGCTATATTTAGTGTATCTTAAATGATCCCTTTGTGGGGTTAAAAAAAAATTTATTCCAATGTCAGGCATCATAATACATCTGTGCAAGAAATTATTATAACTTTTAAAGGAAAAAGATGGCATATGTTTATTAATTTAATATTAGAGTCTAGGCTTGTTTTCTTTTCACTTTTTTTTTTTTGGTGCAGGGGGTAGGGGGACAGAGTCTGCCTCTCTCATCCAGGCTGGAGTGTGATGGTGAAATCACAGTTCACTGCAGCCTCAACCTCCTGGGCTCAAGTGATCCTCCCACCTCAGCCTCCCGAGTAGCTGGGATTATGGGCACACATCATCACTCCTGGCTAATTTTTAAATTATTTTGCAGAGATGGAGACTCACTGTGTTGCCCAGACTGGTCTTGAACTCCTGTGCTTAAGTGATGCTCCCGCACTGGCCTCCTGAAATGCTGGCATTATAGGCATGAGCCACCATGCCTGTCCACTTTTCACTTTTCTTCCTCAGGTAGCCTTACCCTAGTTTGTATCTTTCCCCTTGCTGTATCTATTTTTCTTGACCATTTATCTATTTTGCTGTATCTATTTTTCTTGACAATGTACAAATACTTTTAAGAAGCCTATCTTTGCCCAACTCTGGTCAGGGTCATTGGCAATTCATACAGCTGCTTGACTGCTACAGCCCTCAACCAAAATTAAGTCCCATATCTTACAAAGAGAAGGAATGGGGTAGGGCCAGTACATTTCAGGCCCACTGCTGGCTTTCTTTTTAGTCCTATCAGATTTCTCAATAGTTTGACAACCAATTAGATTAAGCATTGTAAAAATCATATTACACCAAGATGTGTAAGAGTAACAATTTCCTGGTATGCCTAAACATCTCAGGAAAATACTTGCTTAGTCCACTCACTGATGACAAAATTGGTTTGGCAGGATCAAGTCCTGAAGATTCCTCTGGTTTCTCTTCCCACCCTGGCAATGGGTAGAGATGGGAAAAAGTTACTTAGAGACACAGGGTCCAATTTACCTGCATGAAATTTGAGAAGGTAGTTACTCTCCTAATTAGAACCATGGGCCTTTGGAGAGAAAGGACCAGATGTCCAATATATACTTATGTAATGAATGAAGGAAATTACTGACCAGTTAATGCTTTACTCAAGAGAAGTGATTCTCACCATCGAGGGAAACATGCATGTTCCTTTCTTGGACAATGAGACACTGTTGGACACTGGTGACTGGTGAATGACATTGTAGAACCCAGGACCTGGGATATCATTCTGAAAGGGAAGAGAAGGTGGCGTCATCGAGATATTTCAATTCCATTGTGCTCTTCCACAGGATTTACATCCATTAACACTGAACCTTACCGTAATCCCACAGCACAGGCGCTACCACCACTTGGCGGGTGACAGCCTGGCTGTACCATTTCCTGACTTGCCCGATCTTTGGCTCAGTTACCAAGTGGTGGGGCTGGAATTCCAAGCCAGGCTAAGACTCCTAAAGCCCTTGCTCTTTCCACTATGCCCTGCCGCATTCCAAAAGAACACAGTTGTTTTTCATGTCATTAGAGAAATGGGCCTAAAGTGGGACACTGAACGCGGCTGATGTACAAGTCAGTGTGCAGTGATTGGGCAAGCCAGACCCACGGCAAGGGAAGGGTGAGCAATTTCACGTTCACCCCACCCCACCTGACTCAGCTTCCTCCTCAGCCTTTCAGAAGAGAAACCAGGGAGTGTTTCTGTTTATAAAGCAAAATGAAACAAAAACCACCTTCATCCCAAACCAGGCCATTTATAACTCTCAGACAAAAAGAGGCTAGCTCTTGAGGCTCAAGCGCTGAACGATGCAGGCATGTGAGAGAGGAATAAGTGAGAGGTCATTTCCAAGTTCATTTCTGCTGTGGCAGCTCATTGGGCTTTCATGGCATTTCCCATGCTAGTTACCGGGGGAGTAAATGTTGACAGAAGCTGGCTGAGTGGTGTGAAACGCTACGGACGCTCCACTGTCGCAAGAGGTTCCTGGGTACCTGCTTGGTGCCAGAAGCTTTTCCAAGTTGGTCTCATTTTCACCATCAGTCAGTGAGGAAGGGATTACTGCCCCTTTGATAGATGGAAACACTGAGGCACGTGGAGATGAATATGCCCAAGGTCCCACTGCTGTAAGTGGCAGTACCTGACTTCAGTGCCAAGCGCATGGTGTGTGCTGTCTTGTTTACTCCTCACACAAGCTTTTTACAGTGAGATACGGTCAGGGCCACTTTAAGGAAAGTGAGGCCCAGAGACATTGGGCCATAGCTAGTAAGTGGCAAACCCTGGAGCTGAACTGAGACAGCCCGACTCCAGAGCTTGCCATCTCCAATCTCTGCCACTCAGGTCTGTCCTGTCTCTACCGCCCCTACTGCCTTCCTTAGGGTATAAAGCCCAAGGTACCATCAGTGCCTTCTAGGACTTTCCAGTCTGGCTGGGCAGTATGTAATCATGGTTTCATATAGGGGATAGAGTCAAAGTGCAATTAACAGGTTTTCCTGTGCTGACTTTTAAATGCACTGAGCCCTTTCACCCTTGCCCCATGGCAGGTAGGGACAGGGGAGCTGATTCCTGCTTTAGGTGAGAATGATCCCGGTGGACGGAAGAGGAACTGACTGTCATGGAGAGTGAGGCAGGCAGCAGGAGGCACTGCGGAGCCAGGTACTCCAGCACCCCAGTCCAAGAGCTCAGGAGAACCCTGCTGTTGTGGATGCAGATGCGAAGGGCTACGGGGAGACAAGGAAGAGATTTTTCTAGGCAGCTGTTTTCAAGGCAAGCATCAATTTATTGAGTGCTCATTGTGTGCCATGTACCGTTCTGAGGACTTTACATGTACTATTAGCTCACTTAATCTCCATTTTAAAGAAGTTGGGGCCAAAAGAGATAAGGCCCACATAACTAGTAAATGTCAGAGCCAGAACCGAGGCACTCTGACCACAGGGTCTGCTCTTAACCACGAAACCAAACTAACTTTCAAATGAGATTGTACAGGATTAAAAAAATCCCCATTGGGTTATGAATCAGAAATTGTAGTCTCAGTGCTGCCACACGCTAAGTGACACTGAGAAAGTCACCTCTCTGGGCTTCCTTATTTGTAAGTCCAAGGTGTTGGGCCTTGGGGTGCTTTTGAGCTTCCGGAGTCCCTGAATCTAGGAAAGCTGACGCAGGAAGTGTCACTGTGACTCTTCTAGGTTTAAATTGCAGACAGTGAAGACACACACCTCTAGCTCCCGGTTATCACCACGCTCCGAACCTGACCATCAGTTTGCAAGAATTTTCTGAGCACTCTTATGTGTCTGAGGAGCTAGGGTTTCCAGACAAAATACAAGACCTAAATGCCTGCTCCATCCTACCTGCCTAGTTAAATTAGAATTTCAGATAAACTGTAGATGATGATTTTAGTATATCCCATGCAATATTTGGGATATACTTGTATTAACAGAGTTGCCATTATCTGAAATTCTAATTTAACTGGACATCTTGTATTCTCATTTGCTGAAGCTCACAAGCTTCCTGGGCTTTAACCACACTTTAATTCTGCCACTTTGCAAACTGGCTTGAGTCCAGGGCACATGGGAAGAAGACTGTTACCACTTTGCCCGGAGGAACGGAGTGCTGCCTGTTCGTTTTCAGCAAGCAAAAGGAGAGTCCTCCAGGCAGCAGCGGCTGGAGCTGGCCAGCGGCAGCTTGTGAGGAAAACTGTTAAAAATTCCAAAATGTTGCTGGTAGTGGCTTGAAACTGGCCAGGGTGGAAGTATTTATACCACAAAAACGGGCAGATGCTACAACTCAGCAGTTTTCTTCAAGGAGGGTAAATGGTGGTTGACCAGCATGCCACCACCTTCGTGCAACGCCCAAGTAGGTCTCTGGGAGGGGAATGTCAAGCATTCTCCTGCAACTTCTAGAGGTGGGTGGATAGCACCCTAGGAGAGACCTTTCGCCTGTGCGATAATAGTTCCTGCAACTGACGTTCTGTGACTTGGATGAATTTAGGCCTCTCAGAGCAAATCCCAGAGAACAAGAATCCAAGTTGTGACTGGTGTGAACTTAGCCACTCCTTGGTTTCTTGGCAAAAACCAAATAAACAAACAAAACAAAAACACGTATGGGGAGGGCGACCAGAAGAGAACTCACATTTACTAGCACACTATGGAAGCCCGGTACCGGATGTCCTACCAGTCGTCTCCTTCACTGCCTCTTAGTGTGAGGATTAAAGGGGTCAATACACATAAAGCAGGTGGAACAGCACCGATGCAGCCCGCCATCATCATCACCATCACCACCATCACCACGCATGACGTTGCCTACTACTGCCTCCATAGAGCCAGGACCCTCCCTTGGGAGTCACAAACCTTCAGAGTGGGACTGAGCAGCTTATTAGCAGCCTCTTGAAGTCCCCTGAGTGGAACGGGGCAAACATGCAATTTAGCAGACACTGATTGAAACCTACTGTGCATCAGGACCTGTGCTAAGGGTGGAAGGTATGGGCGCAACCTGTTAGCAGCTCACAAGGTCTAGGAATGGGAGGAAGGAGACGCATCACAACAGTGCTCATGGATGGATGTGTGGTCATGACTCGATGGGAAATGTGCAGACTTGAGTTGGGGTCATTCAATCCATTTTTGAGGGATTTGTGGGGTCTGGAAAGGACAGCAATGACCACTGCCCAAGAAGCCCCTAGGCAGGTGGCAGAGGTAAGACAGCACACACATTAACCTCGTGTTAAGGGCATAAGACGGACTGTGGGAGGTGCTTCCACCTGGGGAAGATGCTGGGGAAACAGGATCTGAGGACCAGGAGCTGCTACCTCGGTTCATCCTCACTCTGCCCAGCCTTGACTGCACAAGCTACTTCCCCGTTTTCGTCTCGGGATCATTATCTGAAAAGTGTGGATAATGATGGGATGTAGCTCACAGGGTTATTATGGGGATTGAATGAGGTAATAAATGCAAAAGTCTTTGAGGGGGACCTGGCATGTCATGAGTGCCAGCCCAGTGTTTGCAGACCCCTTTGGAAGGGGTGCTGGTGACTGGATATGGAGAAGTCAGGCCTCACAGAGCAGGGAGGCAGGGCAGACCCTACGGTGGGTCAGATATACAGCTGAGGGCACACTTGGGGCAGCTGTCCCCTTGAACATGGTGACTTCTGCAAACTGAACCTCCTTTCATTCAAATATCCCTGGTCTAGTGTCATATCAAGTTAATAAGTGAACAATATTAACTTTGTGTGATTTCATCACAAATTAACCACTGGCTGGCTTCCCATCTGGAAGGGTAGATTTACTATGTAATGGTATTAACATATATTTTTAAGTTGTGCCCATCTAGAGCACATGGTACCGATGTTCTACCAGTATTTATTTATTCAAGCCTGGAAGGGATGAGGTTTAGAACCATGAAATAGTCATTCCTGGCAAGGGCTCACCTACCTATTGCAACATCTTTATTTTTAGGATGAGGAAACAGAGAAGCAAAGACATTAAGGGGTGTCCTTAGGGGTACACAGTTTCGGAAACAGTGACCACAATCCAGGGTGAAGTGGAGACAGAAACACGGAGGCGGGGGTAGAAAATGTCCAACAGGCCGCCGGGCCATGCTCTGTCACACAGATCAGGCGTGTCTCTTCACCTACGCAAAGTTACCAGCACATCTGTAAATAACTCGAAAACGTTCAGGAAAACAGACTTCATTTCTAGCAGCCAAAATTGCCATTCCAGACACTGAGCTTTGTGGAGGATTCCTTGTACTCTGCAGTAAGATTCTCATGGGGAATGTGAGCTAGGTAAGGAGGCCCTGATGGTTCACTGCAAAGTTAGCCTCATAAGGTAAGTGCACATTTCAAAGGGCACTGATTCTCTGTGTCAAAGATGTGCTAAGGTGGGCCACAGGACTACTGTGAGGAGGCAGCCATGTTCGATCTGGAGCAAGGGTGCGTGCGACTAATTCTTTAAGAAGGGTGGTGAAGCCCTGGAGTTTTAAAATCTGTTTTTAATTTGTATTGCCTCACTAAATTATCAGGTGATGTTAAACAAGATCTTTAACTTCTCAATGCCTATTTCCCTCAGGAAAAATGAGAATGAACGATAGAACAGGAATTTTTTTCTGTTTTTATAACTTGAGGAGACCTCAAAAATTATATAACCCAAATTTTACATTTCAGTTGAGGAAACTGAAGCCCAGAAAAGTCAAGTGACTGGTTTAAAGGCACACAGTCAGTGACAGAGTAGGACACAGAAAGCCTGATTGATGGATCCCCTGCCTTTTCCATAAAATTCCATCCTTATTTCTAAAATGTTTACAAATGCCGAGACGAAAGTTTTCATGTTGTCAGGTAATACGGCCACATTTTAAAAGTTGGAACCCAATCTCTGAGCAATTCCTGTCTTTATTCAATGCTGCCTGTAGGTTTGGCTACCCGCCTCCTTGGTTCGTTCAGTTGAAAACGTTCTGAGAAGCAATCATCTCTTCAAACACTAACTTGAGAAGTCAGCCCGTTTGCTTTCTGAATTTGAGTGTTCAGTACTAGATCATGGGGGATGGGGCCTATCCACGCTAGCTGACATCCTCCCCTGTCTTCAGCTGGGTCTGTTTCGCTAAGGCCTTTTCAGAAACTTGCTGACTTTCACAGGACAAAGTTACAGCTCTGCGGGCCACAAAGGCAGGCGTGGTGCAGTGTGTGGAAAGAGCAAGAGGCTTTGGAGTGAACTAGACCTGGGTTGAGGTCTAATTCTTTCAACATTGATTCAGCTAACATTTCTTTTGAGCCTCTTATGTGCCAAACCCTGCGTTGTGTGACCTTGGGTGGGTCATTTAACTTCCCCAAGCCTCGGTTTCCTCTTGTGTTAAATTAAAATAATAAGCCCTTCCTTTCAGCATTGTTCCGAGGATTAGAGATAAAAGGCAGTCTAAAAGTACACATAGTAAGGATAAGTAAATGGTGGCTGCTATTGTTTTTATCGGAGGCTAGGCTGCAAATATCCTAGAAATGGACAATATATTACCATTAAATTGACAAATGGGAAACCAGACAGAAAATGGGAAAGAGTCAAACAGTTAAAACAGAGGAACTAGAGAGGGAAGAAAACTCCTGAGCAAATATGTATTGTCTTTGGAGAAAACCTACAAGTGATTTAAAACTGTGTGTGTGTGTTTGTGTGTGTACACTGTATTCTTTATTATTTGCTTTCTTAGAATCCTAAAATATTAGAAGTGGAAGAAACTCAAAACATTCTCTAGTTCAGCGTTCTCATCTACCAAGGAGGAATCAGGTTGAGGGCACCAGGGCTAGCCAAGGCCCCTCACTCCATGCCTTGGCTCCATTCAGAACCTAGATCTCCTCATTCCCTCTCTGCCATCTGGGCTAGGTGATACGATGAAAACCATTTTCAGAGAGCAGCAAAGATACGTGAAATGAGGACTCCTCCAGAAGAACATTATTCTAAAGGTCTTGCTTAAATGAATGAAGGAATGAAAAATTTTTTAGATTCTAAGGACGCCTGTGAGTTGCTCCTGGTTGCTTCTGTCCCCTGATGGTGAGAGAAGAGAAAGTCAGGTCCCAGAAATCCCAAAGATTAAATAAGGACTGGTCAGGAACCACGCAGAACTTTCCAGGTTAGAGAGGAAAAGAGATGCGGCAAGATTTAGGGAAGGCGGGGGGAGGTGGGTAACACAGGAATATGATAACACGTTGTGGTAGTGGTGGTTTTGAGATGGAGTCTCATTCTGTTGCCCAGGCTGACGTCCAGTGGCGCGATCTCAGCTCACTGCAATCTCCACCTCCTAGGTTCAAGCGATTCTCCTGCCTCAGGAGAGGTAGTATTTGGGTCTACAGGCACGCACCACCACTCCCAGCTAATTTTTGTATTTTTAGTAGAGATGGGGTTTCACCACGTTGGCCAGGCTGGTCTCGAACTCTGGACCTCAAGTGATCTGTCCACCTTGGCCTCCCAAACTGCTGGGATTACAGACATGAGCCACTGCGCCTGGCTATAACACATTGTTTAAGGAAGTTGTTTTTTTTTTTGTTGTTGTTGTTGTTGTTTTAAAGTAGGGCAGGGCTCATTACAAAGGTAATTTTTTTTTTTTTTTTTCAGACAGGGTCTCGCTCTGTCACCCAGGCGGGAATACAGTTGCACTATCTTGCTTCAATGCAACCTCAACCTCCTGAGGTTCAGGTGATCCTCCTTCCTCAGCCTCTTGAGTAGCTGGGTCTACAGGCACGCACCACTATGCCCAGCAAATTTTTGTACTTTTTTTTTCTTGTGGAGATTGGGTTTTGCTTTGTTGCCTGGGCTGGTCTGAAACTCCTGGCTCAAGCAATTAATTCTCCTACCTTAGCTTCTCAAAGTGCTGGGATTACAGGCATAAGCCACCGTGCCCAGCCCTCTGAAGGTAATTCTAGATGTATTTGACTTTTCTTTTCCTCGTGTTATTTGAAGTCATGTGATTTCCTCTCACAAGGATGAGGAAGATTTTTGTTTTAACCTTTTACTTAATTGATAACACTTGGGAATTTTTGCAATTTTTCAGTTTTATAATGATTTTTAAATTTTTTTTTTCTTAAAATAGTTTTGGTCCAGTTCAATATTTTTGGCGCCATAAATCCAGACATAGTTGTTTTTCCCTGGATGTCCCATTTTTCAGGCTCATTCTTACAGTTAGTCCAGTCGGTGCCCCTCAGTGGAGCTGGTGCCGCGGCTCCTGGGAGCACACTGCCCTCCACTGTCCACAGAAAGACACAGCAGCCAGACAGAACGTGCCTGTCCCGCAAGGCTAAAATCCAGACTAAAACCAAAGAACCCCTAAGACAACGTCATTACCTTCTTTTGAGAAAATCTCTTGGCTTGACTATTGAATCCTTTTTTTTCTGATTCTGGGATTACTGGAGCTTGAGATTTAAAAGGAATGGAGGATTGTGTTGGATATGCAGCAGTAAAACCTAAACAACAAAAATGAAATAAAATCAAAAGTAATACAAAACAATGATTGACAAATGTGGAAAACACAGAGGTGTATATTAAAGTTTTATTTTAAATGGTAGAGAAGAGAAACTTGCCTTTTGATAGGAAATAGACACGAAACCGGATTTTTAAAAAATCCCCACTTTCTTTCCCTCGCGGCAATTTATCGGACTTCCCCCCTCCAGCGCTTACACTAGTGAGATGTGGTCACATAAAGTACCTTAAAGCAGGGCTGTCCCGGGGAAAAGCAAGGAGATGATAGTAAAGACATTCTTGCCAGGCAGGAAGGAGACAGCAAAACTATTCTGGGAGCAGCCTGGACAAGGCGCGGTCAGAGGACGGAGGAAGTGTCCTCACTGCTCCTTGGCCTAGATTCAGACACCAGCATTAGGCCGTTAAAATCGAAAGAGGTTAGGGAAATCCCAGTGTGGGGCTGGCTCTCACTTTCCAGGGCACTGTGCAAGACAGGCGTAAGTTTTCGTTTCTGCTTTGAGCAGACATGGGGTTAAAAAGCAGAAAGGGCTTATCTATAGAAACTGAAGTTAAAAGCTCCTTTGTCTAGGTTGTGATGTGTAAATGCGTATCTGATGTATAAACTCCCCTGCTGCTGAGACTTCCACAACTGCTAGAACTTGGCAGCATCTGTCTGCATAGCAGGTCGATTATAGACTCTAACCTGTAAGTGTAATGGACTCTGACTCTCCAGTTTTCTGATGTTTGATGGCTGATAGCTCTTCAGCTTCACCACTCCCTCATTCCCTTCTGCCCCAACACTGGGCAAGTGGATGAGAAAGCCCAGTGCTCCCTCCTGTGGCATCAGTTGGAAGTTCAAACCACACAAGCCCCTGCCCTCAGTCCAGCCCCGCTTTCCAACCGTAAGAAAACCCCCAAGTCAGGCTCTCTCAAGCCGTTATTGGATCGGGTTAGGAAGGCTGTGCTGCTGTCCTCAGAAGGCCTCACTATGTGGGTGATAAGCCTTTTCCTACACTCTTGATGAGCATGTGTGCGGCATCGTAAGTCTTGACATCCAAACCAAATTTTGGGTGGGAGGGTGCATGCTGACTCTGTAGGCTGTTCACAACAGTAAGCCAAATTATTTTAACATCAGAATCCTAACCCTCAGAGAGAAAATACATGCAGAAATGGGGAAAAAACAGTCAAGGGAAGGAAAGAAGAAAGTATGCGTTAGCCATAGCAGAGGGTGGTTTGTATGGAGACTGTTAGTAAGGCTCATTTCTTCATCTCTGAATTTTTTTAAAAAAACAATACTCCTTTTCAGAGTGGGAAGCCTGAAGACAACAGGGACCCCTTGAGGGGTACAATCATGAACCAGCTTCACAGATGAGGAAACTGAGGCTTAGAGGGATTCAGTTATTCATCCAAATCACCCAGCACTTAAGGGGAACAGGTGGGGTGTGAACATGATTTGCCTAATGAGCCCAGGCTCTTGAGCTCTGAACTGTGCTTCCTCTTCCTGAGCTGGCCTCTAGTAAGTGCTCAATAAACAGATGACTGATACAATGGGGAGAGGGACACTTGAGCCTAATCTGCCTGGGTGGAGGATAAAGCAAGTAAAAGGAGCTGAATACATGTTTAAGTAGAAAATACTTGGGGATATCAATATACAGTAAAAGTATTCTTCTCCTCCCCTCCCCATTTAAGCAGATGAATGGCTATGTCTTTGGTTTGTTTGCTTTAAGACAGCTATACAGCAAATCAAAAGGCAGAAGCAGCTGCAAGACTTACTGGCTTTTGTTTCTAAAAACCTAAGCCTATAGAACAGCTAAGAGAGTGTGCAGAGGAGGCAGTAAAGAAAGAGAGTTGTTTAAAAAAGGTTACAGGAAGGACATTCTCCTGGGGAAAGGAGAGGTTTCTGCCTGACTGGAAAGGAGATCCAAGGCTTCTGGCTATAACAGAATGGCATTTGTCAGAGCAGCCCTCTTGATGAAACAACTAAAAAAGTAGAATTTTTGAAAACCACTCTGGATGACTAAATTCCTATTTCTGACCGAAACGGGACTAGATTTGCCCTCCCAGCTGGGGAAAAAAAAGTTAAAAATGGGCAAGATATATAAAGCAATCAAGACACTGGACATCAGGCAACAAAGGACAGGGATCCCTGAGAGAAGCAAAATAAATGAGGTTGGCAATAAGATGGCCCCCAGCTTTCTGCCAGGAGGAAATCTCCAGACCACAGCACAGGAAGAAGGGATCCAGATGGGGCCCAGTGGTCTTCCTGAGTTGAGGAAATGGATCTGGGAGTCCAGAAAGGCCAAGACAGCTAAGTTCACAGAGCAGAGTACCAGAGAAGAGAGAGCCACCCAGAGGGAGAGCTATGGAGCTCTGCAACAGGGTCCCCTGAGTAAGTTCCTGGGTAGTGACCAACACATGCACATGAGAAAACTACCCAGGGCTGGAGAAGGAACCACCTGGCAGAACTCAAGTGAGCAATCCCTGAGACTTCCACAGGGCCAGGAATAGCTCCTGCTTTCATGAGTCACAGCAGGAAAACCTCACAATTCATGGAACACAGAGTATGCAGGAGGGTTTCGCCTCAGAAATAGGGCCAAATTACCCCTAGACTCAATACTGCTCTGGTTTCAGCTAACAAAGCTTTAAAGCAAGACCTGAAAAGATCAAACTGTTTCCAAACAATTTAACTGCATCTCAGAACAAAGCACAAGAATATTTATGGGACTACAAAAATAGACAGCACCTAAGAGGTAAAATTCAAAATACCTGGCAATGATAAAAAATTAATAGGAGGAAGAAGGACAAAATATACTTCAAAGTGGGGAGAAAATAAACAATCAAAACCAACTCGGAAATGATACAGATGATAGAATTAGTGGAGAAGAACACTATAACTGCTATACTAACTGTATTTCATATGTTCAAGAAGCCAGAGAAAAGACTGAACGTATTAAGTAGACATGGAAGATATAATGAAAAGATCCAAATCAAACTTTCAGATGTGAAAACTAAGATGTCTGAGATTAAAAATACACTAGATGAGATGAATAGCAAATTAGACATTAGAGAAAAAGATTAGTAAACTTGAAGATGCAGAAATAAAACTATACAAAATAAAACACAGAAAAAGGACAAGAAAAAGGATTAGTGAGCTGTGTGGAAACTTTGAGGAGCCTAACATATATGTAATTAGGCTCTCAAAAAAAGAAATATGAGGAGAGAAGAAACAGAAAAAAAATAGTTCAAGAAAAAATGGTTGAAATTTTTCCAAATTTGATTTAAAAAAAAAACTATTGACTTACAGATTCAAGAAAGTCACTTAATGTCAAATACAAGAAACATGAAGAAAACGACACCGTAGGCCAACCATAATCAAATTGCTTAAAAAGTGACAAGAAGAAAATGTTAAAACTGGGCAGAGAAAAAAGACATGTCACATGTGAAGAAACAAATATGAGAATGACAGCAGATTGGTATTGAAAACAACACCCTTAAGGCACTAAAAGGAAAAAAAATAAAAATAAAACCTGTCACCCGGCCGGGCGCGGTGGCTCAAGCCTGTAATCCCAGCACTTTGGGAGGCCGAGACGGGCGGATCACAAGGTCAGGAGATCGAGACCATCCTGGCTAACATGGTGAAACCCCGTCTCTACTAAAAAATACAAAAAACTAGCCGGGCGAGGTGGTGGGCACCTGTAGTCCCAGCTACGCGGGAGGCTGAGGCGGGAGAATGGCGTAAACCCAGGAGGCAAAGCTTGCAGTGAGCCAAGATCTGGCCACTGCACTCCAGCCTGGGCGACAGAGCAAGGCTCTGTCTCAAAACAAAAACAAAAACAAAAACAAAAACACAAGAGACATAGAAAAGGTAAATAAAGAACAGATGGGACAAATAGAAAGCACGTCACAAGATGACAGACAAACTTATATACCAATAATCACATTAAAGGTAAATAATCTAAATATCCCAATTAAAAAACAGAGATTCTCAGATTGCTTAAGAAAGAAAGACCCAACTATATGTTACCTCCGAGAAACATACTTTAAATATCAACCCAGAAATAAGTTAAAAGTAAAATAATGGAAAAAGATTTATTACGCTAACACTAAGCAAAAGATAGATATTATCAGATAAAGTAGATTTCAGAGCAAAAAATATTACCTGCATTAAAGAGAGTCATTTCATAATGGGATCATTATGAGGAGTCAGCTCCTCAAGAGAACCTAACAGTCCTAAATGCTGATGTACCCAATAAAAAGAGATAGAAAATATAAGAAGCAGAAACTGATAAAACTGCAAGAAAAATAGAAAATTTCAAAATTATAGTCAGAGATTTCAAAACATCTCCCTCAATAATTTAAACAAGTAGATCGATCAGTAAAGATATATGAAACTTGAACAAAACTATTACCTAACCTGACCTAATTGGCATTTATAGAACACTCCACCTATCAATTCCATACAAGCTGTCCCAGAAAACTGAAGAGGAAAAGACATTTCCAAACTCATTCAATGAGGCAACCACTACCTGATGCCAAAACTATACGGTGTCATTACAAGCGGGAAAAAGATCACTAGGGATCAAGAGCCCTCATGAACGTAAATACATAAATTCTTAGAAAAATTTTAGCAAATCAAATCATACAATATATAAAAAGATAATACATCATGACCAACCCCAGTAATGCAAAAATAGTTTAACATTTGAAAATCAATATAATTCATCATATTAATGAACTAAAAAAGAAAAACCAAATGAGTATCTCAATAGATTAAAAAAAAAAATCATATAACTATAACAGGTACTCTTTTTATCTGGCTTCTTTTATTCACCATAATTACTAAGAGATTCATCTCTGTTGCTGATATATCAATACTCCATTGCTTTTTATTGTTGAGTAGTATTCCGTTGTATAAAAACATGATGTTTATTCATTGGTGATGTAAATTTGAGTTGTCGCCAGTTTTGGGGTATTACAAATAAAACTGCTATGAGCATTTTATCTACAAGTCTTTAAATGGAGATAAGCTTTCATTTTGTGGGGTAAATGCCTAGGAGTGGAAAGACTAGATCAGATGTTTAACTTTGTAAAAAACTGCCAAACTATTTTTCATAGTTATTGTACTTTCGTACATCCCCACTATTAGTATATGAAAATTTCCATGACTTCACATTCTCATCAGCAATGGGAAGTCTTTTTAATCTCAGGCATCCAATTAGATATGTAATGGTATCTCATTGTGGTTTTAATTTGCATTTCCCTAATGACTAATGATGCTGAACATTCCTTCATATGCTATTTTCCCTCTGTGTATCTTTTTTTTTGGTGAAGTAACTGTTTAGTAGATACAGAAAAAGCTTTTCATAAAATCTAATATCCTTTGATGATTAAAAGAAAAACTCCAGCAAACTAGGAATAGGAGCAAACTTTGCTAATCTGATAAAAGGTGTCTATAACAAAAGCCTATAGCAAACATGATACCAAATTGTGAAATATTAAAAGTTCTCCCTCGAGATAGGGAGTGAAACTAGTACAATTGCTACCATCCTTCTATTCAGCACTGTACTGAAGGTCTCTAGCCAATACAAATGCCTACATAAAATATATTAAAAATACATAAAATATAAAATATATGGATGAGAAAGGAAGAAATAAAGTTGTCATTTTCACAGATGACAAGATTGAATATGGGGAAATTGCAAAAGAATCTATGGATACCCTATAAGAGGTAATAGTTGGATTTAGTGAGGTCGCCAGAATCAAGGTCAATATACAAAAATCAATTAATATTTTTGTACACCAGCAACAATTTAAAATAAAATTTAAAATTACCATTTATAACAGCATAAAAATCAAATGCCTAGAATAGATATAATGAAGATATGTAAGACTTCTACATAGAAAACTCTAAAACATTGAGAACAATTTAAGGTAACTTAAAAGGATCTATACATGGATTAGAGAAGTTAATATTTATTGTAAAGATGTAAATTATCCTTAAATTGATTTCTAGAATCATTGTAATCCAAATTAGAATGAGAGTAGAGATTTTTTTAAGACATTAATAAGCTGATTGTAAAATTTTTATAGCTACCCTGATTTGATCATTACACATTGTATGCTTGTATCAAAATATCACATGTACACCATAAATATGTACAACTACTACATAGCCATAAAAATTAGAAATAAAAAAGTAAAATAAATTTATATAGAAATGCACTGGGGTCAAGAATAGCCAATATAAACAAAGAAGCACAAAGTTGAAGGGCTTATGCTACTAAAGGGTTATTATAAAGTTACAGTAACTAGGACAGTATGATATTCGAACAGAATAAATAATCCAGAAGCAGAGCTGCATATGCCTGGACACTTGATTTATGACAAAGATAGCAACAGCAATACAGAGTAGTAGAGAATGAGCAGCCTTTCAGTAAGTGGTGCTGGGTCAGCATGGAAAACAACAGACTTGGGCATCTTCCTCACACAAAAACAATTTCAAGTGAATTGTAGATCTAAATGTAAAAGGTAAAGTAATAGAGTTTCTAGAAGAAACTATCTTGGGATGGGCAAAGATTTCTTAAGTATTAATAGAATACACTAAACATAAAGAGATTGATAAATTGGGCTATATTAAAATCAAAAGTTTCCGTTTCTTAGCACATTGTTAAGAGAGTGGAAAGGAAAGTCCCAGGATAAGGGAAGACATTTACCTATAGCTAACAGATGACTTGTTTCTAGAATAGTTAAAGAACCTCTATAAATAAGGACAGAATGGTTTAAAGAACTCATATAAATATATTTAAAAAAAAAAAAAAAGAAAGAAAAACCCAGCAGAAGAAAATGGGCAAAAAAGTTGAACAGTCACTTCTCCAAAGAGAATATCCAAAAGGCCAGTCAACATGAAGAAATGCTCAATCTCAATGATCTAAGGCAATGCAAATTAAAACTATTACGAGCTTAAAATGTTGGTGAGGATTTGGAGCAGGTGGAATTCATGTATATTGCTTGTAAGGAGGTAAAATTGGCACATCTACTTTGGAAAACTGTTTGGCAATATCAACTAAGCTTACCCTAAACATACCCTATGACCTAGCAGTTCCACTCCTTGGGTATAGACCCCTGAAATACATAAATATGTGTCCCAGAAGACAAGCACAAGAATAGTTACAAAAGTTTTTATTCATAATAGCCCCAAACTGGAAACAACCTAAAAGTCCTTCAGTAGTAGAATAGATAAATAAATTGTGGTATATTCAAACAAGAATAATAAAATGAACAAATTACTGATACATAAGATAAAAAAAACATGAACTTAAATCTCTGAAACATAAGTGAAAAAAGCCTGTGAGAAAAGAGTTCATATTGTATGATTCACATTTACATAATGTTCAAAAACAAACTAAAGTTATTAATGATGTGAGAAGTCAGGATAACCGTAGTGTTTACTTTTGCGGGGAAGGGAGATCATATCTGAGAAGGGACAAGGGCTTTGAGATGCTGCTGACATTCTGTCTTGGTCTGAGAAGTAATTCCACAGGTGGTGTCTTCTTTGTGAATATTCATTAAGCTATACAATTAGGATTTGTGCACTTTTCCTGAATATATACTTATGCTTCAATTTAAAGAAATATTAAAGAAAAAGAGAGTGCAAAATCAGAGGATGGGAGGAAGAAAGAGAGATTTCTCTGGATTTGAGACCAGCAGTGACTCTGGAAGCCCACCAGGGAGGTGATAATAGCCTTGAAAGAAAAAGCGCTACAGCCTAGGAGGATCTAGGAGGATCTCAAAATGATGTTTCCAGTCTCAGCAATAATTCCTAAACCACAGGTATGGCCCAGAATACACTAACAAACCAGAACACTAGTTTGCCAGAAAACTAGCAAAACCAAAGGGAGCACGTGAGCTAGGACACTGGGGATCTCACCAATGTGGATGGTTGACCAATGACCTGAGTATTCCTCCCCTCCCCAACCCAGCCTCCGGGGATTACACTAACTATTGGGAAAGTTCCAAACTTGAAACAGCCATGAGGGAGATAGGATTTATGCTGATAATGGCTGGAGTTATCCTTTCCAACAACCTAGCAGAATGGGAGTTTGCAGTCATAACTCAAGTTGGGTTCTAGGAAATAAAAAAAGATCTCTTACATATCTAAATTTGAGGATAGAGATTCTTACCAGATACATGGAAATAACAAGTCTGGGTTTTGTTTATTTGTTTTTTATTTTTAAAGAGACTTCCTCCTTCTTCTCTCATCCTTTCTTCTCACAGTTTCTTCCTAATCATCACACTTGAAACAGTAGGGCCTAAAATCATCTATCTGATATGCCTATAAGGATGGCCCTGTGGATATAACCCAGTATTTACTATTCCCCCCAAATTTGCTCTTATGTACTAAAATAAGCATATGTCAGGAGCTATCTCCTCCCTGCAAAGACACATGTACCTTTCTGTACTTCAATGGCATGTCTGGGATGTTTGCCAGTGCGTTCATTTTTCTGTGCAGAGTTGTCCATGTTACCAAAATACTGTGACGTATTCCATTTGTTTGATGAAAAGCTCTACTGCATGTTCTCCTAAGCACCTGAAAGAGCAAAACACAGCCTTTGTAGAGATCATTTCACATTGGTTAATTATTGCAAATGGATTTTGTTCTATCTACAGGGTAGACAGAAATGGTATGGGTGCCAGCTGAGATCTACCAAGTCCAGTGACCCAAAGCCCCAAGCACACTGTGCTGCCTGCAGTAGGAACTGCATAAGAAGTCACTGTTGATGTTGCTGACAGAACTACCAAAGGCTTGGCTTTTATTTTTATTTTTTGATTCAGAGTTTTGCTCTTGTCACCCAGGCTGGAGTGTAATGGCGTGACCTTGGCTCACTGCAACCTCCGCCACCCCCCACCCCGGGTTCAAGTGATTCTCCTGCCTTAGCCTCCTGAGTAGCTGGGATTACAGGCGCCCACCACCTGTAATTTGTATTTTTAGGAGAGACTAAAAATACTATGTTGGCCAGGCTGGTCTCAAACTCCTGACCTCAGGTTATCTGCCTGCCTCTGCCTCCCAAAGTGCCAAGATTACGGGCGTGAGCCACCACACCTGGCCTATTTTTATTTAAATTTCGCTTTACTGAGATATAATGTATATACAAATAAAATTAATCAGTGTTAGTTGTACAATTCCAAGTTTTGGCAAATGTTTACAGTCGAGTTAAATACCCCCACTATTAAGATATTAATTTATCTATGATGCTGAGAAGCTCCCTGTGTCCCTTTGCAGTCAGTACCCTCCCAACCACTGCTCTGGCAACCACTGCTCTGCTGTCACAATTGTTGCCTTTCTACAATGTCACATAAGTACAATCATAGAGTAGACATTCTTTTGTGTCTTTTTTCACTTAGTGTAATGCTTTTGAAATTCTTCCATATTGTTGCATAGATCAGTACTTTGTTCCAATTGTTCTACATCCTCACCAACATGTGTTTGCTCAATCTTGTTAATTTTAGACATTCTAGTGATTTTTACAGTGGTATCTCATTGTCATTTTCATGTGCTTATTTATCTTCTTTAGTGAAGTGTGTGTTCAAATCTTCTGCCTTTAAAACAAAAAAATTGGGGCCAGGCATGGTGGCTCACACCTGTAATCACAACACTTTGGGAGGCTGAAGCAGGAGGATTGCTTGAAGTGAGGAGTTCGAGACTAGCATAAGCAACATGAGACCCCGTCTCTACAAAAAATAAAAAATTAGCCAGCCTGTAGTCCCAGCTACTCTGGAGGCTGAGGTGGGAGAATTGCTTAAGCCCAGGAAATCAAGGCTGCACCGAGCCATGATAGTGCCACTGCACTCCAGACTGGACAGCAGAGCAAAAGCCTGTCTCAAAAAAAAAAAAAAAAAAAAACCTCACAAAAACCAAAAATGATTGGATTTAATTGGGTTATTACTGAGTTGTAAAAGTTAATATATTCTGGATACAAGCCTTTTATCATATATGTTTTGAAAATATTTGCTCCCCAGCTGATGTCTGCCTTTTTATTTTCTTAACATTATCTTTTGAATGCAAATTTTAAAATTTTGATCAAATTTGTCAAAATTTTCTTTTAAGGTTTTAAGATTTCTTTTGTCAGATCTAAGCAATTTTTGCCTAGGTCACAAATATTTTCTCCTACATTTTCTTTTGGAAGTTTTATAGTTTTAGCTCTTACATTTAGGCCTAGGATCCATTTTGAATTAAATTTTGTATACGGTATTAAGGTAAGGGTCAGGTTCATTTTATTACATTTGGAGATTCAATTAATCCAGCACCATCTGCTAAAAAGAATATCCTTTTTTCACTGAATTATCTTGGCACATTCATCAAAAATCTACTGGGTGTGTGTTTATTTAGATATATATAGTGCTATTTCTAGATTCTCTATACTGTTCTTTTGAACTCTGTGTATATCCTTATACCAACAGCACACTATCTTGCTTTAGAATAAGTTTTAAAAACAGGTAGTTCCAACTTTGTCTTATTTTTCGAAATTATTTTGACTATATTAGCTCTTGTGCTAGCCCTTTTGAATTACCATATAACTTACAGGTCAATTTCTGCTAAAAAAAAAAAAAACACTCCCTGGATTTTCATTGAGATTGCATTGAATCTATAGAACAATTTAGGGAGAATTTACATCTTAACTTTGTTGAGTGTTATATTCCATTAATATGGTACACTCTCCATTTATTTAGATATTATTTAATTTCTCAGTAATATTTTACAGTTAATCAGTGTACAAATATTGCACATATTTTCTTAAACTGATTCCTAAGTATTTCATATTTTTATGTCATAAAAATGGTCTTAAAATTTTTAAAATTTCTGTTTATTGCTGGTGTACAGAAATTTAAGTAATTTTTATATATTGATACTGTATCCTGCAACCTTGCTAAACTTTTTTTTTAGTTCTAGTAGCTTTTTTGTCAATTAGGAATATCTACATATATAATCATGTCATATATGAATAAAATGTTTTATTTCTTCCTTTCTAATTTGTATGCCTATTATTTCTTTTTATTGTAATATTGCAATGACTAGGGCATCCAGTACAATGTTGAACAGAAGTGACAACAGTGGACATCTTTGTCTTGTTACTGGCTTGAGTGGGAAAGCATTCAGTCTGTCATAGAATCGTTCTTTGTGAATATATTAATTGAATTACATTGATTGATTTTCAAATGTTAAAACAACCTAGTGTTCCTGGAATAAATGCTACCTGGTCATAAGATATTATCATATATTTTATATACTGAAGGATTCAATTTGCTAAAATTCTGTTAAGGATTTTTGCATCTGTGTGGGGAAAAGAAAGAAAGATCAGACTGTTACTGTGTCTATATAGAAAGAAGTAGACATAAGAGACTCCATTTTGTTCTGTATTTGAGATGCTGTTAATCTGTGACCCTACCCCCAACCTCGTCCTTGCAAGAGACGTGCTATGGTGACTCAAGGTTTAAAGGATTTTGGGCTGTGCAGGCTGTGCTTTGTTAAACAAGTGCCTGAAGGCAGCTTGCTGGTTAAAAGTCATCACTATTCTCTTAATCTCAAGTACCCAAGGACACGCACACTGCCAAAGGTCGCAGGGACCTCTGCCTAGGAAAGCTACGTATTGTCCAAAGTTTCTCCCCATGTGATAGTCTGAAATATGGTCTCATGGGAAGGGAAAGACCTGATCGTCCCCCAGCCTGACATCCGTGAAGGGTCTGTGCTGAGGAGGACTAGTACAAGAGGAAAGAAGGCCTCTTGGCGGTTGTTGGCAGTTGAGATAGAGAAAAGCATCTGTCTCCTGTCCGTCCCTGGGCCATAATGGAACATCTCGGTATAAAACCCGATTGTATGTTCTGTTTACTGAGAAAGGAGAAAACCGCCTTAGGGCGAAAGGTGGGACTTGCTAGTGCAATGCTGCTCTTTATGCACTAAAAAGGTTTATGGAAATGTTTACATAAGCATATCAAGGCACAGCACTTTTCCTTAAACTTATTCATGTCACAGAGAACTTTATTCTTATGTCTTACTGCTGAC
>NW_012115600.1:2348808-2371780 GCF_000951035.1 Colobus angolensis palliatus
GCTGAGCGCCGGTCCCCTGGGCCCACTTTTTCTTTCTCTATACTTTGTCTCTGTGTCTCATTTCTTTTCTCAAGTCTTCCACCTAACGAGAAACGCCCACAGGTGTGGAAGGGCAGGCCACCCCTTCACATCTGTGTTCACGAGGGCTATTAATCTGTAGCTTTCTTTTTCATTTTAAAAATGTCTTTGATTTGGGCATCAGGGTAATGCTTGCTTCATGAAATGAGTTGGAAGGTGTTTTTTTTCTCTTTTAATTTCTGGCACAGTTTGTATAAAATTGGTGTTAGTTCTTCCTTAAATTTACAAGTGAAGCCGTCTTGGCCTGGAGTTTTCTTTGTGGGAAGATTTTTAATGACAAAGTTCATTAACTTAATAGTTAACTCTTCAGATTATCTATTTCTTCTTAACTGAGCTTTGGTAATTTGTATATTTCAAGAAAATTTTTCCATTTCATCTGTCATGAAACTTACTGGCATAAAGTTATTTATCATCCTTTCAATATCTGCAGATTCTGTAGTCATGTCCCTACTTCATTCCTGATATTGGTAATTTGTGTTTTACATATTTTTGTCAAGTCTGGCTAGAAGTTTACCAATGTATTGATTTTTTTAAAAGAAAACAGCATGTGGTTTTATTGATATTTCTCTACTGTTTTTCTAAATTTTCTATTTCATTGACCTCTATGATTATCTTTTCTTTCTTCCTGCTTACATTGGGTTTCATTTGTTCTTCTCTTTCTAGCTTTTTAGGTGGAAGCTTCAATAATTGAATTTAGATCCTTTATTATTATTATTATTATTATTATTTTTTTTTTTTTTTGAGACGGAGTTTTACTCTTGTTGCCCAGGCTGGGGTACAATGGCACAATCTCGGCTCACTGCAACCTCCAACTCCCAGGTTCAAGTGATTCTCCTGCCTCAGCCTCCCCAGTAGCTGGGATTACAGGCTTTCACCACCACATCCAGCTAATTTTTTGTATTTTTAGTAGAGATAGGGTTTCACCATGTTTGCCAGGCTGGTCTCGAACTCCTGACCTCAAGTGAACTGCCCACCATGGCCTCTCAAATTGCTGGGATTACAGGTGACATGAGCCACCACACCCAGTGCCGCCTTCTTTCTTAATACATGTATTTAATATCTTAAATGTTCCTGTAAACACCGTTTTAGTGGCATCTCATATATTTTAACATGTTGTGTTTTCATTTTTCTTTCCATTTAAAATATCTTTTTTTCACTGTAATTTCTTTTTTATACATGGCTTATTTAGAAGTCTGATGTTTAATTTCCAAGTAGTAAGGGGGATTCTCTAGTTATCTTTTTGTTGTTGATTTGAATTTTCCTTTTGTTGTTGAATGGGGGTTTTTATAAATGTCAGTTAGGTAGAACTGGCTGATAGTTTGTTCAAGTCTTTTACATCCTTACTGATTTCCAATTTATTCATTCTATCAATACTAAGAGAGAAGTGTTGAAATTCCCATATTATATTATTGTGAATTTATTTCTCTTTTAAGCTTTGTTGATTGTTGTTGTGTATTTTGAAGCATTATTACCAGGTGCATGAATATTTATAATTTTTATCTTTTTGGTGAATTGACCCCTTTATCATTATGAAATACCCTGCTTTATCCCTGGTAATATTCCTTGTTCTAAAGTCTATTTTTCTGATATTAACACGGCCATTCCAGCTTTCTTTTGATTACTATTAGCACACTATATTTTTTCTGTCCTTTTACTTTTAACCTGCTGTGTCTTTATATTTAATTATTGAGTTTTCTTCACACTTCTGCTGGAAGGAATGTGTCTTTATATTTAAAGATGGTTTTTTAAAGACAATATATCTTAGGTCCTGGGTTTTTTTTTGTTTTTTTTTTTTTTTTTTTTTTTTTTTGCTCTGTCACCCAGAGTGACAGAGTGGAGTGCAGTGGCCGGATCTCAGTTCACTGCAAGCTCCGCCTCCCGGGTTTACGCCATTCTCCCGCCTCAGCCTCCCGAGTAGCTAGGACTACAGGCGCCCGCCACCTCGCCCGGCTAGTTTTTTGTATTTTTTAGTAGAGACGGGGTTTCACCGGGTTAGCTAGGATGGTCTCGATCTCCTGACCTCGTAATCCACCCGTCTCGGCCTTCCAAAGTGCTGGGATTACAGGCTTGAGCCACCGCGCCCGGCAGGTCCTGGTTTTTAATCTAATCAAACTCTGCCTTTTGATTGGAGTGTTTAGAACTTTTACATTTAATGTAGCACTTGATAAGGTTGGGCTTAAACCTATCGATTTCCTACTTGTTATACAGGCCCTTATTTCTTTCTTCTTGGATCCTTTGAGATTAAGTGCATATTTCTTATGATCCCATTTTATCTTCATTTCTGACTTATTAACTATAATTATGTATAGTGATTGATTTAAGGTTTACAGTATACATCTTTAATTTATCACAGTCAAATAATAGTATGCTACTTCACATATAATGTAAGAACTTTGCAATACACTTCCATTTCCTACCTTCCATCTTTTCTGTTACTTTTGTATACATTTTACTTCTACATATATTATTAATTTCATATTGTTTTTAAACACTCAATTATTTCTTAAAGAAATTAAAATAAGAAAAAAATGTATTTTAACTGTATAATTTCCAGTGCTTTTCTTTTTTTTTTTTTTGATACGGAGCCTCGCTGTGTCGCCCAGGCTGGAGTGCAGTGGCGCGATCTCGGCTCACTGCAAGCTCCACCTCCCGGGTTCATGCCATTCTCCTGCCTCAGCCTCCCAAGTAGCTGGGACTACAGGCCCCCGCCACCACGCCCAGCTTTTTTGTATTTTTAGTAGAGATGGGGTTTCACCCTGTTAGCCAGGATGGTCTCAATCTCCTGACCTTGTGATGCACCCGCCTCGGCCTCCCAAAGTGCTGGGATTACAGGCGTAAGCCACCGTACCCAGCCTCCAGTGCTTTTCAATTCTTTGTGTAAATTCAAGATTCTTTCTTGTGTCATAGTCCTTCTATCTACAGAAATTCTTTTAACTTTTCATGTAGTGCAGGTCTTCTGATAATGCATTCTCTAGGTTTGTGTCTGTCTGAAATGGTCTTTATTTTTCTTTTATTTTTGAAAGTTATTCTCACTGGGTATAGAATTATGGGTTCATAGTTTTTTTTTTTTTTGTCTTCCTACCTCTTCCAAGAACTTTTATATTATTCCATTGTCTTCTGACATGCATAGTTTCTGATGAGAAGTCCACTGTAATTCTTATTTTGATTCCTCTGTAAGTAATAATTCTTTTTTTATCCATCAAATTTTAAGCTTTTCTGTGTATTACTTTCATTCAGCAATTTGATTTTTCCCAATTTTTTATTTTGGTAAAACACACATAACATAAAAATTTGCCATCTCAAGCATTTCTAAGTGTACAGCTCAGTGGAATTCAAATTCATAATGTTGTGCAACCATCCCCACTATCCATCTCTGTAAATCTTTTCATTTTGAAAGACTGAAACGCTATACCCATTAACTAATATGGTACTTCCCCAGTATTTTCTACAATATGGTGTTTCCTCAGTATTTCCCCATTCCTTTTTCCCTGCAACCCCTTGCAACCACTATTGTATTTTCTAGTTCTATTAATTTGACAACTCTATGTGCCTCTCAGCAGTTTTATTTTCATGGTACCTTGGCATAATTTTCTTTATGTCTTTAATGTTTGGGTTTGGTTTTAATGAACTTTTTTAATCTGCTGGCTAGAGTTTTCATCAAATTTGGAAAATATTCAGTCATTATTTTTTCAAATATTTTTTCTACCTCTGCTCCCTTCTTTCCTGGGGCTACAGTTATATTAGATATATTTTCTCAAAGATTATTGATATTCTGTTTATTATTTTTTAGTCTCTTTTCTCTCTGCCCTTCATTTGGGTAGTCTATATTGTCATGTCTTCAAGTTCACTGATTTTTTTTTTTTTTTTAGTGGAGTCTCGCTCTGTCACCCAGGCTGGATTGCAGTGGTGCAGCCTTGGCTCACTGCAACCTCTGCCTCCCAGCTTCAAGCAATTCTCTGTGTCAGCCTCCCGAGTATCTGGGTACAAGTGCCTGCCACCATGCCTGGCTAATTTTTGTATTTTTAGCAGAGACAGGGTTTCACCATCTTGGCCAGGTTGGTCTTGAACTCCTGAGCTTGTGATCTACCTGCCTCAGCCTCCCAAAGTGCTGGGATTACAAGCATGAGCCACCATGCCCAGCCAAGTTCACTGATCTTCTGAAGTCTCTACTCAGCTGCAAATCCCATCTATTGTATTCTTATTTCAAATATTGTATTTTTTCTTTCTAGAGGTTACATTTGGGCTCTCTTTCTATGTCTTCCATTTCTAGCCTCAGCGTGTTCAGTTTCCTTTACATCCTTGGGCATATTTGTAAGATTCATAATAGCTGCTTTAAGGTTTCTTTATACTAATTATATAATCTGTCATTTTTAAGTCTGTTCCTATGGTTGATTTTCCTCTCCGATATGAGTCATAATTTCCTGTATCTTTTCATGTCTGGTAATTTTGTATTAGATATTGGATATTTTGAATTTTACATTGCTGAGTGCTGGGTTTTTATATATTCCTGTAAAGGATGTGGAACACTTTTCAGTAACTTGTAGATCCATCTGACCCTTTCAAGCTTTCAAACTGTGTTATGGCAAGTCCAGAGCAGCTTTTACTCTGGGAATAATTTATCCCCACTACTAAGGCATAACCTTTCTGTGAACTCTACCCAATTCCTATCTAATACCATGTCTCTCCATTCTGGTTTATGGTAACATGAAACATTCCCAGATCTGTTTAAGCCCCAGAAATTGTTCAGCCTATGGTCTTTTGGTGGGTATTTCCCCAGTCTTAGTTTCTTCTCATGCATGTGCAGATTACTGCTCAGCCAAAACCGTAAGGAGACCTCTCTTTCAGGTTTCTGAACATTTTTGGTGCAGCTCCTTCCTTTAGGGTTCTCCCTATAAATTCTAGCCTCTTTGGCCTCTCTGAATTCTTATTTTTATCTTCTCAACTCAGAAATCTAGAATTCATTTGGATTTCCTACAATATCACCTAAAAACTGACCCCAGTACTAAATGGGGGCAATTGTAGGACTCACCTTGTTTTTCTTCCTTCAGGGATTATTATAACTGCCTGTTGTCCATTGTGAGTTGTTTAACATATTTAACTACTTTTTAGTTGTTAATAGCAAAGGCACAATGTAATTTCCATAGCAATTATTTTTCATTAGCAGACTTGGGTTTCATTTTGCCCATTTTTTTCCTAAGGAACTTATACCATTTATATATACTAATGAGTAAAGGATTGAATAAATGATTTGATGCTCTACTAGTCCTTTTCCCCACAGTATTTTTCCTTACTTTATTCTGTAATCCTCACAGCAGCAATTCTCAACTTTTTTTGGTGGACAATCTATACCAAAAATTTGATATTTAATAGAATTATTGACAACATTCTTCAAGAAATTAAGAGATTCAAAACAACAGAAACAAATCAATAATGATCAAAGTACAATCACCAATCCAGCTTAACAAGGTCTTTTAGTGTCTATAAAAGCAGCCCCTAGGGCTGGGTGCAGTGGGTCACTCCTGTAATCCCAGCACTTTGGTAGGCTGAGGTTGGGGGATAGCTTGAGCTCATGACCAGCCTGGGCAACATGGTGAAACTCCGTCTCCACAAAAAATATAAAAATTAACCAGGCATGGTGGCATGCGCCTGTAGTCCCAGCTACCTTAGGGGCTGGGGCAGGAGGATCACTTGAGCCCAAGAGGTCAAGGCTGCAGTGAGCTATGTTCGTGCCACTGCTCTTCAGCCTGGGTGACAAAGTGAGACCCTGTCTCAAAAAATAACCAAAGCAGCCACTATTCATTTACCACTCCTCAATGCTATACCATTTTAGTAAGAACCATCTACTGCCCTACCTTTAATAAAGCTGTTATTAAAAAATGCATTAGTGTTCCTGAATTATGAGTGACTAGAAAAATAGTAAGCTTCCTGTTATACAGTAGTCCACCTTGTCTGTAGCTTCATTTTCCAGTTTCAGTTACCCATGGTCAATTGTGGTTTGAAAATACTAGATGGAAAATTCCAGAAATAAATTCATCAGCTTTAAATTATGCACCATTCTGAGGCATGTGATGAAATCTCCTATCATCTGACTCCACCCCACCTGGGATGTGAATCATCCTTGTCCAGCACATTCAAGCTGTATTTGCTACTCCACCATTAGTCACTTAGTAGCCATCACGATTGTCAGATCCACTGACACGTTGTCTCAGTGCTTGTGTTCAAGTAACTCTTACTTTACTTAATAATGGCCCCAAAGCACAAGAGTACTGACACCAGCACTTTGGACATGTCAAAGAGAAGCTGTGAAGTGCCTCCTTTAAGTGAAAAGGTGAAAGTTCTTGACTTAATAAGGCAAGAAAAAACTGTATTCTGAGGCTGCTAAGATCTACAGTAAGAACAAAACTTTTATCCATGAAATTTCAAAGGGGAAAAAAATTGGTGCTAGTTTTGGTGCTTCACCTCAGACTGTAAGTAGCCACAGAGCATGATAAGTGCTTACTCAAGATGGAAAGAGCATTAAATTTATGAGTGGAAGATATGAACGGAAATAGTCTGATTGACAGTAATCAGTTTGGGTATTATCCATTGTTTCACTGGCATCTACTGGTAGTCTTGGAACATATACCCCTTGAATAAAGGAGGACTACTGTAACAATAATGTATGTACACTGTCAACATTTAAGAAAATATGATAAGTTACAAAAAAATTTTAAACAATCCCCAATGCACGGCTGGGCGCGGTAGCTCACACCTGTAATGCCAGCACTTTGGGAGGTCGAGGCGGGTGGATCATGAGGTCAGGAGATCGAGACCATCCTGGCTAACACGGTGAAACCCCGTGTCTACCAAAAATACAAAAATTAGCCAGACGTGGTGGCGTGCGCCTGTAGTCCCAGCTACTCAGGAGGCTGAGGCAGGAGAATCGCTTGAACCCAGGAGGTGAAGGTCGCAGTGAGCCAAGACCGCACCACCGCACTCCAGCTTGGGCAACAGAGTGAGACTCCATCTCAAAACAAACAGACAAATAAAAAACAATCCCCAATCCTACCACCAAAAGACTACACTATTCCAGTCTTCTCACTGCATACCTGTGAAGGCAGGATGAGAGCAGGTGTAGGCCAGATGTGAGCAGAGCACTGCCCAAATGTGCCTCACTGGTCCACTCGCTTGTACAACTGTTCATGACAGGATGGCATGGGCCTAGAATCTAAGAAAGAGCAGTGAAGATATACCACCTTCTGAATCAACAACATATGTTTAAGCAATTCCTAGGTGGGGGCCAGTGCAGCAATCCAGAGTATCCAGTCCTGAGTTCAAGATTATGCTCTGCCACTTAGCTCTGATTCTGGATGAGTCACTTAACCTTCTGAGCCCATTTCCTCCTCCATAAACTGGGAGTGATAACAGTACCTTCCTCTCAGGCTGATCCATGTGAAGTGGTTAATACTGCCTGTCCTGCAGCAGGCTTGTATTAATGTAGGGTTTTAATATATGCACAGGGATATCAAATTAACAATTTAAAATAATAGCTATCATTTATTGAGCTTGTACAGTCCTACATGTCTTCTATGGAATACCTCGTGCAATTTTTACAACAATCCAGTGAGGTATAATCCCCATTTTTCACAGATGAGAAAACTGAAGTTTGGTGGGGGATTAAGTGACTTGCCCAAGGCCACATTAGAAGAAAGGTGGAATCAGGCTTTGAACTCAGGAAGTCTGATTTCTACTCACTCCTTAACCTCTAATAATCTCTCAGGCAACACACACTAAATATTAACTTGCTAAATTTTGACATTTAGTACCCAAGTGGGTATGATTGGTTTGTTGTTATTATTTTTAGAAATAGGATCTTGCTGTGTCATCCAGTTGCTAGAGTGCAGTGGTGCAATCATAGCTTACTGCAACCTCAAACTCCTGGGCTCAAGTGATCCTCCCACCGCAGCCTCCAGAGTAGCTGGAAGACTACAGACACCTGCCACCACACCTGGCTAGTTTTAAAATTTTTCGTAGAGACAATTTCTCACTATGCTGCCCAGGCTGGTCTCGAAATCCTAGCCTCGAGTGATCTTCTCACCTCAGCTTCCCAAAGCACTGGGATTACAGTGAGCCACAGTGCCTGACCTGGTTGGGTTTCTGAAGTTAGAATATTAGATACAGTTTTCAAAATATGAAGCAAATAAGGGATGGCTGGGTGGGGGGCAAATATTTGACTCTCTTGAATATTCACAGAATGCTAGGTTTCATCAGAACACAGTTTAAAAACTCCTGGGGGAAGTTCACTGTTGGGCAGTTCTAATTGCTACAAAGTTCCTTCCTGAATCAAAGCTGATTCTCTGGTTTTGTTTTCTACCCGTCCTGATTCCCACCCTTGGAATCAACTCAAAATAAGTCTCATTTCTCTTCCACATTGGTGATTTTCAAAATGCAAGTCAGAGTCTGTAGTCTTTTGTGAAGTTTTAGTTTGTCATATGCGTGTGTGCGCACTGGATCACAATATAAAATGCATTTACCATGAGTCACAGTCAAACTATTTGAAAGCCACTCTTCTGTATGACTAGTCTGTAAGAATTTGAAGGCAGTTGTCATGCCTCACCACCTAAAGACTAATCTTCTTCTCCACATGGGACTTCCTTGGCTTTTGCCATATACCTCCATGTTGCACGGGGAGCTCCTTTCTTCACCGTACCGGGGCATCATCCTGCGGTCCTGTCACCAAATTCACGAGACTCTGTTCAAACCTTCTTAGGGATGACTTCCCTGATCACCCTCTCTTAAGAAGCACTAACCAATCTCTCTCTAGGCCCCTTACTCTGCTTTTTCAAAGCACTTTTCACTACCCAACATTATATTGTATGTTTATTACTTTATTTATGATCTTCTCCAAAAGAAAGTTCATCTCTGAATCTTCAGTCTATTTCCTGGCATATAGTATTTGCTCCATTGGCTGGGCATGGTGGCTCACACCTGTAATCCCAGCACTTTGAGAGGCTGAGGGGGAAGGATGGCTTGAGACAGGAGTTCAAGACTAGCCTGTGCAACATAGTGAGGCCCTGTCTGTACAAAAATAATAATAATAGTAATGGGACTTTTTAAAAATAGTATTTTCTCCATAAATATTTGTGGAATGAATGAATGAATACTAGAAGTAGACCCTTTTTGGCAATTGTGTGTATAGATGTGCTCATAATATCTTTCCTGCAGGTGTTAGATTCCATAAGGACAGCTCACATGGTCACAACTATAGGCACAGTTTCATTTTATCATCTTTTATGTTTTTAAAACAGTTATATATGCTAAGTATTATCACATAGTTTACATTATACATGTTACTGTACAGGGTATACAAACAGGTACTAAACTATGTATACTTTAGATGGAATTTTTTTGGATGTCCTGAGTAGTTTCAACCGTAGGGATTTTTATCTACTCAGTTATAAGCATCTTGAAAGCAGTTTACACTTTTTCAAAGCACTCTCAGGTAAATAACCCATTCGATAGTCTTCGTTGGCTGAGAAAGTGTGTCAGGGAGCTGGAAGGAAATTTAGCGGCGCGCTAGTAACCACCAGGTTCCAATCTCACCCTTTTATTTTACACATGGGTAAATCGAGGCCCAGAGCAGGGAAGTCGTTTGCTGGGGGAGACCCCCTAAGCTGGGGTGCTTGCGGAATTCCAGGGCCCAGAGCAGGGAAGTCGTTTGCTGGGGGACACCCCCTGAGCTGGGGGTTTTTGCGTAATTCCAGGGCCGAGCTAGGTGGAGCCCCGAGGGCGGGAAGAAGCCACCATGGTAGTTGCCCCTGCGTCGGGGCGTGTCCTCGGTGGTTCCACCCGAAAAGTGGTGACAGCTGGGGCTTGCCTGCTCCACCGACCTCCTGCGAGAGGCGTGGGCGTCCGACCCTTCTGGCTCAGCCTCCGCGAGTGCGCAAAAGTTGGGAGGCTTCAGTGCCTGGCAGTGGGTGGACGCCAAAGACCTGATCTCTACTCATAGGTCCACCTTTGGCAGACCTGTCTTTGGCGTCCACCCACTGCCAGGCACTGAAGCCTCCCAACTTTTGCGCACTCGCGGAGGCTGAGCCAGAAGGGTCGGACGCCCACGCCTCTCGCAGGAGGTCGGTGGAGCAGGCAAGCCCCAGCTGTCACCACTTTTCGGGTGGAACCACCGAGGACACGCCCCGACGCAGGGGCAACTACCATGGTGGCTTCTTCCCGCCCTCGGGGCTCCACCTAGCTCGGCCCTGGAATTACGCAAAAACCCGGAGGCCGGGGGATCTCCGTGGGCGTCCCACGCGGAGGACATGGTGCGCCGTATCCTCTTCCCCACGACCTCAAGAAACTGTCCCCCCGCCGAAACTGCCTCCTACCTGGTCCGGTCCCGGCGGCTGAATCTGGCCAGCCCAACCTCCCGGTCGCTATGGCAACCACAGGCTTAACATCCGCAAGTCCACCTCCCGCCGTCCCGGAGGTAACTCTAGCCAATGGCATCCTCTGTTTCTTTAACGTGAAAAGTTATTGACCAATCATTAGAGGCGTTTCAAAGTCCGCAGAGACGCCGGCCGAATTTTAGGGTTTAGGTTAATTACATCCGGACCTGTGGCGGGGTGGGGAACTAATAAGAGATTTATCTAGGCCATGCCTCAAAAATCTTGTGATAAACCAAAAGCCTTAGAATTTTGCTCACTCAAAAATCCTGCTTCAGGGAATATACCTAAGAGAATTAACATTCATCCAAACCCTGTTTCTTTTTTTTTTGAGACAGAGTCTCGCTTTATCGCCCAGGCTGGAGTGCAGTGGCGCAATCTTGGCTCACTGCGACCTCCGCCCTCCAGGTTCAAGCGATGCTCTTGCCTCAGCCTCCTGAGTAACTGGGATTACTGGCTCTCGCCACTACGCCAGGCTAATTTTTTTGTATTTTTAGTAGAGACAGGGTTTCACCATGTTGGCCAGCTGGTCTCAAACTGCAGACCTCAGGTGATCCACCCGCCTCGGCCTTCTAAAGTGTTGGGATTACAGGCATGAGAAACCACACGCGGCCCCAAGCCCTGTTTCTAACAGCACACACACACACAAAAAATAGATTGACATGGGCGACTATACAAGGGCAGCCACTTGGTATTCCAGGAGACCCTCTTCACATGCTTCAGGGCAGGGTGGTCACAGCGACCTTGTCACTCCCCTGCTTAAAGTCCTCCAATGGCTCCCCTTTAAATTTAGGGTGAAATCCGAGTTTTTTTGTTTTTGTTTTTGTTTGACGGGGTCTTGCTCTGTTGCCCAGGCTGGAGTGCAGTGGCGCGATTTCGACTTGCTGCAACCTCCGCCTCCCGGGTTCAAGCGATCCTCCCGCCTCAACCTCCTGAGTAGCTGGGACCACAGGCGCTCGCCGCCAGGCCTGGCTAATTTTTAATCTTTTTTTTTGTGGAGATGGGTTCCCACTATGTTGTCCAGGCTGGTCTCAAACTCTTGGGATTAAGTGATCCTCCCGGCCTCCCAGAGTCCTGAGATTACAGGCATGAGCCACTGCGCCGGGCCCCAAATATATTATTTATAAACTGTCCCTGGCCCGTTCCTCAGATCGCAGCCCCAACCACGCCCCCAGAAAACTCTCTCAACAGCCCTGCTGGCCTTCGGGCAGTTTCTACAATGCACCAGCTTGTTCCTCTCGTGTTCCCAAGGAGCTTTCTCTGCCCCGCGATCTGAGACCAGAACTGCCTCTTTCTCATTGTTGATGTCTAGGCCCAAATGACATTTCTTCGTATGTAAACGGGCTTCATGTCTCACTCATGGCTGTGACGATCTGAAAGCAAATGCGTGTATATGACAACGTGTGAGCGATGAGAAGCTTGTCATCTGTAAAACTCCATGCGCATGTTAATTATCATAGCTGTGATAATTATGTACATTTACCAAGCGCTAGGCTCGGTTCAGGACCTTCAGCATTGCTGGGAGACTTGGTATACAACAGGTGTTCCAGGAGGGCAGGAAAGTAGAGATATGTTTGGCCCCAAGTCTCGCGAGGGCTTTGGGGAGCGCTGGGTCTTCAAGGACGTTTTAGATTTGAATAGTTGATGAGAGCGTCGGGTAGGGGAACAGCAGGAGCAAAGCCCGGAAGGTGGCTATGGGGGTAAGAAGCGAGGACACCTGGTAGGCTGCTAAAACCAGGCCCGTCTGCCGGGCAGGTGGAGGCGAGCAATCACCTGAGCTCTCTAGGACAGCGAGAGAGGGGGCAGGGGAGTCGCCGCAACATTCTTCCTGTGGCCGCTAGGGGGTCCCCGCTCCAGGTGAGCGCCAAACTCTAGCCCCAGGTCGCTCCCCTATCCTTCAAGCAAGCTTTGCGGCGCAGCCAATTGCCGGGGGCTGTCCCGCCCACTCCCCGTCCTCGCAGCCACTCGCCTGCGCGAAATGTCTGCCAACTTCTGACTGGCAGGCAGCCTGGCAAATCAAATCGCGACCTCTGAAAGCAAAACACTGCAGCATCTTGGCAGCTCTGAATTGGGAAGGGATGAAGGAGGCTGTGCCTCCGGGTTGCACGAAGAGTCCAAGTCATTTCTCAGAAGGTTTTGATAGGTGGGCCTTAGAGGAGACGCCGCCGGTGAGTAGTGATTAACACTGGGAGGAAGGGGAATTGAATTTAACCTTCGTTTTTTCTGGAAAGAGCGAAGTCACCTAATGTCCCCTGGTATACATACCCTTCCTTGTTGCTGTCACCAGCCTCGCCAACCTGGGTCCGTTGCCTCAGAATGTTCTTTGCAGTTTTGTATCGAGGCTAAGAAGAACAGGGGCATGGGCTACCTTACTAAAGGTGATGCCAGGCTCTACCAAACCAGGAAGTAACATGGAGTAACTTTGCCAGAATTTCTCCTCTTCTTGCCGAACGGCTCGGACTTCCTGGCGGCAGCAGATGGTGGAGTTAGCAGGTGGGATGAGGGGAGGCGTTCTTGGTCTAAGCCCGCTTCTGGAACAGAGGTGCTGTCTCCTCGAGTTGTAGAGTTTCCAGCTCAATGGGAGGGGACAGAAGAATGTAACCTTCTCGTGAGCCAAAGTCCAGGAACGGGAAGCTTGGCAGGGAACTGGCGCTCACCTCCAGAAGCCAGATCGTCAGGTGGTGGGAAAGAGTGTGTTTTATTGATTTGTTCGGAAAGAGGCAAATTCGAATACAGACGCTATCCTAAGCGGCCATGAGCCACAGATCTCTCGTCTGTAAAACGTGCTCGGTGGGATTGGTGAAATCTGTCATCGAGATAAACGGGGTGGGAATGGAAGCAGAGCACCTAGTGAATTGTCATTCCTTTCTTGGGTCAGTGACCACGTGCTCTAATTGTGGGGTGGCTGACAATGCAGAGGTGACTGCTTGCCTCTGGGTCATATGTAGGTCCTGGAGAAATGCTTCAAAATGAGGAAAAGAGAGTCACCAGGCAAAGAGTATGTGTCTTATAAGGGAGTACAGCTTGCAAAGGGTTCCTCCAGGCTTTCAGTCCGGACTCCCACCCAACTGAGGGAGAGCCTTCTATCTTTGCAGGCGATGCCTCAGAGGCCTGGGAGTTCCTGAGGCAGAGAGGGAAGCTGCTTTTTAGAAGAAAAAATTATTTTTTTCTAAAAAAAATTTTCCACAGCAATGCCAACCACCACAAACAAAAGCAAAACCAGAAAAGCACTTGGGCAAACTAACTAGTCTAAAGGATGTTAAGAGGCCTGGGTTCCCACCACTCCCTTGACTGACGTGTCGCTAAGGGCTGTTGGCTTTCTCTGACCTCCTGTAGGGGAGGCTGAGTATATCTGCTTGTTGGAGCTCTGGAGTTGCGGTTGATTAGGCCTTAGAAAGGCATTCTTGACTGTGAAGGGGCCACAGCGCACGCGGTGCTTAACTGGCCTGCATTTAGTGAGTCGGTTGGTATGTATACAAGTCACTGTCAGGCTCTGGGCTAGATCTCAGCTGGGAGCAACTGAACAGGGTATTCCGCAGACACCTCACTGGAGTGTGTGCTCCTCAATTTCATGACTGCTTCATGGTCGAATGCTTCTCGGGGCCTCTCAGAGGTAGAAAGAGCCCTGAGCCACTCTTAAGGCTCTTATGATTATTACAAATGCTAAAACATTGTTACAGACATTTAACGCAATAATGCTTTTCACATGTACGTGAAAGTATAGTGAATAGTTATGCTTTCCACAGGATTGCAAACACATATTCATAGGGTTTTACAGGCTGGGAGGTCTAGCTATGGGGTGTGAATTACCTGATAAAGTTACACGGTGAATGCTTACATCTCATGTCTGTATACTGGATACATAACCTTGTCTGCAGGTAGTAGCAATAATTTCATCCTGAGGCCCTTTGACAGTGAAACCAAGCCAAATGGTTTCTGTAGCTGTCCCTGTGCGAAACCTGCAGCTGTTGTTTCCTAGTGCTGGGCATGGTGTTCGCCTCATCACATATGTATGTGCTATTCACACCATGAACCAGAATTCCTGGACCTAGGGCCGGATAGCAGAAGGAACTGGCAGCTACAGGATACACAGGAGGCAGCTCTCTGAAGCCTCAGGGAGTGGCAGAAATTGTTTAGCTTACGGTGAGCCCTCAGTAAATATTTGTTGGATGAATGCATGAGAGAGAAAAGAGTGGGCAAAATAAATAATTAAACATGGGAGAATAAAATTAATCCTAACAGCAGCTCACATTCATGGACCATTTGCTATGCCTGCATTTTACATGTATGATTTCATCAAATTCTCAAGACTGCCATGTGGGGTGGGAACATTATTATCTATATTTCACAGCTGGAGAAACTGGCTGAAAAGTTAAATGACCTGGCAAAAGTAAAACAGGTAGCACATGGCACATCAAAAGCAATTTAACACATTTTTCTATTAAAATAAATATAGACTATGCAGTAGAATACATTTTTTAAAAATGTATAAAAAGTCCTCAAAGAAACCCCTAATACTTTTAAGTAGGATTTTGGCCATGCCTCCTAGGACACTAGGAGTATACTTTCTCTTCTCTGGTAGAAAAGTTTGAGAAGTGGCACACACCTGTAATCCCAGCACTTTGGGAGGCTGAGGCAAGTGGATTGCTTGAGCCCAAGAGTTCAAGCGAAACCCTGTCTCTACAAAAAAAAATTAGCCAGGCCTTGTGGCACGCGTCTGAGGTCCCAGCTACTTGGGAGGCTGAGGGAGGATCGCTTGAGCCCAGCAAGTGGAAGCTATGTTTGTGCCACTGCATTCCAGCCTGGATGACAGAGTGAGATTCTGTCTCCAAAAAAGGGAACAGTTTGGGAAGCACTGAAAATATAAGTCCAATGAAATTAGCAGGGATTATCATCATTGCTGGGTTTATTTGAGGCCATGTTATTACCCCCACTTTACAGAGGAGGCAACTGAATATCTGAGAGGCAAAGTTACCTGGTCACACAGGTTTTCCACCTCCAAGACCAGTGTTTCCTCACCTGTGTCAGGCTGACCCTCGGTAGCAGGCCAGTTCTTCTGTCTTCCATGGAGGTAGCTTTTCTTCTGATTCTTTTCTTCCCAAGTTGAAACTTAAATGTTCCCTTTTTGTGGTAGTAGAATTTTTTTTTTTTTTGAGACCTGGAGAAGTTAGTCTACTTCTTGTGCTCAAGAGCGATGGAAAAAGGGAGGATTTAAGTTGGGTGCGATAGGAGGAAGGAAGCAGAGTGGAGGAGGAAAGGGGACATTTAAGAGCCAGAGAGAAAGCTTTTGAGATAGATGAGTCAGGTTTGTATTAAGGGGAGGACAAAGGCATGATAGAACTTGCTTTTAACGGCTAGAATTGAATTTTGAAGAATTTTTTTAATGGACTCACTTGTCATGGCCGGTTATGTTTTATCTGAATGGTATTCTCAGGTAACAAAGCTGGGCTCAGTGTTTCCTTGTCCATGCATTTTTAATGTTCATCTCCACCACCCTAGAGCACCGCAAGAACTGGAAAACACGCCCTTCTCTGTCTGCTGGGAGAGCCACGGAGATTGGCCCTTCTCTGAGTGAAGCTGAGGAGAAGCCTGTAAATCAGCCAAAAGAGCCTTGAAGCATTCTTTTGGCATGAGGAAGTGATGGCTGCTGGAGGGAGGTGAACACCACGAGGAGAGATGGCATCTGGCCTGGACCCCGCCTAGCAGCAGCTCCACCTCCTGAGCCAGGCCCCGCGGGATGCACCATTAGACCACCATGGACGGAGCCCACAGCGCAGCCCTGCAGCTGCAGCAGCTGCCTCCCACAAGTAGCGCCAGCGCCCTGAGCGAGACTTCCTTCTCCTACAAGGCAAGGGCTTTTTTGGGGTTTGGGAATTTGTATTTTCCTAACAAGAAAGTTACACAGTGCTGTGCATTGGCTAACAGATATACATGGGGTCTGTATGCCTGTCACTGGCAGAAAGAGGCAGGCCCTTCACACAGACAAGGGAATGTGTAATCAAAAGAAAAGAGAGGGGCCGGGAGCGGCGGCTCACGCCTATAATCCTAGCACTTTGGGAGGTGGGTGGGTCACGAGATCAAGAGATCCAGACCATTCTGGCCAGCATGGTGAAACCCCATCTCTACTAAAAACACGAAGATTAACTGGGTGTGGTGGCACCTGCCTGTAGTCCCAGCTGCTCTGGAGGCTGAGGCAGGAGAATTGCTTGAACCCTGGAGGCGGAGGTTGCAGTGAGCTGAGATGGTGCCATTGTAATCCAGCCTGGCAATAGGGCGAGACTCCATCTCAAAAAGGAAAAAAAAAAAAAGAGATGCTCATTAAAATACGTAAAAATAGGGAGGCAGAGATACACCATAAAAGGTATGGAATAGAAGGAATGCATTCCCACTTAGTAGATTTTATTTTAAAAAAAATCACCTACTCTGGACCAGTTATGGTGGCTCATGCCTGTAATTCCAGCACGTTGGGCGGCCAAGGTGGGAGGATCTTTTGAGACCAGAAGTTTGAAACCAGCCTGGGCAACATAGTGAGACCCCATCTGTACAGAAAAATTGAAAATTAGCCAGGTGTGGTGTCATGCACCTGAAGTCCTAACTACTCAAGAGGCTGAGACGAGAGGATAGTTTGAGCCTAAGAGTAGTTTGAGGGTGCTGTGAGCTATGATTGCACCACTGCACTCTAGCCTGGGTGACAGAGCAAGACCCTGTTGCCAAAAAAAAAAAAGAAAATTATATATATATGTGTATGTATATATATACACACACACACATACATATATGTATGTATGTATATCACCTCCATTATTTGGAGATAATTTTCATTCATATTTTTTTTTTTTTTTTTTTTGAGGCGGAGTCTCGCTCTGTCGCCTGGACTGGAGTGCAGTGGCCGGATCTCAGCTCACTGCAAGCTCCGCCTCCTGGGTTTACGCCATTCTCCTGCCTCAGCCTCCCGAGTAGCTGGGACTACAGGCGCCTGCCACCTCGCCCAGCTAGGTTTTTGTATTTTTTAGTAGAGACGGGGTTTCACCATGTTAGCCAGGATGGTCTCGATCTCCTGACCTCGTGATCCGCCCGTCTCGGCCTCCCAAAGTGCTGGGATTACAGGCTTGAGCCACCGCGCCCGGCCTTCATTCATATTTCAGTATAGATCCTTGTTTTTTTCTAGTAGTATAAATTTGGGGTCACATTGCACATAAAGTTTTGTATCTTGGTTGTTTAACTTGACCTTACTTGTGGAATATTTCCCCATGTCATCGAGTAGTGACTGAAAGTATACTTTTTGAATGATTGCCCAATAATCTGTTGAGCTGCTGTGTCAAAATTTGCTTGACAGATCCTCATTGCTGGATATTCAGGCTGTCTCTAATCCGGAGTGGCTGTAAACCGTGAACATCCTGGAGTGTAAACCTCTGTGCAGATCTCTCATCCTTTCCTTAGATATAGTCATATAGGTACAATGAATAGACAGAAGGGAATGAACCTTTTTTAAAAAGGGGGTTTTAATGTCAGATTTAAGTGTTTCTAAACACCTGTCAATGCAGCATCCGATGACTTGGATTTATTGAAAATTTTTTTTTTAAAGATCAGAGAGGCCGGGTGTGGTGCCTTATGCCTGTAACTTCAACGCTTTGGGAAGCCGAGATGGGTGGATGGCTTGACATCAGGAGTTCAAGACCAGCCTGGGCAAACATGATGAAACCCTGTCTCTACCAAAAATGCAAAAAATTAGCCAGGTGTGGTAGTGCACACCTGTGGTCCCAGCTACTCGGGAGACTGAGTTGGGAGGATCACTTGAGCCAGGCAGGAAGAGATTGCAGTGAGCCAAGATCACACCACTGCACTTCAGCCTGGGTGACAGCGTGAGACCCCACCTCAAAAAAAAAAAAAAGAAAGAAAGAAAGAAAGAAAACAAGATCAGTGACTGCTAATACCCTAGAGCTAAAGGAGACTTTAGAGATCATCTCATCAAACCTCTCATTTGATGGATTGGAACGGTGAGGCTGGGAGGTGAGAAGTGACATACGTAAGATCCTATAGCAAGTTGAGAGGAAGAGCTAGAACCGTTAATTTTAGATAATAATGATGACCATAATAACAATGACTAATATTTATTGAGCGTTTATTCTATCCCAGGTACCGTGCTGAGTTCGTCACATGCCTTTCCTTGGGTAATCTTCACACTAGCCCTACACAGTAGGTCCAGGTTTCCTCCTCTGTAGAATAGTAGCTGCCTCCTGGTGGTGGTGAGGATAAAATGAATTTATTCATGTGGAGCTCTTAGGCAATGACCCACACATAATGGCCAACATTTGTCAAGTGCTAGTGCTAGCTGTTACCATCTTTATCCCCACTTTAGAGACAAGGAAACTGAGACACAGAGAAGTTCAGTAATGGCCCCAACTGGCACAACTAGTAAGTTGTGCAACCAGAATTTAAACCTGAGTCAGACCGGCTGCAGAACCCATGCTCGTAACTGCAGCACTGCTGTGACTTCCCCGTATTCTGACTCCTACTGCTGCCACCACACCCCAGCATGCCCAAGGAGGGGACTCTGCAGGTCATTAAAGGACTTTTGTCATTTTAATTCCATCTGACCAGCCAGGTGGAATATGTATGGAAATTATGAACATTTGTCTGGAAGTAGACTCCTTCTAGAGCGAAGATTGACTCTGACATTCTCAGCGGACTCTGCCTCACCAAGCAGACCAGTTTCAGAGCCAAGATGGCATGATTGTTTCAGTGTTGGCATCTCACTCCTTGATCTTCTTTCCATGAAAGCTTGTTGTTTCCCCTTCCTGTGCAGCTACTGTATTCATCTAGGGCTCTGTTGGGAAGAGTATCAGACTGAGAACTGGGAGACCTGAGTTCTTGGCCCAGCTCTGTCATCTCTGGCTGTGTGATCTTGGGCAAGTATCATCCCTTCTCTATGCCTCAGTTTCTGTCTCTATAAAATGAAGAGGTAGAGTTCATAGATGGTCCCCAATCCTGCCTAACCACCTGAAACACCCGGGGAGCTCAAAAATATGCAAATTTCTAGGCCTCAGACTCATCTCTCTGCCTTCACCCTTTTACCCCCTCATTTCTGCTCCCCTGCAAATTGTGGTTTTGCATAGCTAGGCTAGAAACCCAGAACGCGCATTTTGTAAAACCTCTTCAGGTGAATCAGATAATCAGCCAGGTGTGGGAATTTCTGGACCACATGATCTACTAAGCTCCTTCCCGCACCAACTCCATCATCCTGAGAAATCAAGATCTTAGGCCACCATGTCTTAGCACTGATATTCAAAGTGAGCAAAACACTCTTCTCAAGTAGGCAGTGTTACTGCTTGCATCTTTGGAGGTGTCCACGTGCTTCACAGAGCATTATGCAAAATGGAGCAGGGTTTCAAGTCCAAAAACACTTTTTCTCACTAACCTTTTTATCGACGTATGGTATACATACAGAAAAATATACAAATCATAAGCTCTAGATGTCAAATTTTAATGAAAAGGGAGCATACATGTTACTGACGCCCAAATGAAGAAACAGAACATTACTAGTACCCAAAAGTCTCTTTGTGCCCCTGCTAATCACTCCCCTCGCGGCAGGGGTAACCACCCTCTCTTCAAGTCAGAAAACGCATTGATGATAGCACAGTCTTGACTTCAGAGGAAATTCAGGAGCTGTTGGTCAGCTTGAGTGAATACTGCCTTACATATTGAAGGTGCTGAGTGCTTTCATTCTGTGAAGGAACCAGAACATTCCATCCCGCTTTCGATATTCAGAGTCTACACCATTTCTAATGTAATGATACAAGCTGTTATCTTGAGTTTTCCCTGAGCCTTAATTTATGGAGATGACAGAGTGACTCCATGGATGGCTAATGCCATTGAAGAAGATTTTTGTTGCTTACGTTTCCTCAAAGAAGGAGGCACATCGTGCTGCAGAGGGCCACACGGGACACACCAAGGTCAGTTGGTTAGAAGCAGCGGGCGTGTAGGGAAAGCTTAGATCAGAGCCTTTATTGTGTTTTTCTGTGGGAAAGGCACAGCAGGAGGGGCGAACAGTTTAGGACTGGCTGATGTGAAGAACTCTGGGTTGTCTGGTATATAGCCCTGGGTTGATTTAGAGCAGGGGAAATATTGACCTGGGGTGTGAGAGTTTAATAAAGGAGATATTTGCAGCTCTGGATTGGTTAGTTAGCATATGAGAGGCATGCTCCTTAGAATATAAAAAATCGGTTAATACAATTGGCCCTGTGATGAATGGATGCCAAGTGGACAAATATAAGAATCTAAGAAAACTCAGAGCACTTTCCCTGATGAGATTTCTAGTAAGTTTCCATTTTAATCACAAAATCAATTCAGTTGCCTAATATGGAATATCTTCCTGCCAGAGCAAAGATGAATAATTCATGATGACTCTACCAAGGATGTATGAATTGAGGTGAGGGACGGGCATGGTTGTGACGATGATTGAGCTGACTGAAGTACTGGGTGGGGTAAAGAGAAGAGGACCTGGATCCAAATCCCCACTCTGTTCCTTCTTAGCTAAGTGACCTTGGGTGTATGGTGCAACACGGCAGAGCTCCTGTTATCTCATCTGTAGAATGTTGGTTTTCATCCTTCCCTCCCAACGGCTGTGTGGATCAATGAAAAAGCACCTAACGCAGTGTCTGACCATGTACTAGGCATGTAGGAAGCATGTGACTCAGAAATGCCACGGGGTTTCCAAGAGGAACAGATGAAGGTGCACAGAGTAGAGGTGAAGGTGTGGTTAATAAGGGAAATTATTATAAGGCTAACAGGGTAGCTCATGAAACCCTGTGGCAGGAAAGGCAGTGGGGCTTGGAAGGTGCTGGAACTCATGCCTCCCCTTCAAAAGAGGGAAGACCTGAGTGGCCAGCTTGGGTAAGGTATCTACCTGATCCAGTTGGTGATGGCCAAGGAGTGCCACTCAGCTGATGCCACTTGGCAAACATGGTTTCTGAGGCTCTACCATTACAGGCAGGTCTCAGAAAAGTGGTCATGTGGGCTGGGCAGGCTGCTCACAACTCATCTCTTACCTTTGGGAGGAGGAAAATATTGAGAGACAAGTCTTAAGTCCAGCTTGATGGGTGGGATGAAGTTAGGAGCAAGCTGTTTGTCCTTGAGTTGCAGCCCTGCCCTCTGCCCTGCCCATCAGGGTATAAATTTTGGTTGTTGGGGAGGACACTCTGCTACAGGAAGCCCCAAGGCTGAGCTGCCCAGGAAGCAGCTCCCAGCAGGCTATTGACACTGTGGAAGCTTTACCTCAGCCTGGAAAAGTCAGGCCTCTATTCTTCTATTGAGCGAGTAGACATTTCATCTGAGCACCTACTCTCTCCAGCTTGTGCTGGGTGGGGCGGGAGCTATGTAGATAAAGTTTCCAACCCACAGCCCAGGACAGCTTTGCATGCAGCCCAACACAAATTCATAAACTTTCTGAAAACATTATGAGACTTTTTGCGATTTTTTTTTTTTTTTAGCTCATCAGCGGCTATCATTAGTGTTTGCATATTTTATGTGTTACCCAAGATACTTCTTCTTCTTCCATTGTGGCCCAGGGAAGCCAAAAGATTGGACACCCCGATATAGATCATCAAGACAGATTGTCCCTGGTTATAGTCGAAGAGGGAGGTGGGGAAGATACATTTTCACAAGTGTCTACCCCCAAGACAGACTTCGACCCAAAATTAGAGATACAACAGAGTGTTAAGAGCATGGCCTTTGGAATCAGAGACTTGGTTTCAAACCCTGGCTCTATTACCTTTCTTCTTCTTTTTTTGGGAGACAGAGTCTCCTGTGTGGCCTAGGCTGAGTGCACAGTGATTATAGCTCTCTGCACCAGCTCTGTTACTTTCTAGCATTATAACTTGGGGAAAATCATGTAACCCCTCTGTGGGTAAGTTGTGTACCCGTCCCATAGGGTAGTTATGAGAATGACTGGAATTTACAGATGAGCAAACTGAAGCTGCCTGCACCACTCCCTGCTTCTGCCTTTGGAAAATCCTACCCAGCCTTCTAGCGCAAGTATCACCTTTTCATCCATGAAACCTCTGTCAGTCTTCCTGGCAATAAAATATAGGTCCTTTAGCCACCCTTTCATAACCAATTAACAATGACCATTGTAATCATCATCATAAAAGCAGCTAACATTATTTACTTATAGGACAGGAACTGTGCTAATCCTCACAAAATCTCTCATGAGATAGGTACTGTTATAACCCCGTTTTACCTGTAAAGAAACTGGCACAGAGAGGTTAATTAACTTGCCCATGGCCACACAGTCAATGAATGGGTAGCGTAGCTGGGGTGAGTAGCTTTGCCCTCACCTCACTTCTTTTGCCAGTAACCCTCCCCATTGAGAGACTGCAGCATGGGTAGAGTGACCATGGTCCTGGTTTGTGCCTCATGCCTGTGTATGTTAATAGAGCCCCCTTTCATTCTCAGAGTCTTCCTTTTTTTTTTTTTTT
>NW_012115600.1:2372990-2379946 GCF_000951035.1 Colobus angolensis palliatus
GCTGGGATTACAGGCTTCAGCCACCGCGCCCGGCCTGTGGTTTCCAACCTGAGTGTTGGAGGAAGGGCTTGCTGGCGGGAGTCATTTTTGCCTCTCCATTGCCCTATGTCAGGTACTGCAGGGTGTCTCGTAGGTGTGTGTACAAGCCATGTAACCCAGGGCTGGTGGCAACTTCTTGGCCTGTCTTTGAATGCTCATAAAATTGGACCCGTCATCACTTCACAAGGGTTTGAGGGCGTCATTAATGTTGATGAAGCCCTTTGAAACGCTTAGGTGGAGTTATATCAGGCTATTGCTAATCATGTCTGTCTCTAACTGGTTATTACATGTGGACATTCATATGTTATTGGAAATGGCTTTTAAAAGAAACCTCAGCCACCTGTGTCCTTAGTGGAAATGCAGCACTGATAAGATTATGTTTTTTTTCCTAATTGACTGTGCCACCTTTGAAGGACACTTCATAGAACACAATGGAGACAGTCTGGAGGAGTAATTATCATCAAGAGGCTGGAAGTCAGGCTTAGATGCTAAAAATAGGACTCATAGTAACACCCATCTCATAGCGTTGTTTGTGGCCCTAAGAGGAGGGTGCACAGAAAGGGCTTAGCACACCATGTGCTCCATCAGTACCAGCCTTTATTATCATACTGCCTGTTGGGGATCAGAAAACCATACCCGAAAAAGAAAGCCTCAGAAGCAAAAGTTCCTCTCTGACCTTCTCTTGCTCTCCTTTCTCTGGCCCCCCTTCTCCACCAGCCTAGCCACAGAAACTACAATCCCTCTTCGCTGAGGCAGGTCATAGAAACCAGAATCCCTGCAGGCACTGAGGTGACTCATGCTTGTAATCCCAGAACTTTGGAAGGCCGAGGCGGCCTTTGAGCCCAGGAGTTCGAGACCAGCCTGGGCAACATGGTGAAACACCGTCTCTACTAAAAATACAAAAATTAGCTGGGTGTTATGGCATGCACCTGTAGTCCCAGCTACTCAGGAGGCTGAGGTAGGAGTATGGCTCGATCCCTGGAGATGGAGGTTGCAGTGAGCTGAGATCACGTCACTGCATTCCAGCCTCATTCCATCCTGGGTGACAGAGCGAGACCCTGTCTCAGAAAGAGAGAGACAGACAGACAGACAGACACCAGAACTTCCTTTCCGCAAAGCCAGCTATACAACCTAAAATATTACTCTAATTTTCTTCCACTTTTCTTTGTAAAAATTGGCCATAAGGAAATTATCAGACCTACTTTATCTGATCATAGGTCAGAAGACCCCCATTCCAGAGAGGATCCTGCCTCATATAAGAAGGGAATGCTGCCCAGAGAGGCTGAGAAGAATCTCAACAGACAGACCTGGCTGGGTTCCCCACTCAGTCTATCAGCATTATACCAGGCCTCTTTGTCTAGTCATATTTCTACACAGCTGTCCATACTAAAAATGACAGTTTCTCTCCTGTCTTTGGGTCTTCACTCTGAAGGCTCCCACGTCACATAAAATGACGATCAAATCAATGTATACGCCTTTTCGCCTATTAATCTGCCTTTCATCAGTTGATTTTCAGCGAACCTTCCGAGGGCAATGGGGAGGTCTTCCCTTGGCCCCTACATAACCTTTTAGCCTCCAATGTTTTTCCTGCCTAGATGGGTTCACCCTTGTGAGGTTTATAGTTTTCACTTCTGGGTCCTACCCTTCCCTGCCCCACTCCCTGACTCGTCTCTGTGGCCACGGTGGCCTCCCTCGGCGCTTCTGCAGCTCTGCACTTCCACCAGTAGTGAGTTATTAACACATTCTCAGGCTAACACCTTCACAGACTAAATCCTTGTGGCCATCTCATCTTGGTCCCTTGCGGTAAAAATAAAATAGCTACCAGTTATAGGTAGCTTTTGAAACTAATATGAAACTACTATCTTTATGTATCAAAAATGGTTTGAGTATTGGCTGCCTTGGTGGCTCATGCCTGTAATCCCGGCACTTTGGGAGGCTGAGGCAGGCAGATCACCTGAGGTCAGGAGTTCGAGACCAGCCTGGCCAACATGGAGAAACCCCATCTCTACTAAAAATGCAAAAAAACATTAGCTGGGCATGGTGGCACATGCCTGTAGTCCCAGCTACTCAGGAGTCTGAGGCAGGAGAATGGATTGAACCATTTCTGGCAAATGTAAACATTGGTATTTTTTAAAACTGTTAGATACTCTTAACTGAAGCCCTTGGTATAAAGACCATTCAGTACCCACTATCAGCCTTCTGAAAAATATATAAGCTGTTCTTTAAGTGTTGAAAATTTTACATCATTCCCTTTTCTCCTTGAATTTGTATTTCCATTCTATTTCCCTCACAGAGTTTTATTCCAAAATTGTGTATTTTAATACCTGAAAGTTTTGTGGACTCCTCCCATACTTTCATTAAAAGGAAAACTTTGGACAAATGAAATTTAACAGAGTTATTTGAGCTAAGAATGATTCATGAATCAGGCAGGCACTCAGAACCAGAAGAGGTTCAGAGAACTCTGCTTTAGTGGCCTGAGCAGCAGGCTTTTATAGGTTGAGTGCAGAAGCAAAGCAAAGAAATGGCTTGATTGGCTACAGATAGGTGCTTGCCTTATTTGGGTGTGATTGGAGGAAAGTCCCTAGTTAGAGGTTAGTTGATGCTTTGATTGGTTATGCTTAAGTTTCATTTTACTGGTTACATTGAAATTCAGTTGGCTTACATAGGAACCCAAGGCCCTACAGCTGTCTCAGCCTGATGGCCTCCCAGTGAAAAATTTTTCACACTTCTCTATAAGAAAGATGTAGAATAGGTAATGAAATTTCATTTATTAAAATTTCCTTGGATGTAAGGTTCATAAGTGTTGATTTGATCAGAAGAGTTTTTTATTGGTATGATTGACTGAAAGCTGTTAATGCAGTATAAAGTTTTACAATGATTATTAAGCAAAATAAACAGTGTTTTAGAAATGAATATCTGAATGAGAAGAATGAGGCTTTCTTTAAAAATTAATTTCTGTATTCAAGATAAATATTACTGATTGCTAGAATGAGGTAGAGTTTAGCATCCATTCTATTGCAAGTTTTGGTTCCCATAGCTAAAGTGCTAAGAACTTTATTCACATTAGTATAAGTACCTGGAATGCAAGGAGTATTGGTATAGCAGTATCACTAAATTCTTTTTTTTGAGACAGAGTCTCACTCTTGTTGCCCAGGCTGGAGTGCAGTGGTGCGATCTTGGCTTATTACAACCTCTGCCTCCCAGGTTCAAGTGATTCTCCTGCCTTAGCTTCCCAAGTAGCTAGGATGACAGGTGCCAGACATCACACCTGGCTAATTTTTGTATTTTTGCTAGAGATGGGGTTTCACCATGTTGGCCAGACTGGTCCTGAACTCCTGACCTCAAGTGATCCACCTGCCTCGGCCTCCCAAAGTGCTGGGATTACAGGCGTGAGCCACCACGCTAGGCTCCAGTATCACTGAATTCTTTAAACTCCTTCCAAGTTACATGCTAAAAATCACATTATGATAAACTGTTTTCATCAGCTAACAATATGATTAGAGCCACCTTCATTTTTGTTCAAAGCAAAGTACTGGATGCACCTAATTTACAAGATTTGTTCTGCTTTCACAATTTCTGTGAAGTTTACCAAAAGGGCTTATCAATTATGCCTGTAACTTTTTTCACCTAAAGACACCTTGTGTTAACCTGATATATCTAGAATGGGTCAGGGAAATTGAAATATTATTTTTACTATACCTTTGCTTATGCTGTACTTTAGTACACGTATATTTTTACATTTATTATTTAGTATAGTGTATAAGTATTTGTACATATATTTCAAGTATAAATGATTTTATTTTATAACAAACTTTGAATATATTTTTGTCAAAGCTTAGAGCAGCAAATTTAGCTTATTCAATCTATGTAACAGATCTGGAATATAACCTAATTAACGAAGCTAGTCCTTATAGTCTAAACACCAGTCAAACCAGACTCTGGCTTAGGAATATTCCAACAAGGGCCAAACTATCCCATTCCAGTGTCATGCCTTAACAGGAATACGGATGACAGAAGGAAGAAAAGTCGTCCTTAGAATGGGTGTTACAGCATCTTGATTATCACCAAAGAAACGTGGGAAACAAAATTTCAGAATTCCCCTTGATTTCCTGGTGGTTTTACAACTTGGCAATGTACCAGAGTCAGATTCGAAGGTAAACGAAGGACAAGCCTCTCTTTGATCAAATGGGAAAAAGCTGCCGTGAAGGGTGAAATGAGAAAGCGGAACGTAACGAAAAGCTAGCAAAGAACATGGAGGGACATGAAGATAGGTGATCAAGTCCCTTAAAACTGTCAGCATCACCTCGTGGAAAAAAATCTCTGGCCCCAGTCCAAAGAAAATGGCCTTCTAGTCCTTGCAACCCTGATTTCTATTTTATTTATTTTTTTGTTTTATGACCTCTAAGTGTTCAAGTGAAATGATTTCTCTTTTAGAAACATAGTCCTAATAACGTCACTCAGAGCCTCCCTGTCCTCTCTAAGCCCAGGTCCAGGTCCAATGTCTTGGAATAGGGCTTCTCTGGTTTCTTTCCATCTTCCCTGGACCCCTTTTAAAACTGGATTAAAGGGGGTTCCCTTTAATCAGTTCCCCAATCCCATTTTTCCCTGAGTCTTTTCCCCTTACACCAGCCGTCTTTCTCTTCCTCAAAAGTGCTTGCTTGTTCCCACTTCAGGAGCTTCCTATGCGTTGTGGAATGGCTTTCTCCACCCCACCCCCACCACTCCAGGTCTTCAGGCCTCCCTTCAGAAATCATTCTTCAGAGATGCCTTTCTTGACCACCCCCCAGTACACACACTAGATCAGGTCCCTGTCATGTAGAGTACCCTGTGTAGCACTAACCACAATGTGATTACATAGTCAGTTCAGTGTATGTTATGTGAGGACAAGGACAGGGCATGGCGCAAACTAGGCACTGAAGGAACAAATGACTGTAGTGCCATTCTTTCCTTCTCTGTACTTCTTGTGCCCATCTCTAATAGATTGCAATTTTTTTTTTTGAGATGGAGTTCCACTCTTGTTGCCTAGGCTGGAGTGCAATGGCACAATCTCGGCTCACCGCAACCTCTGCCTCCCAGGTTCAAGCGATTCTCCTGCCTCAGCCTCCCGAGTAGCTGGGATTACAGGCATGCGCCACCATGCCTGGCTAACTTTGTATTTTTAGTAGAGACGGGGTTTCTCCATGTTGGTCAGGCTGGTCTCGAACTCCCAACCTCAGGTGATCTGCCCACCTCAACCTCCCAAAGTGCTGGGATTACAGGTATGAACCACCGCGCCCAGCCAGATTGTAATATTTTAAGTGTCTGTATTCTGCACTAGCCTGGGAGTCACTGGGTCAAGAACCAATTCACCAGCTCCCAATAACAGTTACTATTTATTCAATACCTACCCTGTTCCAGGCCTCTTATAGAGCTTTATATATTACATAGTTTGACATAATAATTATGAGCATGGGCTCTGGTGTCAGACTACCTGGGTTCCCATCCTTCTTCAGCCACTTACTAGCTATCTCTTATCCGCTGTGCCTCAGCTTCCTCACCGAGGAAAATTAGATGATAATAGTACCTGCCTTAAAAGGTTGTTATGAGGATTAAATGAGTTAATATGTTTGAAGTACATAGAGTAATACTTGGCACATAATAAGTGCTTGATAAATGTTAGTTTATCATTATCATTGTCATCATGATTTCTAATCTTTACAACAAGCCTAGTCTGTCAGTTTCCAAAGGCTGAGCTCTCTCTAGTAAACCTGATCACCTACCACTGGCATGTGCCTAACACATAGGAGGTTCTCACGATGCCCTATTGTTTAATGATGTTTGAATCTAACTATGATAGCTAATATTTATTGAAGGTATTTATTGAAGGCTCTGAGAAGCCCCATAGTAAAGAAATCTGTATCCGTAAACCCTCTGACTTGTGCTAGGAATCATGCTTTGTTACTTCCATAGGTTTATCTTGTTTCATTCTTGCAACTTCCCTGAGGAGTAAGTACCCTTAATAACTCCATTTTGCAGTTGAGGAAACAAATGCCCAAAGATATGTCCAAGTCACAGTGTCATGAAGGACAGAGGCTGGATTCAAGGTGAGGTCTGCCTGACTCTAGAGCCTAACCTCTGAATAACTACACTCCACACACTTATTGTGCTGGAGCAATTCCTTAGGATTACAATGTCCTCTTAGTTTCCACAAAATACTGTACGCTGTAGGTTGCCTTCTGCAGTCCTCTTCAGCCACAGATGTTGGTTGAGGGGGTTGGGTATGCTCTGCCTTAGGCCGGGTGCCATGTGAAGGTTGGAAGAGCAGGCCAAGCATGTAAAAAAAACTCAGGCTGAAAGTCTGAGAGGCTAAATTTTAGCTATGGTCCTTCTATACTGCCTTTGCTACATAATATTAAGCCAGGTAGTTCAGGTCTTGTGCCCAGAGTAAATTGCTCCTTTGACATTCCACCTTTTTCTCAGCACTCTCTCAATTATTGCCATTGATTTGTGCTTAGATTAAGTCATGTATTCAGGAAACATAAACTGAGTTCCTTCTATTGATTGGGAAAGAAAAGAGAGACATGGAGACTCCAATTAGATATCATTTCTAAATGAAAGGAAGGCAGAATTCCGTCTACCCATATCAGATGATTAAGTTTTAAAAGGAATTAAGAAATCTGTGACAATAATAGCATAATGGGTGGGGGAGAGAGATGGAACAATATAGGAGCAAAGGTTTGTTTAACACTAAAATTAAGTTGCTATTAATCTGAACTAGATTGTTACAAATTAAGGTGTTAATTATAATCCTCAGCACAACCATTAAGAAAATAACTCTAGGCCGGGCGCGGTGGCTCAAGCCTGTAATCCTAGCACTTTGGGAGGCCGAGACGGGCGGATCACGAGGTCAGGAGATCGAGACCATCCTGGCTAACACG
>NW_012115600.1:2380182-2382926 GCF_000951035.1 Colobus angolensis palliatus
AACTCTAAATATATAGCAAAATAAATGATAAGGGAATTAAAGTGGTATACTAGAAAACATAGCTACCACAAAAGAGGGCAGTAATGGAGGAATTGAGGAACAAAAAGAGACAATAGAAAACAAATGGCAAAATGACAGAAGTCCTTTCTTATCACTAATTATTATTAAATGTAAGTGGGTTAAACTCTCCAAGTAAAAGGCAGAGATGGGCAGAATATATATTTTAAAACATTCAAGTATGTGCTACAAAAGATTGTCTTTAAATTCAAAGACACAAATAGATTGAAAGTAAAAAAGAAGAAGATATTCTATGTAAACAATAACTAAAGGAGAGCTGGAGTGGCTGTACTAATATTAAACAAAATAGACTTGAAGATAAAATTGTTACAAGGTACAAAGAAGGACATTATATTATGATGAAGGGGTAAATTCATCAAGAAGATGTAACAATTGTAAAATATATGCACTTACAGAGCCCTAAAATACATGAAACAAAAACTGACAGAATCAAAGGAAGAAATAGACAATAATAGCCAAAGACTTGAAAAGTGGTGAATACACCACTTTTACTAATGGATAGAACAATTAGGAGATCAGGAAGGAGATAGAAGACTTGAACAACACTGTTAAGCAACTAGAACTGACAGAAATCCATAGAATATTCCACTCAACAAAAGCAAAATACAAATTCTTCTGAAGTGCACATGAACATTTTCTGGGATAGAGCACATATTAGGACAGAAAACAAGTCTCATTACATTTAAAAGATTGAAATTATACAAAGTATGTTTTCTCATCACAGTGGAATGAAATTAAAAATCAATCACAAAAGGAAATTCACAAAAACAAAGTGGGAAATTCACAAATATGTATAAATTTAACAACATCCTCCTAAATAACCAACAAGTCAATGAAACAAATCCAAGGGAAATTATAGGAACTACCTTGAGACAAGCTGATCCTAAAATCCATATGGAAATCCAGGGGACCCAAAATAGCCAAAACAATCTTGGAGGAAGAAGAACAAAGTTGAAGAACTCACACTTCTGATTTCAAAACTCACTACAAAACTACAGTAGTCAAAACAATATGGTACTGGCATAAAGATAGACAAATAAATCAATGGGATAGAATTCAGAGTCCAGAAATTAACCCATATATCTATGATCAATTGATTTCAACAAAGATGCTAAGACTATTCAATGGAGAAAGAATAGTCTTTTCAACAAATAGTGCAGGGATAACTAGATAGCCACATATAAAAGAGTGAATGAAATTGGATTCCCACCTCACACCATGCATAAAAATTAACTCAAAATGGATTGGAGAGCTAAATGTAAGAGCTAAAACTATAAAATTCTTAGAAGGAAATAAGGTGTTCATTTAAATCAGGCAACAGTTTTTGTCTCTTTTAGTTCAGTTCCTTCATTGCTGCCTTCTTTTGTGTTAAATAGATATATTTTGTACTGTACCATTTTAATTCCCTTGTCATTTCTTTTACTATGTATTTTGAGTTATCATCCTAGTGATTGTGCTGAGGATGACAATTAACACCTTAACTTATTTTTTTTTTTTTTTTTTTTTTTGAGGCAGAGTCTCGCTCTGTCGCCCGGACTGGAGTGCAGTGGCCGGATCTCAGCTCACTGCAAGCTCCGCCTCCCGGGTTTACGCCATTCTCCTGCCTCAGCCTCCGAGTAGCTGGGACTACAGGCGCCCGCCACCTCGCCCGGCTAGTTTTTGTATTTTTAGTAGAGACGGGGTTTCACCGTGTTAGCCAGGATGGTCTCGATCTCCTGACCTCATGATCCGCCCGTCTCGGCCTCCCAAAGTGCTGGGATTACAGGCTTGAGCCACCGCGCCCGGCCAACACCTTAACTTATAACAATCTAGTTCAGATTAACACCAACTTAATTTTAGTAGTACATGAAATGTCACACCTATATAGCTCTATCTCTCTCCCTCACCCATGATGCTATTATTGTCACAAAATATGACACCAAAAGCATAAACAACAAAAGAAAACAATAGATAGGTTAGACTTCATCAAAATTTAAAACTTTTCTGCATCAAAGGTAGAAGTCTAGGCTCTCTGTGTGCTCTCCGTTGACACCATGGGGAGGAGGACACCTCGCCACTGGCTCCCTACTTAGCCTTTCCTGATAGTCCCAGCAGGGGAGCTGGGGGGCTGACTTAGTTCATTTGGGCTGCTGTAACAAAATGCCATAAACTGGGTAGCTTATAACAACAGAAATGTATTTCTCACAGTTCTGAAAGCTGGGAAGTCCAAGATCAAGGCCCCAGCAGATTGGGTGTCTCGTAGACAGCACCTCCTCCCTGTGTCCTGGCATGATGGAAGGGGCGAGCAGCCTCTCTTGGGCCTCTTTTTTAAGAACACTAATCCCATTCATGAGGGCTCCCCTGCATGACCTAGTCACTTCCCAAAGGCACCACCTCCTAATACCATTCCCTTAGGGGTTAGGACTTCAACATATAAACTTAGGGGGTAGCTGGCTCAAACATTCAGACGTACAGGTACCTTGTTCCTTGTGGTGGTTGGAGTTTGGAGGTTATTGTCTAAAAGTATTTTTCTTGCCAAGCTTCCCATCAGCTCGTCCTTTGGTAGTGAGAGGAGGCTTTTCTTGGGGCTTTTGTTTTCCCTGCTCCACCCCTGTTGGTATTGGTATTTCCAGAGTGCTGGCTTCTTCATCTACAAGTTTGGGATGTGTGAGGCAAAAAGAAGACAG
>NW_012115600.1:2383636-2421259 GCF_000951035.1 Colobus angolensis palliatus
AAAAAAAAAAAGAAAAAGAAGCAGATGTTCTATAATTGACTTTTTAAATGGAAAGTTATAAGCTAATTTTTTTGTGTGCAAGGAGCATTAAAATATTGAAACTAAGAGTCATTATATTTGTAAATATAATTTGTTAGATTTATAATAATTAGTTTTGTGGTAACGTTTTATTTCAAAAAACTAAATTTGAATAACATATTTCTTTTTACAAAAGAAAAGCAGATTCCCTTTTTTGTCCACCAAAGCCATGCCTCTAAGAAAGGGGAAGAAAAAACCTCACCCATGTTTATGAGAAGTTGGACTAATAATAAATATGTCCCAAACTGCTTTTCCCCAAGTGTTGATTCTGTTGAGCTTTTTAGTTGCAAGTAACAGAAACAAGTTCTTAAGCAAGAGACCGGGTATTCCTGGCTTCAGGAAAGTCCAGAGTGAGGATGGCTCCAGGGTCCTGAGGAGCAGCAACTAATGATTTGTTGGGGCCTCACCTTGGGCTGAAGGGAGCCAGCCTTTCTTCAGCCCTTGTGTTTCTCCGTCCAAGATCTGGATCCCAGAGAAAGAGATTCTGGCCTGCCTGGCTTGGGTCACACTTGGGCCATGATGTCTTAGGGAGGATGGAGCACTGGGAATGACAGTTCCAATAAGATTCTGTCCAATGGGGAGGGGTTGGAGAAGAGTCCTCCCCAGCAAAATCAGAGTGCCCTTTATCAGAAGAAAAGGAAAGGATTAAAATGTTAGTCAAGTGAGAGTCATAGATGCTTACTCCAGACACCCATGGCTGGATTCCAAGTTAAGAGTTCTAGAGCCAAATGAGTTTGAGAGCCTGAGTGAGACAAGGAGAAACTCCTCTGAGAGCCTCTAACATGCTCTGGGGGCCTCCCAGCAGTGGGTAGAGGATACATTGCCTTTAACTACATGGTGCTTTTCTTGCCTTGGAACCCCATTAGCATCTCTGGGAACTCAGCTGGGGGAACCCTGGCTGGGCAGGTCTCCAGCAAGCCTTTTAGCTCTGAGATCCTGTGATCCTACAGGAAGGACGTGTTCTGCCCGCAGGTGGCTTTATTCCATCTTGCTGCTCATCAGGTGAGTCAGAATCAGTTCCCAGCTCTGACTTTTTCCACGTGGGGGCACATCTCAGATGTGGTAAGGTCACGGTGGCAGAGCTGGGACTAGACTGGAGTCCCCTGGCTCCACGTTTTTCCCTTCTGGGGCAGCCCTGAGCCTTGTTGGGAGAGAAGTTAAGGACAACTGTCCATGGTGATTTCAGTTGGTGGGCCTCCCTCTCGGTCCTCCTGCCCTCGCCTGTCCCTGGCCAACTGCCCCTTCTCAGGGAAGACCTGCCCTCAGCTCTCTAAGCCCCGCGATCTAGGAGAGGTAAGGAGGGTGGGTTGACTTCACTATTACTGCTGACTCTGTCCTGAGGAGGAAGCCTCGGCCAGCTCTGGCCACTGCGGGGCAGCTTACTAGTTATCTGTCTTTCCAGATGGACTGAACATATGACAGTGAGGACTGTTTGTCTTGTTAACTGCCAATTCCCTAGGGCCTGTCCCATGCCTTGAAGAATGGGCAGGATTTCACCAGGGAGGGGAGCCAGCTGGGGTTGGGAAGAGAACAAGCTGGGAAGGAGGATGCAGCAATGGCCAGCATAGAGCATTCCTTGGTGTTCAGTGGTGGAATAAGGCCAAAAGGTGTACTGGGGACTCACTATAGTGTCGTTTAAATGCTAGTACACTTTGACCCAGCAATTCCACTTATAAGAATTTGTCCCAAGGGACTAATCCAGACAAACGCACAAAAATGTGTGCACTAGGCTCTTCAATCACAGCATTGTTTTTTAAAAAGGAAACATAATAGACACAGGGGACTCCAAAACAGGGAAGGGTTGGGGTGAGGGCGAGAGTTGAAAAATTACCGATTGGGTACTGTGTACACTTATTTGGGTGATGGGTTCACTAGAAACCCAAACCTCAGCATTACACAATATACCCATGTAACACACCCGCACGTGTACCCCCTGAGTCTACAATAAAATTAAATGAAAAATTAATAATAAAGGAAACAACCTAAATATCCAGTAATAGCAAAGCTATGATATAAAATATGGCACATCCAAAAATAATGAGTTATTTGACATTTAATAAAAATGACAAATTAGGTATGCCTGACAGGGAAATGTGTTCACAATATGCTAAATAGAAAAACAGATTATAAAACAGATGGTAATCTTATTTTTATAAAGTAAATTAACATTTCCATTGATATGTAAATTTATGGACGGGAAAATGTTTGCAGGAATAAGAACCAAAATGTTTATAGTCATTATCTCTGGGTTATAGAATTAAAGGTGACTTTTCTATTATGGTTTTGGTGTTATTGTTATTTTTATTTTTCATTTTTTTCTCATGCTACCTTGTCTAATTTATTATTATCTATATGTATTTCCTAATTACAATGAATATGTGTTTGGTAATCATTTTATAAAGTAAAAAATTCCATGCCAGGAAGTCTGAACCTAACTCATAGGTGATGTAAATTAACTTTTTATAAATTGAATAATTGAAAATGCCCTAAGCAAGTGAGCCAGTTAAAAGAGTTTCATTGAAATCCCTCTGGGAAATTGAAGACTCTGTTGACAAGATAGCAAAAAGTATTCTCTGGCCTGTATTTCTCTTGTAAATTCTGATTTTGGAATGTTGCTTTTCTGCACAAGATGATGGCAAGTTAATACTTTTTTTTTTTGAGACGGAGTCTCGCTCTGTCACCCAGGCTGGAGTGCAGTGGCACATCTCGGCTCACTGCAAGCTCTCCTGGGTTCACGCCATTCTCCTGCCTCAGCCTCCCGAGTAGCTGGGACTACAGGCGCCCGCCACCTCGCCCGGCTAATTTTTTGTATTTTTAGTAGAGACGGGGTTTCACCGTGTTAGCCAGGATGGTCTCGATCTCCTGACCTCGTGATCCACCCGCCTCAGCCTCCCAAAGTGCTGGGATTACAGACGTGAGCAGTGCGCCTGGCCGGCAAGTTAATACTTTAAAGGGAATAGCACAGCAGGTTTTGACCTTGTCAGGTCAGTGTGATTGGGCCACCAAAGTATCCAATTCAGGACAGCGTTTTATAAACTAGCAAAGCAGCCAGATTAATCTTGAGTAGTAAAATTTCAGTTGTGGGTCTGGAATGTGGCTCTGTCACTAATACTGTTTTTCTGGTTTTGTTTTGGGGCAGCAAATGGTTGAGTGTCAAAAGTGTCCTGGGGCCCCCGGCTTGTGCCCAAATCATGTTTACTCCTGTGAACTTTCCTTACAGGAAAACCTGATCGGCGCCCTCTTGGCGATCTTTGGGCACCTTGTGGTCAGCATTGCACTTAACCTCCAGGTAAGTTTCAGTCACCAGCACTGTCTGGGGGCAGAGACACGGCAGATAAGTCAGGGTGTCTTATCCAGGTCCAGCTGCCTCCTTTCTGCAGGGCCTTGCCTACTCCGTCCCTGGGCTGCACCTGGGACAATACCTTGTAGGCCGTTCCAGGATTTCTCTTGATTTGGTGGCCCCACTCCATCCCGCCCTCGCTCTCCTAGCCAGGTCCTCACCGTCTCTCCTTGGGCTTTGCAGTGACCTCCTGCTAGCTTCCCTGGCTCTGGTATCATCCTCTCTTTGCCTTGCCACATAGCTGCTGGAATTACCATAGTGTTGTCAAATTCAACTCTAATTACAGCATTGTTCATTACTTACAAGCCTCTGGGATGCTCTGTACAGCTGCTGGGGACCCCCCTACTGACCTCCAGGTCCCCTCGGCCTGTCTGAGTTCACAAGCAGCTGTGGTGTGAAGCAAGTTGATAGCTAATGAGCTTCTCATGGGGGCACCAGGGAACTGGTGCTACTGGCATGCAGGCACAACTGGGGTTTACACTGGGAGAGTGGGACAGTTAATGCCCCTGGAAGCTGCCTTCTGCCAGGAGGGGTGGGAGGCAGGGAATAAAAGGCCCAGGCTCTTATCCTCTGCTAGGATGATTCTAAGGTGAGATTCACAGGGTTTTTCAGACGGCCCCTGTGGGACTGAGCCACAGTTGCCCACGGGACTAATTCACTCATGAACCACCTTTCATCTCCGTTCCCTGCCTCACTTTCCCCCTCCCTTACTTGAGCTCCCTGGAATCATCTCGTACAGACTACCTGCTCCACGTTCTTGTCTCAGGGACTGCTTCTGGGAAACCCAAATAAGACTTGATACCTGCTAACAGGATGAATCCCACAGCACACTGGCTGGCTTCACTCCACCAGCACTGCCCAGCTTCTGCCTGCAGTGAACTGCTCTCCCTGGCCCTGGAGCAGGCAGGAGACTGTGATCCCTGTGGGCACACGCATGTGCCTTGTTCACCTGTACCCTATGCATCTCAGCTCTGGGATGTGTATGTTTCCATGTGTCGCTGAGACCATGTGGTCTCTTAGCTACTTGAATGATTCATTCTCTTCTTTCTCTGGGGCAGCATCTCTGGTTATTTATCTGCTTCTGGGCAGCCCACATCATGATCCTCCCCAAATGGCAGACTTGGTCCTTTAAGTCAACGTGACTTTCTAGCCTGTTAGTTACCACCTCAATTTCCATGTCACAGGTTCACATTTCTCCAAAAAAGAATATTGACCATGCTTGAGCCATGTAACCACCCCAGGGAGCGCAAGGTCCACTGATACCCACACAACTGCCCAGTGAGAGCTACTGCCATGTAGACAGGAAGGAGTGTGCCATACACTTGGGCATCCAAACATGAGGAATCCTGGAAACTGCAGAGAAAGGGAGGAGGTCGACCCAAGGGCCAGGCCAAGTGGGATCCTTAGACTATGGCTCCTACCCTGAGACTTGCACATTGCCTGTGACGTGCATTAGAAATGCCTGTTTTCGGGCTCACCCACACCTCTGAGACTGACTCAGGATGAGGCCCAGGCGGGTATTTTGTCAGAGCTTCCCAGGGGCTTATAAGAATTCCCAGCGTGTTGGAGTACTACTGTCCTAGAATAACCATCTAGTATTTAGATCCCTACTGTTTTACTCGTCTGTGAGTCAGGACTCCACAAGAACCTGACAAGTCTTCCCAATTTATTTTCAAGTTGGGGGTAGATTTAGGGTAGATTAAAATACATCATAGCATTTTTTCCCCCAAACATATGAGCAAATTACATTATTTCTCGGGTTTCTAGAAATACTGCCACATCCGCCTGGCAGGCTCCAAGGATCCCCGGGCCTATTTCAAGACCAAGACATGGTGGCTGGGCCTGTTCCTGATGCTTCTGGGTGAGCTGGGTGTGTTTGCCTCCTACGCTTTCGCACCGCTGTCACTCATCGTGCCCCTCAGCGCAGTCTCCGTGATAGGTAAGACCAGGGCTGCCCCACCCTCCCCGGGGGTGCTCCCAGCTGTGTGACCAGAGTGCCACTGCCAGGATCAAAGGTGTCCATTGAACAAACCAGCTTTAGCTTGGATAGTAATAGCCTAATACAAAGGACTTCAGACACACCAGGCCCTGTAAGTGCTTACAGATATTAATTCTGCTAATCTTCCAGCCACCTGTTGAGGAAGGTGGTGGTGTTATCCCCATTTAACAGATGAGGAAACTAAGGCACAGGGTAATGAAATTACTTTCCCCAAATAACACTAGTGAGTAACAGGGCTGGGATATGAACTGGGCTGTGTGGCTCCAGGATCTGTTTAAGATTCAGCAACTTTATTAGGATTGCTTTTTATTTCTAAAAGAAGAAGGAAGATAAACCTTAACCCATATACCTTTTCACCGTCAAGATACATTAAGTTTGTCACTGGGTGCAGTGGCTTGTACCTGTAATCCCAGCTACTTGGGAGGCTGAAGTGTGAGGATCACTTGAGGCCAGGAGTTTGAGACCAGCTGGGGCAACATGGAGAGACCCCATCTCTACAAAAAAAAAAAAAAAAAGAAAGAAAGAAAAACAATTAGCTGGGCATGGTGGTGTGCACCTGTGGCCCTAGCTACTTGGGAAACAGAAACAGGAGGATCCCTTAAGTCCAGAGTTTGAGGCTGCAGTGATCTTTGATTGCACAATTGTACTTCAGCCTGGGTGACAGAGCTAGACCCCATCTATTAAAAACACAAATTAAGCTTTTGTAGGGTTTGGGGCCAGGCCAGGCTGGTCTCAAATTCTTGAGCTCAAACTATCTGCCTGCCTTTCCTCCCAAAGTGCTGGTACTACAATCGTAAGCCACTGCACCCGGCCATTAACTTTCTCATCTGCCAGCTTTCTATGATTTCCATAATCACTGAACCAGTGTTTCAGAACTTTTGAACCAACTAAAAGACAAGGGAGCTTTAATGTTCATGAGAACACAAGCAAAACAAAATTAGGAAAAAAAAATTTCTTCTTAAAGAAAAGATGTTAGTACATTAGTGAACAATAGCTTTTTTGTGTGCATAGCAGCCAGGACAATGAACTTGCTTTGAAATATTTCTTTCCATTTTACTGGCAAGCACTACTCTGCCCAGATGCTCTTCTCTGCTCTTAAAGGGGAAAGTCATATTTTGGGTCTTATTCCTCCTTGAGTTAAGAGGTTCTCTTCTATACAAGGGATGGCAGATGCATGGTAACTATGTGCCCCTCCGTTCCTGTGCTCAAGGCAGACATCATTAATCAATCATGGCACTCCTTCCTAGAGAGCAGAGATGGGGCCTCAGAATTCTCAGTGTTTCCAACAGTCACTACCAATCACCAGGAGTTGGCAAAGGAGCAGAAACCTACTTACTTTCCCTGATCCTGTCATAAGGCCCTGTTTTTCCTAACCAGGGTTGGTGAACTGACAGCTTACAAAGTGAATGAGGTCCTCAGACATGGTGTGTTGGTGTGTGTTTTTTCCCACACAGTATTTTTTTAATGTAATTTGAATGTCTTTAGCTGAGGCAAGTAGTTTGCCAGAGTCTCAGCCTGTCCCTGTTGTCTTACTTCCGGACCATTTTCTATGTTTCTGTTATGTTACTCCCCGGCCCCTCTATGTGATCATACCTGTAGCCTTATCACTCTGCTCTGCCCACTGCAGGTATCTCCAGAGGGCTCCCAAACCTTTTTCCCAATGAGAAATAAGTAAGTGACTGGTGCTTTAAATATTAGTCTCCGAATTTTAATAAGGTTCAAATAACCAAATTCTTTTATTTTTTTAAAGAGGCCAAGTTATAATGATAAAACTTCAGATATCAGCCACTGGGAATTAAGGGGCCCTAGAGCTTCTGAAGTCATCCAGTGAGGAGTAATATTAAAAATAATAATGATTATCACTTGTTGGATATCTATGACTTAACCATCACTGCTCCAGGTACTTTTAGTAGTAATACTAGCTTAGTTATTGAGATTGACTGTGTACCAAATGACTTACATATATCATTGAATTACCCCTATCATTCAGAAAAGTAATTTTCAATGGTATGCTGGTAAACCACCTCTCAGAGAGACAAAGGAGAAGAAAAAGAAGAGGAGGGATGGAAAAAAAAAGAGGGATGGAGAAAAGAGATGGAAAGGTGGAAAGGAGAAAAGGAAGACCTGATTTGTAGTGTTTGCCAGTTTATATGGTGTAGACGTTATTACTCCCACTATGGCCGATTTCAAACTACGGATGGTTTTCTGAATGTGTAACAAAATATTTAACATTCTATGAGCTGGTGTCATCTGGATCTAACACCGTATTTCATAGATTAGAGAACTGAGACTCAGGTGAAGTGACATATCCAAGGACACACAGCCAGAAGAGGCAGAACTAGGGTAGTGAGTGATCCAGGTCTGTTCACAGTGACTGCCAGCCCTATTCTTTTGGGCAGTCCCAAGGGTGTTTGAGTACATCTGTGAACATGGAAGAGCCAGGAAGAGGAAAGAGCCAGAGAAATGTCAGAGGTGGGTGTTACGGTGGAAGAAGTAAGCGCCCTGGCCTCCTGCAGTCCTGGGTTCAAGTCTTACCTTCCCCTACCACCTTCATGATCTTGAGTGGGCCCTTTACCTCTCTCAGCTTCAGTGTCCCCATTTGTCAAATAGGAATAATGAGAGTACCCACCCCGAAGGGTGAACATGCCAGAAATAACTTGTGTAAATCGCCTGTCACCCAGCAGGTACTCAATGCTTCTGGCCTTGTAGGAAATCCTCAGGAAGGAAAGCTCCTCTCTGAGCCTCCCTTTCCTAGATGGAATCACACAGGAACCAAGCTCTTGGCAGCATGAGTGACAGGTTAGGAAGTACCAAGTTCCAATGCAAAGGAGCACCCAGAAGGCCTGGGCGAAGGGATGCCCTTTCACTGACGGCAGCCTCAATTGCCTTGTCTTTGTGCTTCATTTTTCAGCTAGTGCCATCATAGGAATCATATTCATCAAGGAAAAGTGGAAACCGAAAGACTTTCTGAGTAAGTTCAGGGATTTGTACTGTGTCCTTAATTTTATATGAATGCTTTTTTTTTTTTTAATTGTAAAACCAGTTCACTCTAATTCAGAGGTTATCTGCCTCCTGCTGTCCTCTGTGGTTCTATGTTCTGCCCTCAACAGGCTCCTGAGAGCTGGAGTTTTTAATCAGGGGTTCTCAAGCCTGGCCACACATCAGAATCATCGGTGAAGCTTTTGAAAATGGACTTTTATCCACCCCATTGGATCAATTTTGAGCATCTATTATTGGGATTTTAGGAGGCCCAATAAAAGAAACCCTCTCTCCCTGACCAAGTTCTAAAGCAATGGGAGTCAAACACAGGCGATTAGAAGTCGTGCTTTACTCCTAATAAAAGCTAGATGAGGGCATTTTAGGTGAGCTAGATTAAAGCATGAAGCTGCTTAGGTGAGCAGCCAAGGGAATGTCCTTGCACTCTCCCCACAGGACCCTCCAGCTCCCAGTCAGACCTTGGGTGGGTCCCCCCAAGAAACACTTGGGTTTACAGAGTGGAGACACTTAGCAAGAATTATGGCTTCACATAGTTTGGGCCAGAGAAGGAAGAAAAAAGATCAAAGCCCCAGTGTTTAATTTTTAAGTAGATTAGCTCCATCCAAGTTGAGAAATGTAGACCAACAGGGCAAGAGGCAGAAGTGTCGCTTTAATGGAGGTCTCTCCCCATGGAAACCCAAGGAGTTGAGAAGAAGCGTCCCCCCAAAACACCTACTAAGTGCTATGTTGTGTTATAGGTGCTGGGGATACAACAGTAGGATAGATGGGGCTTCTGCTCGCAGAGATTATAGTCGTGTGTGTGTGTGTGTGTGTATGTGTGTGTGTGTGTGTGTGTGTGTTGGGGGAGGGGAGAGATAACAATAAACAAGTAACTAAATGAAATAATTTTAGGTTGTAGTGAGTTTTTCAGAGAAAATTGAATGCTTTTGGGGCCTGGGGAGATGGGAACACTTTCCTAGACTGATCAGGGTCAGACTATCTGAGGAGGTGATTTTTCCCCCCAGTTTTTATTTTAATTTCAGGAGTACATGTGCAGGATGTGTAGGTTTGTTACATAGGGCAACGTGTGCTATCATCCCATCACCTAGGTATTAAGCCCAGCATCCATTAGCTATTCTTCCCAATGGTCTCCCTCCCCCAATCCCCCACCCTCCAACAGGCCCCAGTGTGTGTTGGTCCCCGACTATGTGTCCATGTGTTCTCATCATTCAGCTCCCACTTACAAGTGAGGACACGCAGTATTTGGTTTTCCATTCCTGCATTAGTTTGCTGAGAATAATGGCTTCCAGCTCCATCCATGTCCCTGCGAAGGATATGATATTGTTCTTTTTTTTGGCTGCATAGTACTCCATGGTGTATATGTACCACATTTTCTTTATCCAATCTGTCATTGATAGGCATGTAGGTTGATTCTGTGTCTTTGCTATTGTGAATGTGCTGCAGTGAACATATGTGCACATGTATCTTTATAATAGAACAATTTATATTCCTTTGGGTATATACCCAGTAATGGGATTGCTGGGTCAAATGGTATTTCTGCCTCTAGGACTTTGAGGAATCACCACACTGTCTTCCACAATCAATTTACACAAGGAGATGATTTTTTAAGCCCAGATCCAGTTAATACTAAGGAGATTTCTATCCCCAGGTCTGTGGGCAGGGTTTTCCACATACTGGGAGCCACAGGTGCAAGGATCTGAGGCAGGAAGAAGCTTGGTTTGTCCAGTCTCAGTAAGGCTGTGTAGCCAGAGGGTAATGAATAAAGCGAGAGTGAGATCAGGGAGACGTGGAGGACTGGCTGATGTGTAGACCTTATGTGCCATACTGAGGAGTTGAGGAGTGAGGTGGTGGTGGCCCAAGTTCTGTCCTCAGAGATTCTGAGCTCTGGGCTGGGGCCGGGGCATTGGCATTCTTATAGAGCTCACCAGGGTGAAGTGTATACTGATGTCTGCAAATTGCTTTGAAATGTATCAAAAATAAGATGGATTAATACATGGATACAGAGATGGATAGATATGTGAGAAAACAAGTATGAAAGGTCAACTTAGAATCTAGCTGTTGGGACTATGCGTACTCATTATACAACTCTGAACTTTAATGTACGCCTGAAAAATTTTAAAACAGAACTTCAGGGAGAGAAAATTTCCAAGATGTTGTGGATATACAGCCAGGTTTGGGGACCACTCTACATCACTGATATAGAATAAGATCAAGGTGGGACCAAGAGGCCAAAAAAGAAAAGAATTTTACTCTGAAAAAAAAAAAAGCAGAACTTTGCCAAAAGAAAAAAGTAGAGACTTTGGAGCTACTGCCAAGAAGACCAAATGACAGACTGAATTTCAATAGTCTTAATGATGGGGCAGGGGGGTTAGGGCTGGTTCTAAGACCAGTATAGAAGTTTGCGTCCCTTTGGGAATACTCTAGGTAGTCCTAGGATGAGAGCCATGCTAGTGCAAGCAGTACACTATGTGACTTGGAAAAAGAAGGCCCCTCTGGACATCTGTAGTTTTGTAGGCACAAGCCTTGATGAGCAGAGCATGGGCTGGATTGTAGCCCATCTCACCCATTCAGCCAGGTGCCCTTGTGCAGTAAGCAACCTACACAGCTGAACATGGCTGTCTTACCTGGAGTTCCATTATATTCAGCAAACATTCACTCAGTGCTAGACCTGTGTTGGACACTGCAGGTATAGAGATGAGTAAGACCCATCCCTGCCCGAAGAAAACTTTAGATAACAGACTTACTTTGTTGAGCTTAACCGTGGCTCATTCATTCATTGAACCATTCAACAACCATTTTTTGAACACCTCCTACATTTATGAGGCCTAGTACTAAGAATAAAGATAAAAGGCGTTTAACATAGAATCACATTTTCTCTAGACAGTGGGATGAAATAGGCAAAGTTAGTTCTATCCCAGAAAAGTCCAGAGGCCTGTGGTCACCATAAGTGTGGCTTAGAACTCTCAGCTGTTTTTTGGCTGCCTGGGGCTGGGCTGGACCTTGGAGGCTTTTCACCAGCCTTACACAGTTCAATAGGAGTGTGACAAGACTCCAGGGAAGAGACAAGAGCCATGCCACCTGGACCACTAACAGTCTCTGACAGGTCTTTGGAGTAGAATATTGATAGTAGTTATATAGCTATTATATAGTTCCCTTGACATTAGGTTAAATAACCAGTTGGGAAAGGATGAGGTAATTTTTAAAAGGTACATGTTGAGCTCTGAAGGTTAGCCTTTATGTTTTATTTTATTTGGTTTTTTAGTTTGCCCATAAAATGATTTTAGTTTTAAAATGTTACCTATAAAATGTGCATTAAAATCACAGTGCAATACTATCATGGCTAAAATGAAAAAGACAAAATGTAAGTGTTGACAAGAATGTAACTAGAACTCTCTTGCTCTACTGGTGGGAGTGTAAATTGCGACAGCCACTTGGGAAAAACATTTGACACTGACTACCAAATTGAACATCCACATATCCTATGGAGGAATTCCACCCCTCGTTTTATACTCAACAGAAATGCATACATGTGTTTCTCAAATGACATGTACGAGAATGTTCACAGCAACATAATTTTTTATAACTCCAGGCTGGAGACTCCTCAAATGCCCCCCAGCAGTAGAATGGATAAATTGTGTTGTATTTACACAGTGGATCACCATACACAGTGAGAACGAGGGAACTGCCACCGTGCCCCACAACGCAGATGGATCTCAGAAACATGTTGAGTGAATACAGACAAAAGAGATCACACTGTATGGGTCCATTCATATAAAGCACAAAGCCAGGAAAAGCTATCAGTGCTGTTACAGGTCAAGATAGTGTTACCCTGAGGGTGGGGTCTAGCGATCAGTTTCACAAATGAGAAATTTCAGGATCTGACTCATGTTCTCTTTCTCCATCTGGGAGCTGGTTTCATGAGTGTGTTCACTTTGGGAAAATTCCTCAAGCACTTTTTGTATGCATGTTATGCTTCATTAAAGTTTTTTTTTGTTTTTTTTTTTACATTAAGTTTTTTTTTTTTTAACAAAATTAAGGAAGATCGTTTATTTTTTAAAGTAAAGAAAAACCAAAAATACAAACAATAACAGGTCATGGTATGTTGCAGGAGAAGCCTGTTTTTTCGTGGCTGAGAATGTGTACTGTATCTCGGGCCTGTTACAATGAGTCCGTGACAGCCCCTCTTCCCCGCAGGGCGCTACGTCTTGTCCTTTGTTGGCTGCGGTTTGGCTGTCGTGGGTACCTACCTGCTGGTGACATTTGCACCCAACAGTCACGAGAAGATGACGGGCGAGAATGTCACCAAGCACCTCGTGAGCTGGCCTTTCCTTTTGTACATGGTAAGAGAAGCCTCCAGTCCTTCCCCCTGAGATGGCAGGTGGGAGATCAAGTCCTAGAAACCAGAAACATGAATACCCAGCAATAGGGGATTCCGTGAATTGTGGCACATTGTACCAGCATGAAAGACCGTGCTTCTGGAGAGTATGCAGTTCATGGTGAAATGCTTGTTTTATTTATGTCCTGAGTAATATCAAAACCATTATATAGTCTGATGCCAGTTTTACTTTTTAGAAGTGGGTATAGATTTGGTCATGTAATATATCTGTGAAGGCCTGGATGGGAAAGCAAATTGCATCAGTGGTTGGCTCTGGGAGATAGTCTTATGACTCAGTCTTATTTCCTCTTCATCTTTCTGAATTGTCCAAAATTTCTGCAGTAACCATTTCAAACTTTGATGGTAAGGGGAAGAAAAAGTTAAAACTGTAAACAATTTAAGAATGTTATTTTATTTTTTTCCCCAGTATCACACTGCTGTTAGAAGCCCAGGAGATACGGGAAACTTTGTCTCCTAACCCCTCCACCAGAGCTCAGTCCTCTGCCCCAGTTCTATCCCATTTTAAGTCTATAAATCAACTGATTAAGGAAAACATCTACAGTATTTGATAAAGCTATTGGTACGTTCTCGTTCCATGCCCTGCGCTGTGCTAAATACATTTTTATATATCATCTCAGATTCTCTTAACCCTATAAAGTAAGTGTTCTTCCCATTTGATGCATGAGAAAACCAGGGCTCTAACAGGTTAGCTGACCTGCTCAGAGTCCATAAAAGCAGAGTTGGATTTGAAGGCTGGGCCCGCCTGGCCTCAGGTGCCATCTTCCTTCCCTGTGGCCTGCCGACAAAGATGTTCACTGTTTTCCTCTGACATAAACAGCCTGGTCTCTGATTGAGTCTAGAGGCCCTGGAACATCCTTTTTCCTCCGTTTATCCACAAGGCAGAGGATCACTTCCCCTGAAATGGGGGCTGTGTCATTTCCCAACTGGCAGCCAGCCCCGGCATGTAGTTGGTGACAGAGCAAAAGACCATCTCCTTGGGCAAAGCTTTACCCCAGAACAGACCTTTCACTCAGGAAGTCTTGGGCTTCAATCCTCTAAGTGCTGTGTGGCCTTAGCCAAGTCGCTTTCCTTCTCTGTTTCCCTCTCTGTAAAATGGCAAGAATCTCTGGACTTAGAATTGCTATTGGGAGATGCAGGAAGTAGCATTTAAGTCACCCAGAACGTGGTAGGTGCTCAGTGAATGACTCTGTTGTCTTACTTCATCATGACCAGGAGGCAGTGCTGCCAGCTGGAGAGATTTGGCCAAACCAAATTCAGTCAATATTTATTGAGCGTCTGCTGTGTGCTCGACACTATGGTTATAAAAAATAAATGAGACATGCCCACAGAACTCACGGACTGTTGGGAGGCACTGCATATGCACAGCCATCTCATGATATAATATCCAGTGCTATTCCAGCGTTCATTTTAGAATCATGGAGAATGGGCCACGTGTGGTGGTTCACACCTGTAATCCCAGCACTTTGGGAGGCTGAGGCAGGAGGATTGCTTGAGCCTAGGAACTTTTGACCAGTGTGGACAATGTGGCAAAACCCCATCTCTATTAGGAAAAATTAAAAATTAGCCGGGTGTGTTGGCGCGTGCCTGTAGTACCAGCTACTAAGGAGGTTAAGGTGGGAGGATAGCTTGAGCCCTGGAGGTCAAAGCTGCAGTGAGCCATGATCACAGTACTGCACTCCAGCCTGAGTGACACAGTGAGACCGTGTCTCAAAAAAAAGAAAAAGAAAAAGGAAAAAAGAATCTTAGAGAATGGCTGAACAATTGGGGCCCCTCAAATGCAGGCACAGTGGTTGGGAATGTTGATGACTGGCAACACATCCACTTGATGAAGTGTTCTGCAGCAATTAAAGATAATTATGACAACTTCACACAACATGAAGATTGTTTATGGTAACTAAAAACAGCCCAGTCCAAAATTGTGCATTGACTATAATGACAACTCGATAAAATATGGATTCCCTGGAACAAAGACAAAGAAGAAACAGAGGGAAATGAAAGCAGCTGTGTTTTAGTGGTCTCTAATTAGAAGGAATGTTTTAAATGTTTCAAAATGCCCATTAATGTTTCTGTGTTGTTTTTTATACTAAATCAGCTTTGATAAGGGGTTTGGGGTAGACAAATGGGACCAGGCTGTTGTCAAAGTTTTCTGCTTTAGTTGCACTGGGTGCTAGGCTGGCTCAACTTCTTGGGAAAGTGTTAGCAAATATCTGGGCTTTTAAGGGATGGAAAGGACAAGTTGTTGATGCGAGGAGAGGGAGCTTCTCAAACTTGGACTTGCCATCATCTAATGGTAAGTTTCTACTGATAGAGCACCTTCTAAACACCAGGCACTGGGCCGCCCATCTCCAGACGGTGTGGTCTAGCAGGAAAGTGCATGGGCCTGGGAGCCACACTCTCCAGGTTTAAATTCCTCTGTGTCATGCATGGGATCGTGGTAGTACCTGCTTCCTAGAGTTCTTGTGCTGATTTCATGAGATTAAGGTAGATAAAATGCTTAGAACACTACCTGGCATACAAGGAGACGTCATTTAGTGTAAGCTGTGATTATGGACCCCTTAAAAAGAATTCTTATCCCTATTTCCCACAGGGTTAACTAAGGTTTAGAGAAGTTAGTGACTTACCCAAGGTCACACAACTAGTTTAGAGGCAGATCCAAGTTCAAACCCAGGTCTCCCTGACTCCACATGCCTTCCTCATTCTATTCTGTTAAACCTCACACTGGAAGCTTGGCTGGGGGCACGGGGAGTATATACTCATATTCTCTTTTTCTTTGAGATGGAGCCTCGCTGTGTCTCCCAGGCTGGCATGCAGTGGCACAATCTCAGCAATTCTCCTGCCTCAGCCTCCTGGGTAGCTGGGATTACAGGCAGATGCCACCATGCCCAGCTAATTTTTTTTTTTTCTATTTTTAGTAGAGACCAGGTTTCACCATGTTGGCCAGGCTGGTCTCAAACTCCTGACTTAGGTGACCCGCCCGCCTCAGCCTCCCAAAGTGCTAGGATTACAGGAGTGAGCCACTGCACCTGACTTCTTATTCTTGACCAAAGAGCTTGGTGAACAAGTGTCTCCCTCTTGGACTGATCCATTGTTTTAATGGGGATATCCATGGAGCAGTGGAGTGGGAAGAAACCTTCTCAGCCTGATGAATCTTGGCCCTCCAAGAAAGAGTGGACATGAGGGCAGCACATCACCCTCAAAGCTTCAGCCTCAGGACAAAAGGGAATTCCTTCTCAGTACTAGCCAGGGATTAGAGAGATTCACTCTGTGTTTCCCTTTCCCCCGAATGTCTAACAGTAGTTTGGGAAATGCTGAATCATAGCTCAGTCATTCCCTTTCAACCCTGTGACTCTGATGATAGCCCAGCCCACCAGGGTCTCCCGCTCTTGCCTACCTCTGTGGTCCCCACTGACCCCCCTGCTCGCTGCCTTCCACAGTTGGTGGAGATCATTCTGTTCTGCTTGCTGCTCTACTTCTACAAGGAGAAGAACGCCAACAACATTGTCGTGATTCTTCTCTTGGTGGCGTTACTCGGTAAGTTGGCATCTGGATGATTGGGTTTTGCCACCACCAAGAAGCACCAAATGGAGATGTGGGTTTTGTTTACAGAGCTTTGGCCCCTGGACACAGAAGCTGCTTGAGACTGGCTCAGGTTGTTCTGTCTCCATCAGTGGCTCTGGGGAGCTGGGTCCCTGCTGACTGGAGACAAACTTCTGTCCTCCAGGAGCCTCCAATCTACAGGGAGAAAATAGCAGTAAACAACTAGCCAAATTCATAGGTTATGTAAGTTTGGGCAATAACAATTCCAATGAGGAAGAATTAAGCAGAGTGAGGATGAAGTGAGTTACGTTGTTTCAGAGATGGCAGAAGTAGAACAGGCCCCAGTGATTGAGCCCTGAAAAGATCCATGCAAAACCTATCAGAGCTTAGGAATTCATTCTGGATTCAAAGATGGGTGCTGTGGAAGAGATAGCTCCTGAATCAGCTTGAGGCTAGAACTGCATATTAATTTTTCCTTTTTTTTTTTTTGATACAGTCTCACTGTGTCACCCAGGCTGGAGTGCAGTGGTACAATCATAGCTCACTGTAGCCTTGACCTCCTGGCCTCAAGTGATCCCCCTGCTTCAGCCTCCCAAAGTGCCAGGATTACAGGCATGAGCCGCGGTGCCTGGCTAGAACTGTGTATAATTTTATAGCTAATGGGTGCAGCACACCAACATGGCACAAGTATACATATGTAACAAACCTGCACGTTATGCACATGTACCCTAGAACTTAAAGTATAATAAAAAAAAAAAAGAAGTAGGATCCTATCTTCCATAAAAACTCATTTTACATTTCACAGTGCATTCTCTAAACACAATAAGTGGGTACAAATTCTGAGCAGCCAAGTAAAAGTGAATGTCTAAGGGTTGGGTGAGGAGAAAATGAAACATTTTCTATCACAAACAGGCTCCCAATGTATGTTAATGTGTTAGAAATATAACTACATTGTGAATTAAAGCCTTGGATTAAAAAAAAAAAAAATTTATAGCTAAATAGAGCTGTGGGGAATCCATCCTTCCTGAGAAGGAGAAGCGACAGAGGTGGAGGAGCAGGCTGGTGTCAGGGCTGGTGGAGCCTGCTGCCACGCTGGTCTTGTGTCTCTGGCCTCAGGCTAGTGACCCTCCCTCCTTAAACCACACCGTCCACTTCTCTAAAGGGGGGTATGAGAACATCCAAGTCACAGAAGGGAGTGGGGGTTAACTGAGATGTGCACAGGTGCCTAATATGTGCATGTGCATTTTTCTTCCAACCTTCCTACCGTGCACCCTACCACGGCCACAAGCCATCAACCAAATAGATATCTGTCACTGAAGACAGGGTTTCATTAATTGTTTTTTTAACAGCTCTGTTAAGATATAATTTACATACCATAAAGTTCACCTGTTTAAAGTTTACAATTCGGTGATTTTTAGTATTTCATAGAGTTGTGAAACCATCATCCTAATCTAATTTTAAAACATTTTGTCACCCCAAAAAGAAACCCTGTGCCTATTAGCAGTGACTCCCTGTTCCCCTCTTCCCAGCCCCAGGCAACCACTAAGCTACCTTCTGTCCCTGTAGATTTACCTTTTTGAACTCCTTCATAAATAAAGTCATATGCTTTGTGGCCTGTTGTGACTGGCTTCTTTCACTGAGCATGATGATTCTGAGGTTCACCCATGTCACAGCATGAATCAGTCCTTCATTCCTCAATGACTTTGTTTTCAAAGTGGATGGGAAGGATCACGGCCCTGAAACATCCTCTCCTCTTGTGTAGGAAGGCCAGAAGGTTCTGAGGCCATTGGCCGATACCCTTCTCACTAAGGAAGACTCCCTGATGACAAGTGCTTAAGTGGCTGCCAGTGTTTGGAAACTGTAGCCTAATGGGTGAGGAGCCCGAGAGACACTGTGCCGGGGGGTGGATATTGGCAGGAGAAAGCGAAATGAACCAAAGCTGAAGAATAGGAAAGCAAAGCAGAGCAGCTGGGACCAGGACTTCACTTGGACCACTCTTGGGGGCTGTCTCTAACTCCTGTTTGGCAGGGCAGGCTGATGGTCTGTAGTTAGAAGGCATTTCTGAACAGTAGGGTAGAGCGAGGGTCTCCACAGGGAGGTGAGCAGGATGCTCCGCTGGGTACACAGAAAGAATATTAGAACTTTCAATTATTTTTTCTCTGCCTTTTAATTTATATTCCTGTACAAATTTTATAACGTGCATACCATTTAAGTACAGGGTCACATGACTTTAATTTGAAAATAAGTACACACATATTGGAAATGTTTGCACATATGCACAAGGGTGTGCTTTCCAAAACACTGGAGAAATGTTTTTAAAAATACAAGTGACCAGCCAGGTGCGGTGGCTCACGCCTGCAATCCCAGCTCTTAGGCAGACAGAGGTGGGAGGATAGCTTGAGCCCAGGAGTTCAAGACCTGCCTGGGCAATATAGCGAGACCTTGTTCTCCACAAAAAGGAAAAAAAAATACAACAACAACAAAAAAATACAAGTGACTGAGCACTAAAAAACCCAAAAACTCCTAAGCTGTTTACACACCACATGTTTTTCCTGTGGTTGCTATGAGACTGGTGAGTTCATTGATCCACTCAGGGATCCTTTTGGCCACAGTGCTGGGCACTTTGGGCCTCAGAGAACTGAACTTACTGCCCATGCTTGGCAGTTTAGAAGTGACATCTAGGATTCCCTTCAGGAGTTTGGCTTTCCTCCCTCCTTTAGGGTGTAATCAGCACAGAGCATGGGAGTCCACGGGAGAGGTGCACACGAGACCCAGTGCAAACGGTGTTTGTCACCGTGCAAACCACCGGCCTGACTGTTCCTGTTCCCTCCCCTCTGTCTCCCCAAGTCCTTTGGGGTTATAGACTGGCTTTCCGGACGTAACTCTCTGCATTTCCCTGAGGCTCCCCACTCGCCCTTGTCTCCCATCTGCAGGCTCCATGACGGTGGTGACAGTCAAGGCTGTGGCTGGGATGCTTGTCTTGTCCATTCAAGGGAACCTGCAGCTTGACTACCCCATCTTCTACGTGATGTTCGTGTGCATGGTGGCAACTGCTGTCTATCAGGCTGCGTGAGTTACAAATCCTTTTCCTGCTGGGCCCCACCATCCGGGTTGCTTCTCTTTTGGGGACCTGATGACACATGCCGTGAAGCTACAAGGAGGGCCGAACATGCCACAGGGCCTGGCATCCCGCGTGGAGAGAGGAGCTACTAATTTGCTGAGTTGTCACCTGGAGGGTCACTCAAAAGATGAAGCCAGGCCAGGCACAGTGACCCACACCTGTAATCCCAGCTCTTTGGGAGGCTGAGGTGGGTGGGTCACTTGAGGCCAGGAGTTTGAGACTAGCCTGGCCAACGTGGTAAAATCCTGTCTTTACTAAAAATACAAAAAAAAAAAAAAAATTAGCTGGGTGTGGTGGCACATGCCTGTAGTCCTAGCTACTCAGGAAGCTGAGGCACAAGAATTAAAAAATAAAAAGGAAAGAAATATGAAGCCAGCAGTGGATGGGTTTTTCCCTGCTACCTCAGAATGTGAGATTTTTTTTGTTTTGTTTTGAGATGGAGGCTCATTCTGTTGCCCAGGCTGGAGTGCAGTGGTGCCATCTCGGCTCACTGTAACCTCTGCCTCTGGGGTTCAAGTGAGTCTCCTGCCTCAGCCACCCAAGTAGCTGGGACTACAGGTGTGTGCCACCACACTCGGCAAATTTTTATATTTTTAGTAGAGGTGGGATTTCACGTTGTGGGCCAGGCTAGTCTCAAACTCCTAACCTCAAGTGATCTGCCCACCTTGACCGCCCAAAGTACTGGGATTACAGGCATGAGCCACCATGCCTGGCCAGAATGTGAGAAATTTGTGGTTGGAGGCAGACTTACTTCCCATCTTCTCTGGGGCAGGTGATCATCTCAGGGGCCTCGGAAGCATGGCCATCCCTAGGACGCACCTGCTTGTCTTCTGGGTTGGAAAGAAAAGTTGTCATTTCTTGCCTTCAATATATTACCTCCAAATCTTCCTGAGTGGAAGGCAAAGTACCCCCTCCTCTTTCTAAGCATGAAGTTAAACAAAAGGCAGCAGCCTGAGGACAGGGCCTGTGTCTTGTTTGCGTTTGAGTCCTGGAGCCCAACAGAGGGCCTGGGAAGAGGAGAGGCTCTAGGAATGTTGTAGGTGACAAAACCTGTGTAGGTACACAGGACTCCCCAGCACACAAGGTTGATTCAGCCTGGAAAGCTCAGGCTCAGACTCAAGGTCCACCAGCTGCATGGCTTCCAGGGACCATAGGAGCAGCTGCTACTGGCCCGGTGTTTAGTGTGAGCCCAGCTCTTTTCTCAGTGCTTTATGGAACCAGCTCATTTGGTCCTTACAACACTCCTTTGACGTAGAGGATATTATCCCCACTTTGCATATGAGGAACTGAGGCAGAGGCAGAGAGGGTAAGAGGCTAGGAAGTGGCAGAGCTGAGATCTGAACCCAGGTGTCTGGCTCCCCAGCCCATGCCCTCACCGCTCTGCTCTGCTGTTGCCTACTCAGCTTCTCCCAGACTCAGATTCTTCACCTGCTAATGAGAACAACAGTCCCTACTTAAGAGAATCACATGAAGCTCTTAGGAGAACGGAGAATGTCTCTAGGGAAATGCCCAGTAAACATGAGCTGCTTCTATGATTATTGGCCTTGCTATTGTTATTTTGGTTATTATTATTTTTGGTCCCACTATAACAATTGCAGTCATCACCAGGGAGCCCCTGCCAGTCCAAGGCCCTGCGCTGAGCACTCCAGGTGTCACAAACATGGCTCAGATGCCCCCGCCCATCTCCTAAGGAGCTACTCATTCACTACCCAGTGCAGCCCACTGAGGGTGCTCAGCACTCAGGGACGATGAGGGTAGTCACTCACTGCCCTCAGGCATTCACAGCCCTGGCTGGGGGACAGCCAGTGAACAAACTAGTACAGCCAAGCTGCATGCAGTGGCTCACACCTGTAATCCCAGCTACTCAGGAGGCTGAGGCAGGAGGAGCATTTGAGCCCAGTAGTTAGAGGCTGTGGTGAGCTATCATTGTGCCACTGCACTCCAGCCCAGGCCACAAACCGAAGTAAAAAAATAAAAGCAATTGAGTGGTGAGCATGGTGTAAGCAACTATGCAGAGAAAGGGCAAAGAATATCTTCCAAAATTGGGGTATTTTTTATCATAGATGGAGTGATTAGGAAGGACTCTACTTTTCTCTTTTTCCTATATTTATTGCAGTGATCACATTATTTTCAAATTAAAAAGAAATTTTGTTGAAAAGAATAATTATAACACTAGGCAGAATGTGATTAGGACTATAAGAGTTTCTGGGGGCAGGGGTATAAGAGATGCAGGAATGGCTCTTTTTAGTGGGGTGGGGATACAGGGGGGTGAGGAGAAGGTCATTTCAGGTGACAGGAACCATGCGGCCAAAGGTGTGAGACCATGATGGCATGGCTCAGTTGGGAAATGGGGATGGGCCTTAGCTGTGTGTCTAGGGGGAGAGTGGGAATCAAGCATGGACCCCAGATCAGGGATACACGGTGCCCTGTAACATGAGGGTGGCATTTTTAGAAACCCAAGGAACGTTTCTAAATGTATCATCTTCATATTTCAAACCAAACTCTACTGTTGTCAGCTCTTAACCTTTCCAACATCTCCACAGCCCACTGACTGGAGTGCTTTTGTTTTGAAGGTTTTTGAGTCAAGCCTCACAGATGTACGACTCCTCTTTGATTGCCAGTGTGGGCTACATTCTGTCCACAACCATTGCTATCACAGCAGGTAAGGGTGGTCCATTGCTAGATTTCTGTCTTCTACTTTAGCAGCAGGGTATTATCCCAGGGTGGAGAGAGGCTGATTCTGCTGACTCGTTCTCCCCGTAGAGTGGTGTATGGGTTCATGGAGAATGTGCAGGATTTCCAGATAGAGAGACCCAGGTTTGTATCCACACCTGCACAGACGCACATCAGCTCTGCAAACATCACTTAACCTCTCTGAGCCTCAGCTCCACATTCATAAAATGGGAGTGATAACGCTTACCTCCTAGAATTGTAATAGGTATGATCCAAAAGTGCCCTATGCAATACTGTGTGTACTTTAACAAGTTTTGCTATCTTCTAACTTCACAACCCCCACTGGCTAAGTGACCACACATCTCTTCTATATAATTTTAGAGATCATGAATATGTATAGCATTGCAACATTATCGATGCTCAATAAGTGATCATTAGCATTACAGCCCCCTTTTCCTCTATTTCACCTCTAATTTTTTTTCATTTTCTTTCTGTAGTGGCCTTAGAGGCTGCAATCATATAAAGCTGTTTGTTTGTTTAAATGGCATAATAGGTAACTAAAATCTTCAGAGTAAAAAATCCAGTAAGAACTAAGTGCTTTCCTTTGATGAAAGCCTGGCTGTAAAGCCCTATGCTCTGCACAGCACTTAAGACAAGTGGTGCCGCAGTTCCTGTCTACACAGGAGGAACACACAAGGCGCACAGCTTCCAGGGCCCATGCTGTGAGCAGCACCAGGGGCCATGAGGCATTGACCCAGAGCAGCCAGAAGCCATAAGCTAAGTCATGGTCAAGAAGCTTGGTCAAGAAGCGTGAAGTCCAGTCAAGGTTGAAAGGAATCGCAACCACCATGGTTGAGTGAGAACAGAAGTCAAGGCAGGGAATCAGGAGCTCAGGAATACAGCTGGAGGCCTGTGTGGGTGAGATGATTCCAGACAAAGGCTGGCTCAGGGCAGAGGCAGTAGGCCCACCCCAGTCCCATACCACAGGAGTAGACCCGCAGACTTGGCATCTACTGGCCATACGAGGTTAGAAAGCTCTAACAACATAAGCACAAAGCCTTGTTTATCCATCTTAAGAAAGATGGAGGGGAGATGATTGCAGGCACAAACTGGTAAATAAGGTCTGTGGTTTAGTTAGTAAGTGTTCATTGTCGTTTTCCTGCTTTGATTATGCACTGTGGTTATGGAAGACATGACTGGGGAAAGCTGGAGGAAGAGTGCATGGGGACTCTACACCATTTTTGTGAGTCTAATATTATCCCCCAATATAAGTTAAGAAACATGGAGATCAGAGGGGCCTAAGGTGGAAAAAAGTTGACAACCTGATCCCCTAAATGGCTTTTATTCCATTCTTCTTATAAGGCACAGTCATAATACGTTTTGATCATTTTGGTTTCCTAAAGGGAAGAGAGCTTAGCCAAATCCTAGACAGACTTGCCAATGGGTGACTTGAAAACAGCTCAGTGATATTTTCTATGATTTGCTGCTGCAGGTGCAATATTTTACCTGGACTTCATCGGGGAGGATGTGCTGCACATCTGCATGTTTGCACTGGGGTGAGTTCTGTCCTGCTTGCCGGCCCCAAGATGTTGTGTGTAGAATTCCAAGTAGGTTGCCCCCCTCTCTACCTTATTGCTACAGCTGCCCCACCCTTTAGAGTCAGAGGAGCTGTGGGGTTTGGGAGCTTTCTCCCCAGAGGTGAGCATTTTATTCCTCTAAGGGCTTTATCTTCCTTTTTCTTCTCTTTTGGACTCTAATCTCTTTGGCATTTCTCAAATATCACATTTTGACACATGAAAAGTCTCTCAACCTCACCTCAGATCTAAGAAATGCATATTGAAGCTACATGAGATACCATCCTTTTGCAAAAACTAACAGGATTAATAGTATTCCACACTGGCAAGAGGATGAGGAGGCCAGCCCACTACCACACTGTTAGCTTACTTTAATGTGGAAGGAAAATTTAACAACAGCAACAAAAATCCAAACAAGCATACTTTTTGATACAGTATTCCATTCTAATCGTTTATCTTGGAAAAATGCTTCAACAGGGATGCAAAGACACATGTATGGGGCTATTTATTAATTTTTAAATTAGTTGTATAAGCAAACAACTGAAAACAATAGAAATGCTCAGCAGTCGAATACAGGTGTTAAAAAATTATGCCATATCCAGATAATAGCATGCCATGCTGCCATTTTGAAAACTTGAGGCCAGTCCATAGGTGCTGACACAGAAAAAAAGTTAGCCAGGTGTGGTGGCAGGCACTTGTAATCCTAGCTACTCGGGAGGCTGAGGCAGGAGGATCACTTGAACCTGGGAGGCGGAGGTTGCGTGAGCTGAGATCGTGCCACTAGACTCCAACCTAGGCAACAGAGTGAGACTTTGTCTCAAAAAAAGATCAAAATAAAAAATATAAAAAAAGAAGATGAATCTTAACATTTTATCAAATGAAAGAAACCAGACATAAAAGAGTACATACTGTATGATTTAACTTACATGAATTAAAGAACAGACTAATTTCATCCATGGTGAGAGAAGTCAGGATAGTAGTTACCTCTGGGGAAGGGCTGGCGTGAAATGGAAAGGGGCCCAGGAAAACTTTCTGAGGGGGATGGAAGTATTTTCTGTCTTGACCTGGGTGATGATTCCACAAGTAAAATTCATTCATCTAGACATCTAGGGTTGGTGCATTTTGCTGCTTGTAAATGATACCTTAATGTTTAGAAAGTATGCTTGTTTATGTAAGCTATAGGAGAAAGGGAAAAAACAAAGCAAAACAAAAAATAACCTGGAAGGCTATACACCTGCCTGGCCGAGTGAGACCAAGAGTACACGGACTCGCCAATTTTTGTTGATTTTTACTATCTATACTTCAGTAGTGATTGAAACGAATGACTTCAATTAAAAAAAAACATTTTAAAAGGCAAGGTTCCGAGAATCCTGATTAAATGGAAGTGAAGAGCCATGAGAAGCTCGCCCAGGAGAGTCTAATTTATTCTGATTACAGCTCATGGAGAGTGTAGGGCATGTGAGGCCACTCCAGCTATTGTTATTCAACTTGCATCTGCCCCTGCTGATCCCAGGCTGGCAGCCTCTCAGGGCTCCTTGGGCGGTGAGCCTTCCTCCGCAGCCTGCAAGCCTTTTTACCTCTTTCGCATCACCTGAGCCTGAAAGTGTGTCCCTCCCCGACCTTGCTCCTGGCCTTATTTCTCTTCCTGTCTTATCTCCATTCCTCAGGTGCCTCATCGCGTTCCTGGGCGTCTTCTTAATCACGCGTAACAGGAAGAAGGCCATTCCATTTGAGCCCTATATTTCCATGGATGCCATGCCAGGTAAGGTTAAAGCCCCGTGGGTCTAGCTGACCATCCATGTAGAATGACTGCTACTTCCTGTTTAAAAAGAGACAACCAACTGCTGTGCTGTGCCTTTATCGTGTGACTGTTCTCTCACTGTCTTTTTTCTTTTTTTTTTTAATCTTGTGCAAAAGGGTAGGCAATGGCTGAGGCACCTCAGTTGGTTTTGAGCACATCTTGCCAGTTCCATGTCTATTTGGGGATCTTTTAAAGAAAATTCTGATTCATACTCATTATAATTAGGATCTGCAGCCCCAGGCTTCATGCCTGCAAATGGAAAAATCCATTCATCTAGTTGGAATGAAATGATCAGAGAGGGGAAGGAAAATGAGTGGAATGAAATTAAAATATTATAATCTTACTCCCTGGATGCCACAAGGGAGTGGATCATTCTGGAAAGCCTAATTTCATAGCGAGCTAAGGATTCATACTGAGAAACACAAATGTAAATGCCTGTAAGCCCTGACAGTAACATAAACATGTGAATCAGCCAAATACTGCCTAGCAGGGAGTGGTGGGACCTGTGGAGGACTGGAGAGTGCCTGTCTAGCCTAAAGGAATTCAGATTAGAAAAGTTAAGACATTGGACCAACCTCAGATTTGCTGACCTAAACTCTGTAGGTTGCTGGTGACCATTAGCTTTCGCACTTAACTCAACATTTTGATTTTATTTATACAAGATGGAACTGTCTCTAAAACATAATCTCCTGTCCTTCATTAACACAATCTCATGAACAAAATATAAACACACTGATGGTCTAGAGGACTGCTTACTCGAGAGGTTTTCATGCTGTAACCCTGTGATGCAGGTGTGTTCTCAGGGCTGACTGGTATGCCCCTACATTAAATGGCCCCAGGGTTTATGTGTGTACTTTTTATATTAGTTCCTCCCCTCTTGTTATTAAGCTGTTGTCTGTCCTTCTTGCTGTAGCCAGCCTGCCTGAGTATAGCAACTCAATGTCAATGTGCTCCTTCAGCCCAACTTGTTCAAATTACAAATAAAATCAAAATGAAGGAGCTCTGAGTTGGGGGCCTAAGATTTCTACTAGGAGTTAAGTGCATGAGCTTTGGTGCATGAACTTTTTAAATGTCTAATCTGGCTGCTCAGATTCCTTTTTTGCTAACTTCCTTGTTTCTCGGCTGTGTTCCGGATAGATGAGGGCGCTGGATAGCTGAATTCCAGATAGGTGAGGTGTCAACTCTGTGTGTGCAAGTATGTGTATGTATACGTGTGTTTGTGTGTTTATAAACTATGTATGTGTATATATCAATATCAGTATTTGTGTGTGTGTGTAGATAGATAGATAGATAGATAGATAGATAGATAGATAGATAGATAGATAGATGTATTTTCTGGTAGAAAATAGAAGGTAACCTAAGGTAATCTTAGATATCAGCATTCTGTGGTCTGTTTGTGGGTGTGGCTCTCAGCTTTTTCTTTGTACCTTGTGACCAGTGGGAAGTCAGCTGTTGAATCAGGGAGACCCTGCCCTTGCAGTGGCTTGTCAGGACACTTTGGATTGTAGGTGTTCTGTCCTGTGAAGAGTGTGGGCTTGGAGTTCAGATGACCTGGATTCAAATCCCAGCTCTACCACTTTCCTGCTGTGTGACCTCCCAAGGTCTCTCATCCTCACTTGTAACTGGGATTCCTTCTTTCAGGCTAGTGGTCATATGTGTAAAGGCCTCTTGCGCAGTGTCTGGGACATGGTAGATGCCTGGTTACGTTTGGTTTCACTTCCCTTTTGCTTTAAAAACCTTTGGAAGCTTCACACATTTGTTTGACCTGGTGGCAGATAGAACATGCAGAATAAAACTGCTGAACAGTCTCAGCCTAAACAGCGGTGCTTTTCCAGCCACTTGGTTTCCCTGGTCAGCATTAGGACCTTGCCTTTTGTCTACCTAGATTCGTATCTTCACAACAGACAACTGCTGTTCAAGAGGTATTCAAATTCCAGAAATATACCACATCACTATTTGGAGAGCCTTTGAGTAATTCATGCACCTGAAAGACTTCTTAAAAATGAGAACGAGAAATAGCCCCTGACCTCCAGGAGCTAGCCTGGCACTCCTAGCCGGGCCTTGGCCCTCTCCTGTTGAGCAGAAACAATTTCACAGAACATCAACAGCAAACAAGGCCACTCTGCAGCTGTGATGGATCAGGACATAAGCAGGTGGAATGGGAAGGAAAGGGTTTTTTTCTAAAGTTAAAAATAAATAAATAAATAAATGAAAGAACACAAACAGGACTACTCTGCTATCCTGTCTAAACACAGACAAAAAATGGACATTGTCCAAATCGTGAAAAACACCAAACATCTCTCTTACCTGGCTGTGAGAGATGGCCACTTCTTTACCAGTCACAGCTTTAGCTCCAATCTAGTCATCTTCTAGATAAAAACTAAGATCCCCAATCATGGAATTAGCCCTGCTTCCTGACAGCATCCAACCCAAAGCAAAGCCTCACTTCCTTGAACCCACCCCAAAATCACCTAGTCCAAGCCAACCCCACAATAACTCCTTTCTAACCCCCTCTTAGATAGTTCATGGTTCCCTGCCATGTACACCTCTCACATTGCAATGTGTCAGTAAACCCACATTTGTTAGACTGGAGGTGTATTCCCGTTGGTCTTTGGCTGGAGGGCATTGACAAAATCCAAAAGGTAAACCAGGCCTGTTAAGCCAGCTCTCTTGCCTGAGGACAGGCACCTCCTCAGCTCTTCTACTTCCCTCTTCTACCCTCCCCCAAAATCCAAACCACAGGCTCTTAGACTGTGCCCTTCGAAGAACCATCAGTTCAGTCTTAGGCAATAGGGAGCCAAAGGGCCTTTCACGGACTGGGTCTTCCCCGGCCATTTGCAGAGTGGATAGGAGCACAGGCTCTGGTGGCAGATCCCACCTCTGCCTCTCATTAGCTGTGTGACCTTGGGCAAGTTACTTCACCTCTCTGAGTCTCTTTCCAGAAAATGAGGACAGTAGTTCATCTCTGTTACAGGATCGTTTGGGGATTAAGTGCAGGTACATAGGGAAGCCACATAGCATTCAGTTAAGAGTATGGACTTCTGAGTTGAAAGCCCCAAGTTTGGACCCTGGCACTGCCTCTTACTAGCTGCGTGATCTCAGGCAAATTACGTGCTTCATTTCTGCTCCTTCATTTTCCTTATCAGGCATCCTGAGGATCAAATGAGATAGAACTTTGTAACTATTTGGAACGGTATCTGCCACCAATTAAATACTCAATACACATAACCATTGTCATTGCTATTGTTGTTATCATTACTATTTAAAGTGCTTAGCCCAGTCGGGTGTCGTAGCTCACACATGTAATCCCAGCTACTTGGGAGACTGAGGCAGGAGGATCATTTGAGCCCCAGGTGTTCAAGACTAGCCTGGAAAACATAGACTCTGCCTTTAAAAAGGAAGTCCTTTAGCCCAGTGCCCAGGGCATATTAAATAGTTAGATGTCAGCTGTTATTATCATCATAGTTTCGTTGCATTCAATTTCTTATGACTCAGCCTGAAGGCAGAATTTGAAGAGTCTTAATTCCCTGGCAGGAAAAGTTGGCCTCAAAAGTAACTGGCCTGGCGAAACAGCTCACACGTGTAATCCCAACACTTTGGAAGGTGGGGCAGGTGGATCACTTCAGCCCAAAAGTTTGAGACCAGCCTGGGCAACATGGTGAAACCCCACCTCTACCAAAAAAACAAAAAAATTAGCCGAACAGGGTGGCATGCAGCTGTAGTGCCAGCCACTCGGGAGGCTGATGTGGGAGGATCGCTTGAGCCCCAGAGGTTGAGGCAGCAGTGAGCCAAGATCGTTCCACTGCACTCCAGCCTGGGCGACAGAGCAAGACTCTGTCTCAATAAATGAATAAATGAACAAACAAACAAAACACGTCCCTCCTGACCTGACTAGGGGAATTGTAGGACAAAGGTAAAGGAATTAAAGATTAAAGGCTTTGCCCTCAAATGTAAATAGGAATCCCTTGTGAAAGTACCCAGAAGTAATAATAAGCAAATCTCCCCTTCCCCTATATGTGGAGCAGGGACTTTAAAATTAAAGGCCAAGGTGCTCCCTCTGGGCATCATGATACATCTGTCACCTTCAGGTGCCCATGACACAAAAATTACTCTCTTTCCTCGACAGTGTGACAGAGTTTCCTGGATCCTGATGTAATTCAGCAGTGAAGCGTTGGCATCTACCACGTTCAAAGCACAGTGCTAGTTCCATTCCACCTGGGGCCCACACCGACATTCCCACCTCACTTTAGGCCAACTGAGGGTTCCTCCTGACAGCAGCTGGTCTGTGTGCATATTTCCTGAAGATTCGTCTCTTGTTGCTTAGCAACCATAATAGTTCCAGTGTGTATTTGTGGGTGTTCTCTTTTAAATCTAAAGCATTCGGGACATTGACAATGCACATGATTAGCTGCTGAGCACTATAATTAGTCTGTGGCAGGATAGAGGGAGATGCGACCTCCTTGGCCCCCTTACCACATAATGATTTGAGGAAAATGGATTTCATTTCAGGTATGCAGAACATGCACGATAAAGGGATGACTGTCCAGCCTGACCTCAAAGCTTCTTTTTCCTATGGGGCTCTGGAAAACAATGACAACATTTCTGAGATCTATGCTCCTGCCACACTGCCAGTCATGCAAGAAGAGCACGGCTCCAGAAGTGCCTCTGGGGTCCCCTACCGAGTCCTAGAGCACACCAAGAAGGAATGAGACTCGCCTCCCTCTATTTATAACTGTCCCCACCAGGCTGACAGCGGTTCAACCCTGAATCCTAAAACTTGCCTTTCAAGTCTCATTTTGTTTTTAACTGAGAACGCTATGGATGATGATCTCGGAAAGCCTTTGTCTCTGGGAAAGGACGCGTTATCTTGGTCTTGGAAATTTCAGATGATGAGGGTGGGGGGATGGAAGCATTATTCCAGATGGGCGGGATAGAATCCAGCTTCTGCCTGGATTAGCCCAGCAGGATTTGGAAAGCCTTTCTACCATCCTTGAGGATGGTAACTGAGCTTCCTCCGACAGTGACCAAAGGTTGCTGTATCCTTTAGAGCTAAGACAAGACAGAGAGTCTGCTGTTAATTCTCAAATCCGGCGAAAGGCTGGACACCTCTAAATCTCGTCTTCCTCCACCTCACGTGCATGCCTGATCTCTCCCCAACACTCCTGGTGCCATATCTGTGATAGCACTCGTGCTGCCTTCACATGGCAGGCTGGGCCAACCCTGGGTGGAAGGTTCTGACATTTGTGTTTCAGAAATGTACATCTGCCTTCCAGTCATCAGTGCCCTTCTAGGGAAGATGTGCTTGATATGTTCAAATTCGATCTACTCTGAAAACGAATTTGATTTTGGTCCCGTGAGGACTACTTGTTTGTCTGCCTCCTGCCCCCAAAGGAATTAGGAAGTTAGGAGAAGGGGAAGAATAAGGAGGATAGGAGAGGGTGATGATGCTTCAGCCCATTAAGGAAGAAAAGTCCCCCTTACTCTTACAAAAGGTGATTTCACCACTTAAAAAGGGATAGGCAGAAAATCTGGCCATCTTATGTGTTATTTTTTCCTGCATACCAGTGCCCCCTGGAAAGGTGGGGATGCTCATTTCAGAGACAGCCTCTTCACCTGTCCTCCGTCTCTCCATTACAGAGCCACAAGCCAAGCTCAAGTTACTGGTTAATTTCCTTGAAGTCAATAGAGACTCTCTGGGTCCTCATCCCCACGCATGTATGTCTGGGAGAAGCAAGCATTCTCAAAAACAGGGCTGTTGCTTTCTTCCTGGCTGCATATGTGACTATCTTCCCCTAGACTGATGGTGTACCTTGAGAGGCGCAGATAAAGGTTTGCAGACTTTAGTGGGCATAAGGATCCCCTAGAAGTGTATGTAAAATGCAGATTCCTGCACCCCAACTGCAGACACTCTTAAGTGGGACTGGAGTGGGGCCCTGGGGTCTGCATTCTTAACTGGTACCACCAGTGATTCTGCTACAATGCCACAATCCTGAGATTTCACACCTGGAAAGCTTAAGAATTTAACAAGATGTTCTGCTAAAACCCCCAGGGCCCCATGCAACCTTGCCAGAAAGTTTCCTCCCTAGGGTTCCTTTGGAAGGTTAAATAATCCCCATAGGATCTGTGGCATTCTCCATCCAGTGAATACTACTTAGAGCTACACTCACCACTTCCCTAGACAGCCTTCAATAGGCATGATAACAGTGTTAATAGACCAGTGTGACAGATCACTTATCTTTGTGGATTGTGCTTAATACTGATTTAGTACTGATTTAATACCTTGACTTCAAAAACTGACATCTGTTGTCTGTGATAACCACTGCTGTACTGTGTCTTAACCACTTCTGTATTGTGTGGTCTTAACTGCCTAAGGTGGCAGCGGGCAGTGGACTCCTTTCCCTTAGGATGGGGATCAACTCAATTCAACAAGATTTATAAGGCATTTACATGTGCTAAGCATTTGGAAGACCCAAGCTACAAAGATAAGACATAGTTCCTGCCCTCCAGGCCAGCAGAGGGAGGCACAAATACCCAGGAATCTCTGATGGGTGTGAAGTGCGGTGGTGGGCCACAGAAAATGACCATCATGGAGACTCTGCCAAAGTTCGGACCCTGAGCCCGTATTCAGAAGTGGAGATGATTTTGGTCCCACTCATAGATGGGTGGCAAATCTAAGATTTGTATAAAGCATATGAAAGTAGGGTGATCACCCCCGAGGCAGAGGGGCCAGCATTGGCAAAGGCACAGAGATAAGAGGAGCAGGGCAAAGAAAGGAGAGCCAGGGAAGGTGGTGGGAGACGAATCTCAAAGCTAAGTAGTGGAAGCTGGGCACAGTGGCTCACGCCTGTAATCCCAGCACTTTGGGAGGCCAAGGCTGGAGGATCACTTGAGCCCAGGAGTTTTATATCAGCCTGGGCAACATAGCAAGACCTTATCTCTGCTAAAAATTAAAAAAAAAAAAATTAGTTGGGTGTGGTGGGGCATGCCTGTGATCCCAGCTACTCAAGAAGCTGAGGTGGGAGGATTGCTAGAACCCAGGAAGCCAAGGGTACAGGGAGCCATGATCATGCTGCTGCACTCCAACCTGGGTGACAATGAGACCATGTCTCAAAAAAAAAAAAAAAAAAAGATAAGCAGTGGAGGCCACATCATGGAAGGTCTTGAATATCTGGCTAAGGAGTTTAAAGTGTATCCAAGAGGACATGGGAGCCATTGATGGTTCATGAGGAAGAGAAGGGCAGGATCAGCACTGATGGAAAAGGAGGGCTTGTTCAGTGTGGAGGAAGAATCAGAAGGGGGAATGAGTTACCTTCTCCGAGCCCACAAGAACAAAAAACAAAAAGCAGAAATTAAAATCAGGTTTCAGGCCGGGCACGGTGGCTCAAGCCTGTAATCCCAGCACTTTGGGAGGCCGAGACGGGCGGATCACGAGGTCAGAAGATCGAGACCACGGTGAAACACCGTCTCTACTAAAATTACAAAAAACTAGCCGGGCGAGATGGCGGGCGCCTGTAGTCCCAGCTACTCTGGAGGCTGAGGCAGGAGAATGGCGTAAACCCGGGAGGCGGAGCTTGCAGTGAGCTGAGATCCCGCCACTGCACTCCAGTCCCGGCGACAGAGCGAGACTCCGCCTCAAAAAAAATTAAAAAAAATAAAATCAGGTTTCACTACTATTTGTGTATTCCTCCTTTCCCAAGTGATTTTTCTAAAGCTGGGAGTGGGGGCAGGAGGGAGAAAGAGAAGGTGAGCAGGGAGGCTATTTAGATGTGTCAAACCCAGGTGATCAGTAATAATTTGGGCATATATATGCTCCCAAACTTGCTCTGCCCCACCCCCTTCCCTTGCTTTTGGTATGGGCCTTTTAGCCTTGGGCCAGCTGGCTTTCTTGAGATGAGTGAATAAAGTGCACTGTAATTTCAGGTCGGCTGTAGATCATGGGATCCTGCAGATCCAGGAACTGCTGCTGAGGCCTGGGAAGCTCCCTTGCCTGAGGGTTTGGGGCAGTGGCGTCATCCCACCAAGCTGAGCCTTGAAAGGGCTGAGCAGAAAGTTAAATGGTGGTTTCCTGAGTGGAAGCCATGGGTAGGTCACTTGAGTAGTCAGGAAGCACAGCTGATGTGAAGGCTAGTTCCTCCCTATCGTTGTCCCGTGGTATAAATGGACTGTCTGCTGATGGCCATACACAGCACTGGCTGTTAGGATGGGGAAGGGGTGTCATCAGGTTTCCACTCATAGCCCTGGTTCGTTATTGTTACTCACAGCTCTGACGTCCCCAAGTCCTCTTGAATGTTGCAAGCAATGTTAAGTATCACACCCCAGTCTCCTTCCGAGCAGCCCAGGTCCCTAAAGCAAGGTCACCAAACTTGGGTTTAAACTTCAGTTGCTATCACATCAAGGTTCAGGTTATGCAGATCTTGTAGTGTGGAGCTGAATTCTGGGTAGAGAAGGGAGAGTTGACTCCCCATTGCTTTTCTAGTGGAAACCAGCCAGTTTGACGGTGCTGCGCGGATACAGGACTCCATCAGGCTAGTGTTGGGGAACCAGCCCGGCAGCCTTCCATGTGAATTCCATATCTGTTCCAACACTGGCTGATAGGCAGACAAAAGATTACTTGTGTGTTTCTCTGAGAAGCGGTGTAAATGAAGTCACCTTAGAATATATTCTGTGCGGATGCTTATATTTTGTTAACTTCACAACTTATGGCATGTCTTCTTTTTCAAAAAAAAAAAAGTACTAGGTGTGAATAACATTATGAAGTGGTATTTAATTAAAAATCCATGCAGTGACAGCTGAGTTCGTGTCTTATGTTTGGCTAATACTTCCTAGAATTATCTAGAACAGACCGCGGAAGTGTTCTGTGTCTGTGCCGCCCAACATGGTAGCCACTCTCGACATGTGGCTGTTGAATACTTTAAATGTGGCTAGTGCAACCAAGGAACTGAATGTTTAATTTCATCTAATTACATTTCCATATAGCTCATATATTAACAGTAGAGATCTAGAGATGCCCATAACTGCAGTTGAGGCTCACTTGCGCTTCCCCTGCAACCCCGCAACCCTCACCATGGCTGGGCCACTGGTGAACAGTAGAGCCAACATTTGAACCCAGGACTGCCTGACTCTTGGCTGGGCACAATGGCTCATGCCTGTAATCCTAGCACTTTGGGACGCTGAGGCGGGCAGACCACCTGAGGTCGGGAGTTCAAGACCAGCCTGACCAACATGGAGAAACCCCGTCTGTACTAAAAATATAAAATTGGCGGGGCGTGGTGGCGCATGCCTGTAATTCCGGCTACTCGGGAGGCTGAGGCAAGGAGAGTCCCTTGAACCTGGGAGGTGGAGATTGCGGTGAGCCAAGATTGCACCATTGCACTCCAGCCCGGGCAACAAGAATGAACAACAGTGAAATTCCATCTCAAAAAAAAAAAAAAACGCACAGACTCTCTGTGTATACTGCTTGGATTTGATTCCTGGCTTTCTCACTTGTTAGCTGTGTAGCATTGGGCAAGTTACTTAACCTCTCTGTGCCTCATCTGTGAAACAGGAATACAAGCATTATTAAGGATTGTTTTAGGATTGGATGGATTAATAGATGTAAAGTCTTGAAACTCTATTGAGCATCCCATCAAGGCATTGTATTATATTGAAACAATGGGTTTTTTTCTCTTTATTCTTTTTTAAATTATATAATGAACACTTTTGATCTTAAGTATTTCCAAACACATATGTCTCTTCATTCTGAGTTTCCAATTTACAAAGGCAGGTATAGTATGGTACCTGTATATTTATTGGTACAATCACAAAAATACAGAGTCATACAGACATATATTAAGCACTTACTGTATGCCAAATGATATATTAAGACCTCATATTTACATCTCATTTCTCCTTTATAACAGTTCCACAAGGTAAATTTTAATCATATCCTTTTATAGATGAAGAAACTGAGACTGGCTGGGCATGTTGGCTCATGCCTGTAATGCCAACACTTTGGGAGACCAAGGTAGGAGAATCACTTGATCTCAGCAGTTTGAGACCAGCACAACATAGCAAGACCTCGTCTCTACTAAAAAAAACAAAAAACAAAAATAAAACTTAGCAGGCATGGTGGTGTGCACCTATAGTCCCAGCTACTCAGGAGGCTGAGGCGAGAGGATTGCTTGATCCCAGGAGACTGAGGCTGCAGCGAGCCATGATTGCACCTCTGCACTCCAGCCTGGGCAACAGAGCAAGACCCTATCTCAAAAAGAAAAGAAACTGAGACTCAGCTCTCAGAGCTGGTGAACAGTAGAGCCAGTATTTGAACCCAGGACTGCCTGACTCCAGAACCTGAGCTCTACCTTCTACTGTGCTGCCTTTCCTGGTGTGGGCAAGTGGGATTTTAGTGGGAGTAAGGTCTGCCACGGGTTAGGACATCATCTTTGGCCCAGTTTCAAAGGAAGGTGCGGACTTGAAGGACAGAAGCTCATTAGCTGAGTCTCTGGGGACCACGTTTGCAGTGGTCCCACCTGCTAGCCAGACGAGTGAATAAAATTCAGTCTATCAGCCAGGCGCAGTGGCTCACGCCTGTAATCCCAGCACTTTGGGAGGCAGAGGGAGGCAGATCACAAGATCAAGAGATTGAGATCATCCTGGCCAATACGGTGAAACCCCATCTCTACTAAATTTACAGAAATTAGCTGGGCATGGTGGTGCATGCCTAGAGTCCCAGCTACTTGGGAGGCTGAGGCAGGAGAACCGCTTGAACCCAGGAGGCAGAGGTTGCAGTGAGCCAAGATTGAGCCACTGCACTCCAGCCTGGGTGACAGAGCAAGGCTCCATCTCAAAAAAAAAAAAAAAAATTCAGTCTGTCACAGAGCTGGAGGGAATTTTAGAATCATCCACAACTCTCAGACTTTATTTCATGAAACAGTACAATGTTAAAATAGAGATTGACAAAGAGTTACTTTTTATAGTTAATCTTGTTCTCATTAATTTTTTGCTGCTTATTCAGTTGTTATTTTTATTAGATTTTACTTTCTGGTTTCATGAAATAATAAAGTATTTAGATTGATACTGGCAAAAGGTTATGTCGTTGATCTTGTTCTCGTTAATTTTTTTGTTTATTCAGTTAGTTTATATTTTACTTTTTGGTTTCATGAAATAAAAATTTTTAAGTAAATAGAGATTGACAAAAGGCTACTAACTCTGTAGCTAATCTTGTTCTCTTTAATATTCCTTGTTAGTTTCACTACAAAATCAGCTTCCTTTGTTCAAACAAACAGTAAAAAGGGAAACAAAGTCCAAGGCTTGCTTAAGAAAAAGATGATGTTTGGTGCAGCAGCAGCGTATTCTGTCATGGCCTCATTAAATGTCAGAATGCGCCAAGCAGAATAGTAAAATTATAAACATAAAGCAAATGCAAGCCAAGAAACAGACATTTGCCCACTGTGATGCCGTAAGGTATTCAGGTAGGAGCATAGTTCTGTGAAAGCTGCCCAGGTGTAAGGAGAGAAGATTCACATGGCAGCGAGCGCATTGCTTTTTGCCTTCTCCAGCTTATACTGAAATGTGAGACGCTCTGGATGGAAACTTTGATGCACTTAATTCTCAGGATTACTTTTTAAGAAGTTAAAAGACACAAAAAACCCAGAAAGCCCTATCTTTAACTCTCCTGTTTGTCTTTTAAACAACAACATCAGAAATACAGCTATGCGGTTGTCCCTACACTCTGATCTTACAAAGCTCAGCTGTGTAGGTCTCCTGGGATGATTCAGGAAACTAGATAGCAATCTCTTCTATTGTCTTATAATTATGAAAATATCTTCTATCAAAATTGTCAAGTCACAAATGTCTCTTCATATGAGTGAGACTAAGCATCTTTGCATATGTTCATGTTCATGTACTTTTTTTTTTTCTTTCCTGAGACAGAGTTTTGCTCTTGTTGCCCAGGCTGGAGTACAACGGTGTGATATTGGCTCACTGCAACCTCCGCCTCCCAGGTTCAAGCGATTCTCCTGCCTCACGCTCCCGAGTAGCTGGGATTATAGGTGAGCACCACCATGCCTGGCTAATTTTTGTATTTTTAGTAAAGACGGGGTTTCACCATGTTGGTCAGGCTGGTCTCA